>NC_141136.1:98019994-98351244 GCF_053477565.2 Lygodium microphyllum | reverse complement strand
AATGGGATTTTTGCAAAATAAATGGGAAATATGAGACATAATGTCTACAAAACCTGAAATTTTGTTAAGGAACCTAAGGGCCACAGCCCACAATCAATCTTAATTTCTACTCATTTTTTATTGAAGAAAATAGAGAAAAAATACCAAAAAATGGTGAAAATTGGGTTTTAAATGGGAGTAAATTAGGAAATGGTAAAATGAAAATTTTGGAAAATTACATGTGTGTTTGTGCAGTGTATAATGAAGGTAAAGCATGAGGTCAGCCTCGGTTTACCCTCGTTTCTATGTTTCCGTTCATGTTTATCGCTTTCTTTGTAAGGAAATACACAGAAAACGACCCTTTCACCTATCAACGAATGCAAAACATTAAACGGTAGGGTGAGAGGGGAGGTTGAGCATCAAAATATAAATTAAAATCTGGTTTATGTGTTGCATCATGCCTATAGGACGTTGTTTTTAAAATAAAGGGAAAGGCAGCATGAGTGTAAGGCTCGGTGTCTTTTCTCATTACATAAGCGCTAGCATGGAAATCATGAAAAGATTGGTTTCGCATGATGCACAATGCTGATTTTCTTCTGTTTGTGCACTAAATTGTTCACATTATACACTATGCATGGTTCATGGTATCAACGGAAAAGCTCCTGGACTGCATAGCACTTGTTTTCTTAGGAATTTGACCCACGATTGAGAACGTAAGGTTATCCCTTGCCGTAGGATAGAGGGTCAGTTTCCTAAGGGACTGTTAAGTAAGGACACATGGTATATCTCGTGGATTCAGAATGGAAGAGTGGAGTTTGTTTGTTTGTTTTATATGTTGAGTAGCGCATAAAGGGGCTAATCCCTGTGATGTAGGAGAGTTGCAGTGGGGCCACGGTGTTTCTACCGAGAGGTTGCCTCCATGTATGTGATCATGGTATTTAGTGCCAGTGTGTATGGGTTCTCCCTCTGAGGAGTTTATAAAAAGGGAAACGTTGGACTACAAAACTATGAAACTATAAACGCATAGATTAGGCTTTAGGGCAATTTGTCCTTTAGCATTGGATAGACGCTCCTGGTCCGCGAGGCTATGAGGGTGTGTTTGTCTGTTATGAGCATGAGGTCCGGCTAGTGCCATAGCCAGTGCCGGCCCATTTTAGGTCCCATCAGTGGTGCGTTCGCCGGGAGCTGCCAATAAGTGGTGGTTCCTGAATCTAGGGTTTTTAAGCAGCAAAAAGTTGGTTTATGTCCTCTAACAAGGACCATCAAGCCGAAATACAAAAAGCAGAACGTGCTAAGAGGTCTAGACGGTGGTTGGAGATCGTAAGTCGCTATTCTCCTCAAAGAAGTAGCCCAATACGCATAAGAGGCAGTGGTCTTAGTAACCCAACTGCTGCACATAGTCCTTTGGGTGCAGGAGGAAGTGTAAGTTCTTCCTCTCTTCCACCAAGTCAACCCACTTCAAGTGGGGGTGTGATTCCATCAGTTCAAGCTCCTATTGTGAATTCGATTGTCATCATGGCACAACCCATTGCAATCCCTGCAGGGACGCCAGATCTGCCAGCTTTAGGAGTGCCTTTGCCCATTTTTAATGGATTAGTCGAAGAAGATGCGGAGTTTCACATTTGTGAATTCCAAAGACTAATGTTTAATTATCGCATCCAAGATGAGGGACATCTTATGATGTTCTTTAATATGACATTAAAAGGAAGGGCTGCGGTATGGTATCATAACTTAGAGACTGGAACCATAACCACAATTGATCAATTTTATGCAGTTTTTCAAGGAGAATATGCCCCTGAAAGAGGTGGCAATACTGGTTGCGGGTGTTGAATGTAACACGCCAAGATCCCCATGAGAATGTGAAAGCCTATGCCAAGAAGCTTAAGGAAGTGTTTCGTAAGTTACAAACTTACATTCCTATTCCGCTGGCTGCCCAATTGCAATACTTTTTGCATGGATTGGATTTCAATATTCAGGTACAATTGAGCAGTGTGGCTTTGGCTGATATAGACATCGCCATTGCACGGGCAGAAGGAGTAGAAGCATGATTACAAATGGCCTACTCCTCTCGAATAAATCTTAATGCGGGTCTAGTACCTGGAGGCAATTTACCATTGACAAATGGAAGTCAAAGGATGCCTATGAATAACCCTAATGGGAGAGGAAGCATGGTTCAAAATGTACCTTTGCTGCCAGCTCCTCCTAGTGTGACTATGCCTATGGCTAGTCAATTGGCTCTACCAAATGTTGGAGGCCAAGTTTCGAACCCTAATATTGTTCCTGTGAGTCAACGACCAATGCCCAATCAAATTGTTAGGCCATTGGAATGATGGATAGACAATCAAGGCTATGAGTCGAGTGCATCTAATGTCCTTGGCAAAGTTAAGGATATGATGAAGCATTACACTAACATAATTTCTAAACAATATCAGCAAATAGCTGTTGATGTCAAATTTTTTAAGAAGCAACAGAATCTGATAGGGAGTCGACGCCCTGAAGAGGGTGGACCCTCAAGATTCAGCTTTAAGTGGTGTGGCGGACAACATTTCCCTAGGAACTGTCCAAATGTTAAATGTGATATTTGTGAGTCGGGCCACTTAGCCGCTACCTGTTGGAGTAAGATTAGTTCCCTCCAACAAGGGAGTAAACAGCCAGGTCTAGTTAATCATAGAGCGCAAGGTAATAACCTGCAGCAAAATGATGGACCAAGACAAATACTGCAAAGGGGAAAGACCACATAGAAGAGTTGCCACAAAGCAATGGAGTTAGCCTTATTGAGGCTGTACGCGTCAAAGGTGGACCTCTAAGGCCTGTTGACAAAAAAGTTGATCCTAAGAAGGATGAGGAAGTGCCAAGAAAGAAGGCAAGAGCTAAAAAAGAAGCACCAAAGCCGATCCCGAGACCAAAAGAAAGAATGGTTTGGCGAGAAAAGAGAGCTTTGGCTACCTATCATGATTTTGATTTAGCAAGTTCTCTTTGCGAAGTCAAACCAGATGTAAACCTCTTACAGTTGATTAAATTATCTCCAAGAGTATGCAAGGAATTCAAGAAGATCTTGCGTATTGGGTATATTGTAGAACCTTTGGGCATAGCACGAGTAGGGGAAGATTGGTTTGATCATGCTAAAAAGAATTGCCCTAGGGTTTCAGCATACGTGGATGGAATATTAGTAGAGCATGCTATTGTAGACACTGGGTCCTCCATCAATATCATGAGTTCAGAGTTGATGGAGCAGTTTTTTCTAGGCATCCAAAAAGATAGCTCCACATTTCTTAGAATGGCTGATGATAGTCTAAGACAACCAGAAGGTTGCGTTACTAGAGTCCATGTTACCGTCGCCAGTGTAGAATGCTTCTTGGACTTTAGGGTGATAAGATTTGCAGGACGTCCTAGCTATCGAGTGTTGCTAGGTAGGCCTTGGATCTTACGAATAGACTGCCAAGTCGATATACCCACCGGTCGAGTGGTTCTAGGTAGAGGTGCTAATCGAGTAATAGTCGATGCTTACCCTGAGTCTCCATAGAGTGAGAGAGCTCCTTTATCCTCTACTGAATTAGAGACAGCAAATGATCCATCTAGTAGTGAGACATCATCCAGTGAGACGAATCTAGAGAGGGGTCCACTACAGAGGATATTTATCAGATAACTCTAAATGAGCCGATAGAGCCGCAAGATAGGATAAGAGGCGCGGATGTGATTGAGTTGGACCTTGGCACGCCGAATGATTCGTGACCAATTAAATTAGGTTCCATGCTTAGTTCAGCAGAAAGGGAGGACTATGTGTCCCTAATTCAAGAATTCCGTGATATCTTTGCTTGGACTTATGATGAGCTAAGAGGCATTCCTCCCAGCCTGGCAGTTCATACTATTCCTGTAAAAGAAGGCAGTCATCCTGTGTGTCAGAAAGTAAGACGTATGCCTTTTGAATTGAGGGACGGGCTGTTTGAGGAGTTACAAAAGTTACGAAAAGCTAGTTTAATCTTCCCTGTACAGCACACGGAATGGTGTTCACCTGTTGTTATCAGGAAGAAGAAAAACAACCAGATCCGACTATGTGTAGATTTTAGAGAGCTGAATAAGTAGACGATTAAGGATTACTACCTGTTGCCGTTCATTGACCAGATTTTGGATCAATTAGTGGGTAGGGAAATATATTCGTTCATGGATTGCTTTGCAGCATACAACCAGATGGCAATTGCATAAGAGGATAAGTTGAAAACAACTTTTATTACTGTATTTGGTACTTTTGCGTACCATGTGATAGCCTTTGGTTTGTGCAATGCACCTGGATCATGGCAACGAACAATAGACAAGACCTTTGGTGACATTTTCCCAAATGAGTTGAAAGTATTTATTGATGACCTGGGGGCAGCCGCTATAAGGGAAAGGATGTTGATTATTTTAAGAAAGTGCTTTGAGTGTTGCAGACAATTTTCTATCGCTCTTAACCCACGGAAGTGTGTCTTTGGAGTGCCTTATGGGCTATTGCTAGGCCATGTGGTTAGTTCAGTAGGAATCGCAACTGACCCTGAAAAGATCAAGGTTATAGTCGCTATGAGTCCAGCACGCACTCCGAAAGAGGTACATAGCTTTCTATCATCGATAGGGTACTATCAGAGGTTTATAAATGCCTTGGCAGAAAGGACGTTGTCATTAACAAACTTGTTATCCTTTAGTTGTCTATTTGTATGGAGTGACCCTTGTAAGGTAGTTTTCGAAGATGTAAAACATGAGCTAGTAAAAGCACCAATTTTAAAAGCACCCAAAAGAGGCGAGGTATTTTACATATTTTCAGCAGCCACCATGTATAGTATCAGCTACTGTTTAGCCCAAATCTGGGAGGAAAAATGGTATCATCTGATAGCTTTTGCTAGTCGAAAATTGGGCATATCAGAAATTAACTACACCTACATGGAGAAGTTGTGCCTTGCGATGGTCTTTGCGACTAAAAAATTCAGGCATTACATCCTCTATGAGAAGGTAGTTTTCTATACGAAGGCGGAAGGGCTTAGATTGCTTATGAACAAGCTACAGCTGCCTGATCGTCTGGCAAAGTGGTTAATCACTTTGCAGGAGTTCGATTATGAGACTAAGAGTAAGCCATCGAGGTTGCAGGGGATTGTGGAATGCCTTGTGGATTTTGGCGAGCTGAAAGAGACTTTGGTTGAAGGAAGTGATATTGAAGAAATGTTTAAAATTGATACAGCTTCTATCCCATCTTGGTATACTGCTATCACGCATTATCTATCAACGGGAGAGGCTAGAGCCGGTTTGTCAAAATCAGAAAAGAGGAAAATCAGACAACAGGCTTTGAAGTTTTCCTTGATCGCAGGAACACTATATCGACAGGGTGTTGATGATATCTATTGCTAATGTGTGATGCCTGACGAGGTTCCTTTCATCTTGGAAGAGTGCCATGACTCTGCATGTGGAGGGCACTTCGCGGGACGGTTGACGGCGCAGAAAGCTTTAAGAGTTGGATGTTGGTGGATGTCCATCTTCCAAGATTCCTTTGAGTATATTAAGAGATGTGATACCTATCAAAGACATGACAATAGAGAGAATAGGAAATGTCCACTTACGCCCATCATGGCTATCCTTCCATTTGAGAAGTGGGGCATTGACTTTGTGGGTCCTATTACCCCATCGTCTACTACTCAGAAGACGTACATTATAGTAGCAACTGATTATTTTACAAAATGGTCAGAAGTGCGGGCGACGAGGTAGTACAATGCAAAAGAGACTGCAAGTTTCCTTTTAGAGCAGATTATCTACCGTTTCAGTCCACCAAAGGAACTAGTGTCAGAACGTGGAACCCACTTTTTGAATAAAGTGATTAAAATCTTGACTGAAGCTTGGCAAATCAAGCACAATAAAATGACCCCCTATAATCCGCAAGCAAACGAGCAAGTCGAAATTACTAATAAGCAGCTTGTGGGTATCTTGTCTAAAATAGTCTCTGAGAAGAAACGAGACTGGGACAGGAAGTTGTATGTGGCAGTATGGGCGTATAATACAATGTTCAAGCGAGCTACCGGCCATACTCCATTTAAATTTGTTTATGGAGAAGAGTGTGTGTTACCCCTTAAAATCGAGTTGCCAACCATACGGTTTGCAATTAACCACTCTTTGGGAGATGACGATGCACTCTTTGAATGTTTCACGACCGTAGCCCACTTGGATGAACTGAAATTGTAGAGCTTATTACACCAGGAGGTAGCTAAACGTCGGATGAAGCAGTTGCACAACCTTAAAGCAAATAAGTATACCTTTCAAAAAGGGCAATTAATTTTGTACTACGATGTGCGTAGGGAGCTGTTTCCAGGGAAGTTGGAACCTAGATGGGATGGCCCCTACAAGATTGTTAGGATAGGGAAAAATAGGTCTACGGCTCTACTAGTTGATTTGCAGGGAGTAGAATTTAAAAATAAGGTTAATCTTAATAAGATTAAACCTTATTATTTTTTAGTATGCTAATACAGGGAAATGCATTGCAGGTCCATGCTGGGGCTGATTTGAGACCTGCAAAACAGAGCTTAAAGCTGGTTGATGGGGCGGTTAATTCCTTATTTGGAGCACCCATATCTAGAGCAGAGATACCATCAGGGGAAACTCATCTGGTGGAGCAAAGGATACAAAGTGATTGAGCAAGAGAACGGAACCTTTGTGTGGGAGATCAAAGTCTTCTGTCATCACTGCTTACGAATGTTGACAAGTATCCCTGTTGAGTTTAATGAAGAAGGTGGGATGGAGCCGTCAATTCATCCTCTAAACATGTTAAATTTTGATTATCATAATTACGAATAGAGTAGTTCGTGATGGCAGGCTATGTAAACCCATTGTGGATGTATACATTATATTTTGACGGAGCGTCCAGGGGCCCTTATAAAAAAGGGAGTGTTGGAGTAGTAATCCGAGATCCCCGACGTAGAGTTACGATGAAGTTAGTTGCTTATCTCGGGGTAGGATTTACTAACAATATGGTGGAGTATAAAGCCTTGATTATGGGATTGCATATTGCCAAACAAGGTAGTATTCGGCGGTTGTTAGTAAAAGGGGATTCCCAGTTGATCCTGAATCAGCTAGATGGGACATATACAGTGCAGAATCCCATTCTTTGTATGTATCATCGAACTGCGATAACCCTACTTGAGGAGTTTGAGAGTGTGTCTTTTCAGCTGATTCTGCGTTACTGGAATTAGTTTGCGGATTCACTGGCAAATCTTGCTTATGAAGAAGACCTTTTCTTCAACTGTGGTCCTAGTTTGGACATTGCTATCAATAATGAAACAGGACCCGATCGCTTGTGGGAAATGTTATCAGAGCATGCAATATATGGCAGGCGATGGTTGATATGGGTGATGCAAAGAGTAGCCGAGACCAATCTACCATTGTTATCTTGGATCCATAGGTTGATTAGACAATAAGGGTTGTTTTTTCTTCCATACTCGGGCATGTAAAAAGGAGGGAGCTGAGCGTAGTGACCCAAGGAGAACAGGGCATCAGTCTCAAGTCCTATCTCGATACCCAAGAACCTACCAAGCCCTCGCAAGGCAACACTTAATCCTTTTCTGACGCTCACTTTTATTTTTGCTCCAACCTTCCTTACTTTCTTCTTTTTCAGCAAGACGCCACCCCTAGGAAGACAAGGCATCGGCCCTGAGTTTGACTCGTCCCCAGGAACCTACCAGGCCATTGTAAGGCGATGATCAACTGCTTATAAATTTTCATTTCTTTTCTTTTCTATTTTTATAGGGGTTAGAACCCCTTTTTACACACCTTTGTATATATTTATTGTCTTTTAAGATATTCAGGGTTTCTTTTCTCTCTATTATCATTATTATTTCCTTTCAGCAGGCTTCTCTAACTACCTCACAACTAACAAGAACTCCTAGAACGGCTGCCTAGCAGGCTAGCAGAACAGGGTCACTAGAACGACCTTCTAAAACAAGTCTTTTGATGCCTAGAAATGTCTTTACAGAAAGCAACGACTACTTAGATCTCCCTCAGACATACTAACCTAAACCTAGGACTTCATGCCTTGGACGCCGGTCCCCAACAAGAAAAGAAAAATCCCCCAACAAGTATACAGACACATATAGCAGAAAAACACGGTACTCGAAAAGGAGAGATGTCACCTGGATAGGGCCACGAGAAGCTTTTGCGCAACAAAGGCTCCTTCCAAGCTCTTCTTCGAACCTATCTAGCACAGAACTAAAACAAGAAACCACTAACCGCACCTGTGCTAAACAGACAACTGGCCTCTTGGCCTAACGAAATAAAACACTTCACTACAAAAAACTGATCGGCCCTCTTGGCCTAACGAAATAATACAGCTAAAACCTCACAAAACAGGCCCTCTTGGCCTAACGAAATTAAACAGAATAGCACCTACACATCCCTCCCCGAAATAGTATAGATATACAATAATATGCTCCTTCCCAAGGAGGAAAAATAGGACTCACAGCCCTAAACTAAATGCATAAGGTTATGACCCATCCCTCCTACATATATAGCAAGAAGAAATGTGCTAAAAGAAAATACTTCTTGATCAAGCTATAGGAGTCCTCGCCTACTAGTAGGAGCTCCTGGTTGTGTTGTCCTTAGTTAGGTAGGTAGTTCAGACCACCACTTAGGGTGACCTCTTTGATAGTTCTTTTTAGTTTGGCCATGTTGGAGTAGTCGGTTAATGACTAGCTTCGGACCTTCTATTAGATTATGCTAGGCCTACTCCTTGTGGGTTTCATGCCTTGGTTGTGTCAGGGGGTAGGGTGAGCATTGTGCTGTGTTTTCATATGTATCTATTTTGTATCAGCTGCTTAATGCTTCCTTTGGTTGTTTTTGTGCGGATCTGTTGTGGGATTCGACGGGCTGAGTCACCCTATTCCGTGGTCGCCAATGAGAGCGGAGTTTTGAGCCCAGGATGTGCCAAAAATTTTAGAATTTAGGGAAAAAATATTCAACATCGAAGACGGCGGCTCCAGCTAGGACGATTTTAAGCACCAAGTGAAAGACGACTTTTAAAATGCGCCCGAGTGACACTTGTGGATTTTTTATAATTTTTTAGACTGCCCTGCGGGTTGTCAAGAGTTGCCAGTCAATGCGGGATGTCAAGCCGGATGCCCAGGATTTTTCAGAGCTCGAATCGGATGCCAGACAAAGAAGGAGCCAACAAACGGTCAAGATTGCAAGAGGTGGACAGCCCAAAAGGGGTAGTGCCTTTTGGAGTTTGGGCCCCCCTAAAAACTTTATGCAACATCTTGATAAAAAATGTGGAGAGAAGAGGGAAACATGGCGTGAAAAACGGCGTGAGGCAGCAGGCGCAATTTTCGCTTCATGCCATGGATTTGGGATTTGCTGGCTGTGAAGACCATATAGATCAGACATTGGGGCTTGATTTCTCCCTATGGGCTGATGCTATCGCCACCCTTCGCTCATGAAATGGCTGTGGGAATGAAGAAATCTGATTCTAGCCTTTCTCTCTTCTCCCTCTCTCTCTCCTTTAAAGGGATGTTCCTGCGTGCAAGAGGAAATGAAGAATGGTGAAGGAAAGATTGTCCGGTTGGGACCAGATTACTTCCGGATTGATGAAGACATGAAGATTGCTGATTGTGAAGATGCTGGACATTGAATCTGGGCTGACCCGCAGTCCCGCACCAAAACCGAGATCCCGAAACACGAAACCTAAGCAGCAATTCAAATTTTTATGAAGAAAAATGAGTTTTTATGCCATTTGATTGATGAAGCATTGTTCCTATGGGCTGAATATTCATTATGATGTTTTTTTCTATGAGTTTCAACAGTTTATAATCTGAAAATCAGAAAATCATAAGTGATATGGCTGAAATTAATGTTATAAAACCCGAAAAACACGCGTTTAAGGGGTAGAAATGGGGTTTTTGCAAAATAAATGGGAAATATGAGACATAATGCCTACAAAACCTGAAATTTTGCTATTAAAGAACCTAAGGGCCACAGCCCACAATCAATCTTAATTTCTAGTCATTTTTTATTGAAGAAAATAGAGGAAAAATACCAAAAAATGGTGAAAAATGGGTTTTAAATGGGAGAAAATTAGGCAACGGTAAAATGAAAATTCCAAAAAAGTACATGTGTGTTTGTGCAGCATATAATGAAGGTAAAGCACGAGGTCGGCCTCGTTTTACCCTCGTTTCTTTGTTTCCGTTCATGTTTATCGTTTTCTTTGTAAGGAAATACACAGAAAACGACCCTTTCACCTATCAATGAATGCAAAACATTAAACTATAGGGTGAGAGGGGAGGTTGAGCATCAAAATATAAATTAAAATCTGGTTTATGTGTTGCATCATGCCTATAGGACATTGTTTTTAAAATAAAGGGAAAGGCAGCATGAGCGTAAGGCTCGATGTCTTTTCTCATTACATAAACGCTAGCATGGAAATCATGAAAAGATTGGTTTCGCATGATGCACAATGCTGATTTTCTTTTGTTTGTGCACTAAATTGTTCACATTATGCACTATCCATGGTTCATGGTATCAACGAAAAGCTCATGGATTGCATAGCACTTGTTTTCTTAGGAATTTGACCCATGATTGAGAGCGTAAGGTTATCCCTTGCCGTAGGATAGAGGGTCGACGATGCACAATGCTGATTTTCTTCTGTTTGTGCACTAAAACGTTCACATGATGCACTATGCATGGTTCATGGTATCAATGGAAAAGCTCCTGGACTACATAGCACTTGTTTTCTTAGGAATTTGACCCACGATTGAGAGCATAAGGTTATCCCTTGCCGTAGGATAGAGGGTCGGTTTCCTAAGGGACTGTTAAGTACACATGGTATATCTCCTGGATTCAGAATAGAAGAGTGGAGTTTGTTCGTTTGTTTTATATGTTGAGCAGTGCATAAAGGGGCTAATCCCTGCAATGTAGGGGAGTTGCAGTGGGGCCGCGGTGTTTCTACCGAGAGGTTGCCTCCATGTATGTGATCGTGGTATTTAGTGCTAGTGTGTATGGGTTCTCCCTCTGAGAAGTTTATAAAAAGAGAAACGTTGGACTACAAAACTATGAAACTATAAACGCATAGATTAGGCTTTAGGGCAGTTTGTCCTTTAGCATTGGATAGACGCTCCTGGTCCGTGAGGCCGTGAGGGTGTGTTTGTCTGTTATGAGCATGAGATCCAGCTAGTGCCATAGCCAGTGCCGGCTCATTTCAGGTCCCATCACAAGTGTGGCATGGTTCTACTTCGGCTTGGGTATCTTTGTATAAAGTAGGATGTCCAAGACCCAGATGCTAGAATGCTGTCAAGAGACCTTGACCCCTAGGAACCCAAATTTCAGGTCGATTGTAGTGGGTTCAGCCACGAACATTGCGTTGCAAGGCAGACTCAGGAAACCCTAGGCGACAAACCCCGGAACATTCCATGGGAATGCTAGGTAATGACACTTAGATTCATTTCTCGATGTGGGCCACTAAAGAGTACTTGCACAGCCAATAGGCGGGCATGTTACAGTTGGTATCAGAGCAAAACTTTGTAACACTACATGATTGATTAATGTATGATTCATAGACATATCTATTGAAGCTCAGTCTAGATCTAGTAAATAGCTACTTAGTCAGATCTTGCTTAGTCATAGTTCTACTCACTCGGATTCTGTTAGAAAGTTGCTGAATCGGATTTTACCCAATATGTCTCGTGAAATGGAAGTTAGGTCTTCATAACTGTAGTCTCGTACTCTATATTAAGTTCTTGTAGCCGTCTGTTTGGTAGACGAAAGCAATGTATGAAACTGGTTGCTGAATATGATATATGGTATTTTCAATGTTTTGCTGTTCTGCACTGTCTTTAAGCTTTCTCTCTATCATTCTCATAGTAGTCCATTTCTTGCTGTGTCTGATTCTTGTCTTGAGTTGAAATGGGTGTTGCTCCATCTGTTTGCCCCTCCACTTGAGTGCTTGTCTAAATCTGTGTGGGTGGAACCCTGAACACATTGGCGATCACGGGATAGTAACTCATTGGTCTTGCTAGGCTGGGTGTTCGGTTTCTAGTCTTGTGGGCAAATAGTCTGTGGGTTCTGTTTTATCTAGGAGATGAATGTCAGAGGGTGAAAGAAGAGTGGGTAGAGTGTATTATACTCGCTCGCAAGCTCAAGGGGGCAACATTAACCCGTTTTATAATGATAATGAAGATGTTGATTGTCATGTGGCTCAGTTTGAGACCAAGTGGGAAGCTAATGGCTATCCTGCTATATACAATGATCCTATTAAATTGTAGCAATTTGCAGCAACATTAGAAGGCAAGGCCATGAGTTGGTTTAGCCAATATGGCATACCACATTTTCAAACTTATGACGCCTTGAAGACGGCATTTCTACAGAGATTTAGGAGAGAAAAAACTCCCACAGATATCCTTAGAAAATTGAGGGATATCAGACAGAGGAAGATGATGGTTGAGGACTATGCACAAAAATTCAGAATTTTGGTTGAAAGACTACATGGCAATGAGAGACCCACTAATGAGATGTTAGCATGATATTTCTCAAAGGATTAAGAAGCAGTTTGAAAAGTGTTGTGGCTAGTATAGATATTGCAAGAGGGATCAATGATCTGGTCATTGCAGCAGCCAGAGTTGAAAAAAGACTTGGCATGACTAAAGCTAAACATAGCAGGGATGAAAGTTCTGAATCGGATGAAGAATTAGTGGCAGAATCGGATTCTGAGGTTGATGAGTCAGATACAAGATCAGATAGTGAACAAGAACAGGTTAGAAGAAAGAAGAAAGAAGAAAAACAAAGGAAAGAATAAGAAAGGTAAGCAGACTAAAGAAGAGGATTTGGTAAACCAGTTAAAGAAAATTGGTTATTCTGTTATATCACCTGATGAAAGAAGATTTTGTGATATATGTGGTAAGGAAGGTCACACAACTTCCCAATGTTGGTATAATCCAAAAAACAGGAAACAATCTAATACCAATGCAAGAAGAGGCAGAGGGGAAGTAGAAGCGAATCAGGCAGCTCCTGTAAGGGGTAGAGGAACATTTTAGAGGCCAAGGAATAACGATGGCAGGCCCAATCGGATTATGCCCTGTGTATATTGTGCTGGACCAGATCATTGGATTGGACCAAATTGTGAATTATGGGTTAAGCACAGAGAAGAAAGAGGTATTCCTGTTGTGAGGTACAATCAACCTAATCAGCAGGGTCAACAACAACAACAACAACAAAAAAATCAACCACCAGCTCAGGCTAATGTGATTATGATTGAGTTATCAGATCAAGAGGAATATCAGGAAATGATTCAACCAATTCAGGAGCAGCAAGGCACAGAAAATACTGAGGTATGGCAATGTGATTGTAATCATTGTTTGCAGGTAGAGGATATTGAAGTATTGGCAGTTACAAGGTCCAAGGCTAAGGGACCAATTGATTGGAAGCAGCAGAAAGCAATTAGAGATCAGGTGCATAAGCAGATTCACAAGGAACAGAGTAAACAGGTTCAAGCAAATAAGGATGCAGAAGAACATATTGTGGAGTAGCAGTTTGATAATGATATTAAGGATAACATGGAAGGGAGTAAGGACTGGTTTGAAGTATTGGTAAATTCTCCTTTACAATTATCTTTGGATCAATTATTAGCTATGGTTCCAGCTTTTAAGGAAAGATTATTGAAAAGATTGCAAGGATAGGTGGTTAAGCCAATGGTTGATCACAATAGGGTACCATCTGTTAATAGCCTTGATCCAACAGATGTGAACTTTACTGTACCTGTTATTAAAGTTCAGTATTAGGGCAGGTCTTTTGATGAGGTTTTGTTAGATGGAAGTTCAAGGGTGAATATTTTACCTGAGCATATGTACAAGCAGATGTGTTTGGGGAAATTGGCACCAGCCCCATTTCAGGTAAAAATGGCAGATCAAACAAGGATCCAACCTCTTAGAATTCTGAAGCAGCAGGAAATAGAAGTTGCAGGTATGGCATTTGTGGTTAACTTTGTGGTAATAAGAATGTTAGAGTAAGTATCTCCATATGAAATGTTGCTTGGTAGGCCTTGGTTCAGGATTGCCAAGATAAAGCAGGATTGGGGCATAAATGTGGTTGTTCTTACCAAAGGCAAGAAGAAGGTCACTGTACCAATGGAGGGAAGGAAGAATATTGCTTTAAAGGAAAAGCCCTTGTTTGCTCAAACAATTGATTTGGCAGAGGTTGAAGATGATGAGGAAGAGGAATTCTTAAGAGCTAATCCAACTATTGTGTCAGTATTTGATGTAGATGTTGAGAGTATATTGCACCAAGGCAAGGAACAGGTTCAGGACAATTCAGATGTAGTTCCTGGTTAGGAGATTGAGGGAACAAAATTCCGACATATGTTAGAGAAGGGAACAGAAATGTCGGCTAAGGAACAGGTTGAGTATGAGGAGAAGGAGGCCATAGTAATGGGCTGAAAAGATCTACCAGAAGAAGTATGGCACTTTAGGGTCAAAGAGGATGAGTTGCAGGAGGTCAATCTAGGGACTGATGCTGAGCCAAAAATGGTAAAGGTTAGTGCCCAAGTAGAAGGCCAGTTTTTGGGGGATTTGATCAAATTGCTACAGGAGTATATTGATGTATTTGCTTGGGAGTATTCACAGGTAAAAGGCATTGACCCTAAATTGCACCAACACCATATCAATTTAAAAGAGGATGCTATTCCAGTTGTGCAACAAAGATATCGTATGAATCCGAATTTTGCAAAACAGGTCAAGGAGGAAATAGATAAGTTGTTGGCTGTTGGCTTTATTAAACATGTAAGTGAGGTCACATGGTTATCACCAATCATTGTGGTACCCAAGAAGAATGGCAAGTTGAGGGTGTGTGTGGACTATAGAAAACTTAATGCCACTACCATTATAGATCCGTTCCCAATGCCATTTTGTGATGCAGTGTTGGATGCTGTTGCGGGACATGAAATGTATAGTTTTTTGGATGGCTTCTCGGGGTATAACCAGATTGGTGTTGTTAAAGAGGATCAGCATAAGTCTGCTTTCATAACAGAATGGGGTGCATTCATGTATACAGTTATGAGTTTTGGTCTCAAAAATGGACCACCATCCTTAAACTTTGTGGCCCATAAGGTATTTGAGCCATATCTACAGGATTTTATGAGGGTCTTTGTTGATGATTTCTTAGTGTTTGGTAAAAAAGACTTACATTTGATGCACTTGAAGTTATGTTTGGAAAGATGTAGACAGTTTAGAATGGCCTTGAATCCATACAAAAGTGTTATGGTTGTAAGAAGTGGCATCTTATTAGGTCATGTGGTTTCAAGTGATGGGATGGCAATTGATGTTAAGAAGGTGGAAGCCATTCAATCAGCAAAATCTCCAACTAATGTCAAGGAGTTGATGAGGTTTGTGGGACAAATCAAATGGCATGCAAGGTATCTCAGATATCTAGCTAATGTGTGTGTACCATTGACACATTTAACTAAAAAGGATGTATCTTTTGTGTGGGTTGAGCCTCAGGAAACGTCCTTTCAGTTATTGAAGAAGATGGTTTCTGTTGCACCTGTTTTGCAATCACCAGAATGGTCTTTACCTTTTCATATTTTTGTTGATGCCTCAGATATGGCAATTGGGGCAGTTCTGATGGAGGAGAAGGTGAAGGGCTGGTATAGGCCAGCTTACTATGCTAGAAGGGTTTTGTCATCTGCAGAAAGGAATTATGCTGTGATTGAACGAGAAGCTTTAGGCATGATCTATTCTCTGAATAAATTCAGACATTATTTACTAGGGAACAGTTTCATTTTTCATGTGGACCATCAGGCTCTGTTATATTTGATTAAAAAACCTCTGCTGACAGGAAGGTTGGCCAGGTGGATGTTGTTATTGCAAGAGTTTGCTTTTGTGATAGTTCATACCCCAGGGAAACAACATGCTATTGCAGATTACTTTAGTAGGTTGGAAACATGTGAACCACCCATTGGTGTGGATGATGAATTGCCTGATGCATCACTTTTTGAGGTTTAGGTTGCTGAATCGGATTCTTGGTATGATCAATTGTTATCATTTTTGCTTGATGGAACTATGCCAACTAAGTTCACCCCAGATCAAAGAAGAAAGTTTGCTTTGAAGTCTAGGCCTTTTTTGGTGATTGCTGGAGCACTTTATAAGAAAGGCATAGATCAGGTAATAAGAAGATGTGTGCCAGATTTTAAACAGAAAGCTGTATTGCAAGAAGCACATTATGGTGCAGCAGGTGGGCATTTTTCTGGTGAGATAACAGGGAAGAAAATTTTGCAGGCTGGATTATGGTGGCCGACTGTATTGAAGGATGTATTTGATTTTGCCAAAAGTTGTGTAATTTGTTAGAAGAGTGGTCAGCCAGATAATGCAGACAGAATATCTGATCACTTGGTTTTGCCCTTAGAACCATTCCAAAAGTCGGGCATGGATTTTGTTGGACTAGTTAAGCCAACCACTCCAAGAGGGAACATGTATATTCTTGTTGCTACTGATTACTGCACAAAATGGGTTGAAGCAATAGCACTTAAGGATAATAAGGCTGCTAGTGTAGCCAGATTTCTTTACCACAATATAATGACACGGTTTGGATGTCCGGTGGAGTTGGTAAGTGACAGAGGTTCTCATTTCCTTAATGCTATGATTGTTGATTTGACTAGTACTCATATGATTATGCACAAGAAGTCTACAACCTACCATCCTCAGAATAATGGTCAGGCAGAGAGTACTAATAAGACACTGATAAGAATCCTCAAAAGAATTGTGGTGGAAAATCAGAAGGACTAGGATGAGAAATTGGATTCAGCTTTATGGTCTTTCAAAACCGCCTTTAAGGTGACAACAAGTATGACTCCGTTTCATTTGGTTTATGAATTAGAGGCTATTGTACCAATGGAATATGTGGTACCTAGTTTGAGGGTAACAGCTGAAAAGATGAGTCCAAAGTTTTCTGTCCAACATAGATGCAAATAACTGATGCAGTTGGAAGAGGATAGGTTTATCAGTTCTTATATCACTGCAGTCATTCAGAGAAGAAGACAAGCTTAGGTCAGCATGAATGTTAAGTTCAAGGTTTTCAAAGTTGGTGATTGGGTGATGGTGTACAATTCTAGGTTGGGACCTCATCCAGGTAAACCTACTTTGAGGTATAAAGCGCTGTATCAGATTATTGAAGATTTAGGTCAGGGAACCTTTGTGGTTGCTGATGTGTTTGGCACACGAGTTGAAAAACCTATTAATGGGTTCAGGTTTAAAAAATTTCAGGGGAGACCACCTCATTTGGATCTTACTACTTCAGCTCTAATACAGCCTGATGTTCTTGAAACTGTTACAGTAGGAACAGATGATGCAACCAAGAGTTTTTTTCTGTGTATTACTTCAGATATGAATATATTTTCAGGGCATTGGATGCAACAGGTGCAAGAGTTAAAGCATCATTTGACTATGAAGACAGTAGTGGTGGATGTATCAGCACCAGAACCAGAGATTCCTGATGAGGATGTTTCAGAGCTAGCTTCTATTCCAGTAACTACAGATCCAGCAGAGGTGGAGGAGTTTGTAGGGGTGGATGTTCCTAAAAGTGATGTCACTTCCGCTATGCAAGCTGAGCAGGTTTCTGATCTTCCTCCTAAGAACTGATGCAGCAGCAGTGTTTTGTTATGGCCAGCATTTTGCCTGATCAAGGGATGTGTGGATCCAAGTCTGATTTCTTCGAAATCCACCATTGGGATGTGCCATGTGTTGAAGCTCAATCTAGATCTAGTAAATAGTTGCTTAGTCGGATCTTGCTTAGTCATAGTTCTACTCAGTCAGATTCTGTTAGAAAGTTGCTGAATCGGATTTTACCCAAGATGTCTTGTGAAATGGAAGTTAGGTCTTCATAACTGTAGTCTCGTACTCTATATTAAGTTCTTGTAGCCGTCTGTTTGGTAGACGAAAGCAATGTATGAAACTGGTTGCTGAATCTGATATATGGTATTTCCAATGTTTTGTTGTTCAGCACTGTCTTTAAGCTTTCTCTCTATCATTCTCATAGTAGTCCATTTCTTGCTGTGTTTGATTCTTGTCTTGAGTTGAAATGGGTGTTGCTCCATCTGTTTGCCCCTCCACTTGAGTGCTTGTCTAAATCTGTGTGGGTGCAATACCCTAAACAATATCCTAAACGAAATTAAACCTTACTCTTGTAACTACAATTAACTCGAGTAATATGAGTGCATCTATTTTGAGCCTAGAACTTGCAAATGATTAGAGATACTCTAGCAAGGAATGATAATTATAACTTGCAATGAGTTTTCCATAAGTGTCCTTAAGTGTTCTTCTCGACTAATATAGATTGGGTCTTGCTAGAATGTCGAAGGTTGGGAGTATTCTTTAATATTACAAGCAAAGATGATTGACCATGGACCTCAGTCCAGATGTAAAAAGAGGAGAATTTGGAAACAAAGTTTTCGCGAGATAAAGGACCACTTTTTAGTCTCCTAAAAGGATCCTAGGACAATTTGGTTTAAAGAAGAAAATTCTGCCAAGGATGACAAGGAATCTTATGACTCTGAGTGATAAAGCTTCACGTTGTTTTTATTGCAAGGAGCTAGGTCATTTCAAAAGGAAATGTCCAAAGCACCCTAAACACCGATGCTGTGAGTACCACAACATTGGACGTATCCATGTCAACTGTCCCAACAGGACTCAAAAGGAAACTCAAGCTTACAAGGAATGAAGTTCTACAAGCTTTAGAGATCTAGAACCTACTAGACTCTTCTCTTGTAATCCATACTCAGATACATCTAATACAATAAGTGGTTATTGTATTAGTGGTTATTTTAAAAGACCGTATCATTATGAGTAATCACAGTGTCACAACAAATGCATGATGGGTCCTACCATGCAGGTTCGACAACGAAATCCCCACTTCTTCTGAGATGGAGTTCTCTAAGGGGGAGAGGACGTAATGTCCTCACTCCCGCATGGGAACCATCCCCTCACCCCCAAATTTTATTAAAAATTAATTCAAATTTTTTTTACCTTACCCCTCTGTTGTTGTGGACTAGTGGCACGGGGGAAAGAGGAGGAAGAAATCATTGATGACAAGAGAGGAGGGAGAAGGCGATGGCATCAAGGAAGAAGAACAAGATGATGATGATGATCCCAAGGGGGAGGCACGGGCCTACCACCCCTCCACTAGCCATCTCGACTAGACCCTACATCCCAAAGAGGCCCCCACCCCCAATAACACCACCAATTCACCATGCTCTCCCCAATAATAACCTCCCTCCCCATTATAACCCCCCCTCCCCCTTGCAAGGGGGATAGCAAGATTTGGAGGGGCTCGACATGCTGAGTAGCACGCTGAAGGGAGAGAAGAAGAAGAAGAAGAAGAAGAAGAAGTAAGAGAGGTGAGAAGAGAGAGAGACAAAGAAGAAGAATAAGAGAGAGAGAGAGAGAGAGAGAGGGAGAGAGAGAGAAAGAGGAAGAGAGAGGGTGAGAGAGAGGGAGAGAGGGAGCGACAAAGAGAAAGAGAGAGAACCTCCCAAGAAGGATCTCCTTCTTTTCCCCTCCTTAGAGGGTGACCACACACGATTACCCTTATCCTCATCTGCACGAGCTTATTCTCCTCCCATTGTGATAGAAGGAAGTCACCCAACACACAATCTCTTTGACAAGAGAAAGAGAGAGAGAGAGATTTATAATCTAAAAGTATGGCCCCAAAACGAAGGGAGACACACAACAATGGAATCCCGCATCCAACAATGGAGCCACTAGCCAAGGCATTTCTGTGAATAAGAATACAATGATTGGTATGGATAAGTCATATCCAAATATCTAGGTACTAATTGCCATCTCAGCTATTCATTGAGACATAGGTTATATCGCCTTGGCATGCACATGCGTTTATTTTGATAAGTAACCCAAAATTATTTTTCAATAGTCAATGAACTCGTAGGGGATTTCAAGATAGTTCTTTCCGTAACCATAGATGACCTTGCATATATTTATACATATGACGCATTGAGGTTCGTACAAACCCTTGTATATCTAGATACAATCATTGCATCCTAGTGCTACATAACAAAAGCATACGTAGCATAAAAAACATATAAGGTTACTTAAGGATTATGCACATAGATGGTACATGCATGAGAAAGATTATATGAAACATACATCGATGATACACAAATTGATCTTGCATTAAAGTCTTGCTAATATTACGAACTAGTAGTTCTTTGGGATCTTGAAGTTGTGCGTAGCTAGTACAAATAACAATCATTAGGATTAAAACTACCATGCCTTATGATCCGTCTGATAGCAACTATGTTTATCAATCCTATTCAGGGTTGGGCTAGATGCAAACAACATCTCCAAGCCTCAAAGGCAAGGGAAGAACTCAAGGGATTAGGAAACCCTGGGATAAAGTACAGACCAATACTTCTAAACTTGTTGGGAAAAAGGTCGGGTTGTCGATCAATGTAAGTGCTCAATAGAATTTACATTCTTGCATAGTTGTATCAGACCTTGGATGTGTCTTAGCTGAATTGTTAAGTAATGGAATCACTTAGATCCCAAGGGGGAGAGCGAATATGCAATGGAAGGGTTATTGCGACTATTCTTGCAATGTTTGGAAAAGAGTGCCATTGTTTTGTTGGTTGATCAAACAACGTCCTAAATGCTTTTACATTCAATTGATTGTTGCATTGTGGTTTGGATGATTATTCTAAGTGCTTGTGATTGTATGGCAGGGGTTTGTGATGACAAGTTGCTATGGGGATAAAGGAATGTTTTCTTGGAAAATGATATTAGGATTGATTGCCTTGATTGTGTTTGATTCTTAATTGGATTAATTAAGGAGGGGATATTTTTACATGGGTGGATCATCTCCAAGGTCACGCCACGTTTCAACCTGAGAACGGCACTACTCGATTCACGAGCCGAAGGTCAAGTGGTGAAAAGACCAACCACCACGGAAGTTGTGTCTCACTCTTAGGTTTCTTGGGGTCAAGTGGAGCTCTGGACACCCTTGACTAGTCCGGAATGGAGTTGAAGATTTCCGTGAGCCCAACGTCTTTGGTGCTGGAAGATCCTATTCTAGATAAAGGATGGAATTATGGTGCCATGTGATTTAGACCAGGTAATTCTACAGGGCAGAAGGGAATATGTAATTTCTCCTGTATGGGCAGGAGACAAAGATTAACGTGAAGATAAGTTAAGGAATTTTTTTGAACCTGTTTGTCAAAAGGACTATTTGCTCTGTATTCGTGTATGTGCCATAAATTTTACAAATGAACCCTGTTCCCTAAAAGGCCTAATTAAGGAAGCTGATTTTGAATGTCACATAGAGATGTAATAGGATGTAATTAGATAACTAAAGAACGCCTACTGAGGGAAGTAGGTTGTTGAACCCCGTGATGGGTCCGTCCTATGACAGGGTGATCCCAGAGAATTGGGAGGCTTCTCACAAGATTTTTCTATCGTTTGACCTCTAGGTAATGTTAATTTAGAAACCGATTCATGCAGTTTTAGGGGACTAGAATGGGACTATGCCTATGGGTAGAGAGGTTGAGTTGCACATCCCTCTCGTTTTCCATTCTCTTTGAACTAAGTGTGACATGGGTTTGCTTCGGCTTGGGTATCTCTGCATAAAGTAGGATGTCCAAGACCTGACACTAGAATGCTGTCAGGAGACCTTGACCCCTAGAAACCCAAATTTCAGGTCGATCCTAGTGGGTTTGGAACATTCCGTTGCGAGGTGGACTTAGGAAACCCTAGGCGAAAAACCCCAAAATATTCCATGGGAGTGCCGGGTAGCGACACTTAGATTCCTTTCTCGATGGACCGCTATAGCATGCTTGGACAGCCAATAGGCAAGCATGTTACAAAAATATCACACCTCTCCCTTGGCAATAATAGAAATTATTGCAATCAATTTAGGGGCAAGAAGAATGAAAGCTACAACAAAATCCAAAATGGTGGGATTCAATGGTTTATCAATTGCAATCATAAAAGAAGAAATAAAAGATTCACAAAGAATAAAGGTGTCAATAACCCCAAAGTCTCATTGTATATCAACATAAGATGTATCTTCGACATTTGATGGTACATTGGAGCAAGAACTTGTAGAAGTATAGGGGACAAGGAGGTTAAGAGATTTCAACAAAAGGTAGAAGCAGTAGCAAAAAAAACGTACAAAAATCTATCAAAACCATGAGGCACGAAAGAAGTCTAGTAAGAAGCATCAAGTCGAGCCCCTGTGAGAGAAGCCTAGCCAAAGAAGATGAGGTAAGTGCAAGATATTCAAGCTGCCAGACAAGGACCGACAAAAGATGTATGTTGATCTGAAAAGGCAAGAACGAATCTTCAAAAGAAGGAGACATGGTCTTCGTTTGTGTCCATGCCATAGAAGAGTTCTTTGTCTTTAGGAGAATTTAAGAAGCTAAGTCCAAGATATTGTGGACCCTATAAGGTTCTCAAGTGCTTAGGACCAAGTGCTTACAAGATACAACTCCCTAAGAATATAAAAATCCACAATGTATTTCATGTTAGCTTATTGAAAGCATATGTAGTTAACCCTAACCATATCCTTGATGATCAACAAGTTGTAATACCTAGCCAAGGGGTCCTTGAGCTACAACTTGACAGAGTAATTGATGAAAGGGAGAGAAAATTGAGGAGTAGAACCCTTAGAGAATACCTTGTCTAGCGGAAGGATTATCCTAAAGAAGATGCTACATGGATAGATGAGAATGTTCTTTATCAGCAATAACCACGGTTTCTCTCGAGTTGAGGACATCTAAATTTCTTTAAGGGGAGGAGGATGTAATATTTTTGAACAAATAAAAGTTAGTAGTAAAGTTAGTCAATTTATAAGTTAGTTAGTTAGTTCATAAGTTAGTTAGTAAAGTTAGTAAGTAAGTAAGTTAGCAAGGTTAAGTTAGTAGGTAAGGTTACACTAATAACTAATAACTAACCTTACTAACTAAAGAAAAACTAACAACTAACTAACTAACATTAAAAAATCTAGCAATAATTATTAATGTTTAGAAAAGAAAAAGGGGGAGCCGTCGAGCTTATGGCCGCCACTGTGAAGGTCTCCCCCCCAATCATCATCGACATCATCTTCATTGTCGTCATCATCATCATCATCTTCTTCTTTATCATAATCATCATCCTCATCATCGTCGTCAATCGTCATATTCTTTACCATAAAAAATCTTCTTTATCCCCATAAATAGTTGTTGATAGCCTCATGACCCCCCCCCGCCTTTTCTTCACTAAAGTAAATAAAATAATAAATTTAAAAATAAAGAGAGAAAAAAGCTCCCCACTCTGAGTGGAGGAGATATCTTTACACAAAGAGAGCAGAAAGAGAGGAGAAGGGAGAGCCATCATGCACTGATCCCTTCTGCCTATATAAAGCCATGCCCTCTACTCAGTTAGGGAGGAGGTGGAAGGAGATTTTAAGAGGCTGCAACAGGGAGGTACAAGGACACCCCCTCTCCCCCTTGAGAGGCTGCGAGAGGGAGCTAGAAAGGGAGAGAGGTAGAGAGAGAGAGAGAGAGGAGCGAGAGGGAAGATCCTGAGAGGCTGCGAGAGAGGGAATTAGAGAGAGGGTTAGAGAGTAAAAGAATTAACTCAACCTCCCCCTGTCTCGGCCTTTATCTTGGCAATCTTCTATCACGCTCCCCCATCTGGAATTTATTCCACCTTCTCGATCTCTCAAACCCACTCGCAAACGATGGATCCAAGGCAATGAGGCACAAAGACAATGAGAATCACCGTAACTGGTCAAAGAATGAGTATTGCCAGAGATACGGGAGTGCTCGAGGTTGTTAGAGTTGCCACTACCATGGAACATCGAGTGTGGAAAACACAAGTGTAATCAAAGGTGAAATTCCCAATGTCATCGTGCCAAACCACGTTGTTCACAACTTAGAAATAGGTTATTATTTTCATATCACCACATAAAATAATAAGTTTTTTGTCAAAATTTTACATAAAATGTTAGCTTTTGCATTAAATGGTATAAGAACTACCTGTTAGTTTACATGGACACCATCCATATAAAAATCAAGTACATAAAATATTAGCTTTCATATTTACACTTACACAAAATGATAGTTTCATCTAGAGAGTGTATTAATATACGCATAAATGATTAACTACTACCTATGATTTGTAGTTAGATTAATCAAGATTATAATTCGTAGAATCATGATGGAAATAGTTGCAAGAGGTTACTACACGAAATGAGTAAAGGACTTTATGCGCACTCGAGATTAGTAAAATAACTCGATATATTTATTGCCAACCATGACAATGGTTAAGAGTTAATTAACGCGTTACTCTGGTCGTAAATTCCGCATTACTCCTAGAATTTGACGAGCCCCTTCGTGACCCAAAATGGGATCCTAGAACCCTAATGCTAGTTACAAGGGAGGAATCTTGGTGGGCAGAATACCCTCATGGAATTTTGTATATCTTCTGCAAGAGCGTGAAATTTTGTATATCTTTCGCAAGAGTGAAAAGATGGAAATTATAATAAACTTCCAATATAATTAAAGAATTTATTTTTATTCAAGGGTTATTTGAATTGTATGCGTGTCCGTGAGATCAATTACGTGAAGGAACCTGTGATTTAACGTACTAATTAAGGAAGTTGGTTGTATATGTTTAATAAATGTACTGTAGGTAATTTAAAAAACTAAAGATGATACCGTCATGAAGGGAAAGTGGGTGGGTGTGACCTCTGATAGGTTTGTCCAATGGTAGTTGGTTCCAATTAGCTGGGAGCTTTTCTAAATTGGCGATAGAAATAAGAAGACGATAAATTGACCAACTAGTCACTAGGTAGAACCAACTTGCATTGTTTTAGGAGGACCAGAATGGGATTTTTTCTTATGGGCAGGAGGGTTGAAGTACTCCCCTTCGTCTCCCACTCTCTTTGAACCAAGTGCAATGGCAAGTCCACTTTAATTTGGGTAATCTTGTAGAAAGTGGAAACTCAAAATTACTAATGCTAACTAGCTATTAGAAGACCCATCTGATTTAGGAACCCAAAAATTTAGATCGATCTTAGTAGGTTCGGTCGAAACTCTTCCATTTTTCATTATAGAATCACTAGGGCCTAAGTGACAAACCCCGTGATACTGCAAGGGAGCGTCGGGCGGCATCATTTGGAAAGCCGACTAATGGACTGCTAAAAGGTGTGCCTTGGATTGAGCCTGTCGAACACCTCACATGTAGAGAGTTCTCTATTTACAAAAGAAGTACACATGAATAATATTGATGTATCTCTTACTTCTTATATACTTATAGTTAGAGGCAAACATGATGAAAATGGAAATAATAATTGTGGTAGAGACTAAGAGCCCAACAAGAACAAGTCTTAGTATTGTGGATAATCACCTCTTCAATGTATCATTATTGTGGGAAGTAGAGTCACATAAGGTCATAATGCCATTAAATATGCAATGATAAAGGTAAAGGAAAAGTGTAGGATAATGCTAAATCCTCTTATGATCACAATATTATGCTTAAGTCCAGTGTGAAGACAGGGAAGTTAAATGCCTTGGAGTGCAATTCCAATGATTACATACTTATTGATTCATCACTTGATGCTACTCAATCAATCGATGCTCCATCTTCTTGCTCTTAGTATTGCCTTCTTGATTCTGAGGCTTCATTTTATGTTACCTCATACCATAATCATTTTTGTATCTACTACTATACTATCTCAGGGTCTGTTAGACTAGAAGATAACACTACATTAGATATCATTGGCATAGGTGATGTTAGCCTTCAGTTTAGTATTGGCACTCTTTTTATGCTTCATGATGTATGACATATCCCAGCTTTGACATAAAGCCTTATTTCAATTGGGCAATCGGATGATGATAGATACTATCTTTCAGTGATTCTACATGAAAGATAACTCATGGTAGCCTTGTTTTTGCCATAGGTGCCAAGGTTGGTAGTCCCTATCCTTGGTTATCTTTGTTGTCACAAGAGGGTACATAATCAAGGGTCATATAAGAACTCTCTACTAACTCTCTTACAAAATGATATCTCATATCAATATGGCAAAGTTTAAGACTTAATTTTGGGCCTTTAACCATAGAGATATATGCTTTGTTCAATAAAGATAGGGATTTGTTGAGGATGGTATCCAAAACTAATGTCCTCCAAGAGTTTCTTAATGTAGATAACTTGTTGGGTTGCCATGTTGCATGCCACATATTCGACTTCGGTAGTAGATAGTGCTACAGAGTATTGTTGCTTAGTGTTCCAAGAGATAGGACCACCTACTAGAGTAATAATGAAACCTGTGAAAGATCTTATGATAGTAAGATCTCCACCCCGATCTGCATTTGAATAGGCCTTTAAAAGAGAGTCATTGTTATCTTTAGAAAAACATAGCTCCACATGATGAGGTATCTCAAGACTCATTTCAGCTGCTTCCAATTCTCATATGTGGGTTGATACTACATAGCCTTAGAAAGAATGTGTCCTACATAATAAGACAAGTTTAGACGGGTACAAGTAATCAAATATTTGAGATATCCAAGTGCTTCCATATAGGGAATAGTTTCCATTTCACGAGCCTACTCTTTGGAGAGATAATGAGATGAAAATGGATTGAGCTGGAGATTTTGAGCAAGAGGGGTGACCATGGGATTACAATGTTGTATGGAATAGCGGGAGAGAATAGACATGGTGTAGGTATATTTATGAATTTTTATATATGTGGGTGATTGTTCAATTTCAATGCCAATGTAGTAATGCATAGGACCCTAATCTTTTATAGAAAATTAGGAGGATATTATAGATTTGGCCTTGGACATTGCACAATAAGAGCTAGCTAGGATATGAATGCTATCGACATAGAGACCTAGAATAATGACTATGTTGCCTTGAATGAAAACATAGATGTTATGATCCGTATTCAAAATTCTAAAGCTATGGTGTATTAAATGAGTATGAATGCAAGTGTACCATTGCTTTGGTACCTCTTTCAAGCCATATAGAGCTTTACATAAAAGATAAACATGGGTAGGAAATTTGGGACCCACAAAATGAGGAAGCTATGACATGTAAATTTCTTTATCTAAATGACCATGTAGGAAGGCAGTTTTGACATTGACATGATGCAAAAGTAATTTGAAATGAATAGCCATATAAACTAATACTCATAAGGAAGTCATGGAGAGTTCTAGAGAGAATGTACTTCTTTAGTGGAGGCCTTCAATATCTTTGAAAAACTATGAGCTACCAAGCAAGGTTTGTACTTGTCAAATGGTACCTATGGTTTGAGCTTTTTTCAAATCACCCATTTTTAACTAATTTTCAATCGCCCAAGAGGAAGAGGAACCAATGTCCAAGTGTGGTTTTGAAGAAAGAGCCTTGGATTCCTCAAGCAATGTAGCTTGCCAATGAGGAGTTTCATGGCCTTAGAGAGCTTGAGTGATGAAGGGACAATTTGTGCCTAGAGAATGCTATCATGAGGTGGATTCCAAGCTTGTCCAACTGCAGTATTGGATTGGACATAGAGGTCATTCAAGCTCTTGTAGCATGGAATAGGTAAGGACATGACCTCATCGTCTTTGGAGTTAAAGGAGCCAAAGAGAGTGATGGGCTTGGAAGAGGAGATGGGAGATTGAAGTTTGAGAGTAGTGACAATGAGGGCAGTAGGATGTGAGTTGCTAGAAGTTGAAGACATGGTAGCTATCCTTGCTAACTTGTGAAGATTGGTGGTAGAGGTTGCTTTTCTTCTTGGATTTCTTGTTTTTGTTAAATGGAGCTACTAATGAGTGGAAGATAACAAAGGAAGTTTCTAAGGAGCTAAAGCCAATGAGGGTGGAGTGGATAAGTTTGGTATGACTATGTGTTGAATATTTCTTATTGATATGGCTAAGGTTTGAGTATCATTGGGCAACTAAAATGGAGTAAACTATGAAGGAATAGCTGATGAGCTAGTTTGGCAAGGAGTTTTGTAAGGATAAGTAGATGAAATAGGCACTTGGAAGAGAGTTGAGGTACCATGAGTGTGATAGGTTGTTAGCATGGTCTACCAACATGAAGATGTTGGTGCCATGTAATATTTCCACGCCATAAAAGTTAGTCGGCTAGTTCGAAAGTTAGTTAGTTAGTTAATAAGTTAGTAAGATTACTAACTAAAGACTAACTAAGGTAAAAACTAACTAACGTTAATAGCTAATAATTTTTATTTAATTAAAATATATTTAAAAAATCGAGAGTCGTAAATCTGATATTTTTCTCGAATCGACAAGGACCGTAGCCACCCTTCACGAAAGTTACAATGTGAATGAGACTTATGAGCCATATTAATCACTAGTATTAATGTGTATAGTTTGAATTGTCAAAAAATATTAGATTTTTGGGCAAAAAAACAGTATATTTTAGATATTATCCTAAAAAGATAGAACATTTAAAAGAAAAGACAAGTGATGTTTTAGTTAGTTTTGGAGATTTTATAAAAAGGAAAAAATAAAGAAAAGAGACTAGAAAAATCGTGCGCGCCGCGATTGCAGTCTACAGGCAGTAGACAGCATTTCGAATAGAGAAAAGAAGAAGATGATTGTTGCATTGTGATTTGGATAAATATTCTAAGGCTTGTGTTGATGGAAAATGCATGGCATGGGTCTGTAATGACAAGTTGTCATGGGAATAAAGGAATGTTTTCCTAGAAGATGATATTAGGGTTGATTGCCTCAATTATGCTTGATTCTTAATTGATTAATTAACGAAGGATATTTGCACGGGTGGATCATCTCCAAGATCGCACTGTGGATTACCCCAAGAGGGACTGCTCGATTCACAGGCCGATGGTTGAGTAGTGAAAAGGCCAACCACTGAAAGTGTGTCTCACTCCTAGGTCGCTTGGGGTCAGTGGAGCTCTGGACAACCCTTGCCGAGTTCGAAACAGAGTTGTAGACTGCCGTGAGCCCAACGTCTAGAGGCATTGGAAGATCTTATTCTAGATAAATTATGGAAATTTTGGTGCCATGTGATTTGGACCAAGTACTTCTGTTGGACAGAAGGGACATTTTCATGTTAACTTGAAAAGCTCCATTTAAGGTTAGCACTTTAAGTACTACCAAAAAGAACATATCATGGTAGGACTATAACTACAATAACAAGTCTTTGCAAAAGTAGTGGCTTTGGCCTAAGTTGGATCTTGGTCCTTATCTTTTGATCGATTAACTTAGTATTTGAAATGTAAGATGATTCACCTTGTGAATGTCTGTTGTTTCACTTACAGTTGCTAGTAAAAGCTAATGACTTACTAAGAAATCATTATCCACATAATAAAGCAAGTCCACTCCACCAATCAATCAAATTCGCTAATGGCTCAAATCAACAGGAGATATCGCAGTAGGTGGCACTGTAACATGTTCGCCTATTGGCTATCTAAGCATATTTTAGCGGTCCATCGAGAAATGAATTTAAGCGTCACCACCCGATACTCCCATGGAATGTTTCGAGATTTGTCGCCTAGGGTTTTCGGAGTCTGCCTTGCAACAAAACATTCACGATCGAACCCACTATGATCGACCTGAAATCTGGGTTCCTAGTTGTTAAGGTCTCCTAACAACATTCTAGAGTCGGGTTTTGGACATCCTACTTTACGCAAAGATACCCAGTCTGAAGTAGATCCATACTCTACTTGGTTCAAAGAGAATGGAAAACGAGAGGGATGCGCCACTCAACCTCTCTGCCCGTGTGTAATATCTCCGCATAATAAAAGTTAGTTGGTTAGTTCGAAAGTTAGTTAGTCAATTAATAAGTTAGTAAGGTTACTAACTAAAGACTAACTAAGGTAGAAACTAACTAAAATTAATTATTAATAATTTTTATTTAATTTAAAATATTTTATTTAGAAAAATCAAGAGTCATAAATCCGATATTTTTCTCGGATTGAAAAGGACCATAGCCACCTTTCACGTAAATTACAACGTGAACGAGACTTATGAGTTATATTAATCACTAGGTTAATGTGTATAGTTTGGATGGTCCAAAAATATTAGATTTTGGGCAAAACTAGTATATTTTAGATATTATCCTAAAAGAAAAAGATATGGAGATTTTTTAGAACTAGATGTCATTTAAAAGAAAAGACAAGTGATATTTTAGTTAGTTTGGAGATTTTATAAAAAGAAGAAAATAAAGAGAGAATTTGCGAAATCACGCACGCTGCGATCGCAGTACACAGGCAGTGGACATCACTTTGAATAGAGAAAAGAAGAAGGAGTGAATTGAGAGCTTTCTAACCAAGTGTCTTGGAGTTTTACCTCCCTTTCGGAGCCAATGGAACCAGCAGATTTATGATCTGAGCATCAGATCACTGATCTTTCCAAGATCCCCCTCCACAAAGAGCTCCACTTCTCAACCACAAGCCCTCTTCTCTAATTCACTATAAAAATGAGACATGGGAGGGACATAAGGAAGGATAAGGAGACCCAGAAAGGCTGCGAGAGAGAGGTAGAGAGAAGGATAACCCTCCAAGAGATTGTGAGGAAAAGCTTGAAAGAGAGCTTGAGAGAGAGAGAGAGAGAGGAGTCACCCCGAGAGGCTGCAAGGAAGAGAATTAGCTCAATTCCCTCTATCTCGATCCTCGACTTAACCATCTTCTCTTACGCTCTCCTATCTTGAATCCATTCTACCTTCTTAATCTCTTGAGTCTACTTGCAAACAATGGCCTCCAAGCGAAGAATGTCGCGTGCGGATGACAATCTCGCAACTAGCAATAAGGCTTCGGGCAAAGGCATCACTGTCAATCCAACTGTGGTTCCGGTCGTAAGTAATGTATTTTCAAATTGTTAGATGCCTGCTTTGATTCTTGTATGAGATACGTTAGGCCCCATACTATTACATGAGTATAGGTCATGGGAAAGGATAAATTTCATCTCACTTACTTGGAAGATGGAGTTTGTGAAGTGCATATATCAAGGGAAGATAATTACATCTAGATGCATATGGCTTATTTGTTGGTAGAGCATTTACAAGGAAGAATTAGCCAAGGGTTATGAATGGTATAGTCGTCAAAAGAACAACATTAACATATTGGGCATACAAGTGTTAGATTAAAGTATAGTCAAGGGTTAAAAATAGAATAATTGCTAAAAGAATATGACATTGAGAATCATGAATAGAGAGTATTAGTTTAAAGTTTAGATACTTCAAAAGTACTTAGCTTAAGAGCCCAAATATTAAGAAGAATTATATTCTAGCTCAAGGTAAGGCATGTTAGAGTCTAATTACTTGAGATAATCTCGTACTTATCTTATTAAGTATTCGCACATTATGCCTATAACATGTTTGATAAATGAAGATAATTTCCTATTTGCCTCATGACTTGACTAAGAGCTAGTACAAGAAATTGATCATAAGGGTTAAAACTAGGATGTCTTGAGATCCATTGGATAACAATGACTTTTGTTAATCCAAATCCAGGGATTGGGTTATCAATCAAGGTAAGTGACCTATTGAACTTACATCTTGAATAGTGTTTGAACCCTTAACATATGCCCTAGCCGAAGAAAGAAAGTGTTAAGAACATGTTTGTATAGTATTGCTCTTAGACCCCAAGGGGGAGAGCAAATATACGATGGAAATGTTGTCATCTACTCTTGCATTGTTTTGGAAAGAATGCAATTGGTTTGTTGGTTGATCGAACAACATCCTAAATGCTTTTATATTCAACTGGTTGTTAGTTGTTGTTTGGATGATTATTCCAAGTGCTTTTGATTTATGGTAAATGCATGGCAAGGGTCTGTGATGACAAGTTGCCATGGGAATAAAGGAATGTTTTCTTGGAAAATGATATTAGGGCTGAATGCCTTGTTTGTGCTTGATTCTTAAAGGATTTAATTAAGGAAGGATATATTGTACAGGTGGATCACCTCCATGGTCGCACCGCGTATTAACCCGAAAGGGAATTGCTCGATTCATGGACCGAAGGTCGAGTGGTGAAAAGGCCAACCACGGGAATGATATTTCGCTCCTAGACAGCTTGCGGGTCAGTTGGAGCTCTGGACACCCCTTGCTAGGTCAAGAATGGAGTTGAAGACCTCCGTGGCCCCCAACATCTGGGCATGTTGGGAGATCCTATTCTAGATAAAGGATTGAGTTTTTGGTGCCATGTGAATTGGACCAGTTACTTCTGCATGGCAGAAGGGATACTTTTGTTGGACAGAAGTGATACATAATTCTCTTGTATGGGCGGGAGACAAAGATTAACTTGAAGATAAGTTAAGGAACTTGTTTGAACTTGTTTGTCAATAGATTTCTTTGCTCTGTTTTCGTGTTTGTGCTATAAGTTATGCGAACGAACCTTGTTCCCTAAAAGGCTTAATTAATGAAGCTGACTTTAAGTGTCACACATAAATGTGGTAGGACCTAATTAGAAAACTAAAGCTATTAAGGGAAGCGGGTGGGCGGAACCCCCAATGGGTCTGGCCTATGGCAGGGTGGTCCTAGAGAACTGGGAGGCTTCTCACAAGTTTTATCGTCATTCGACCTTTAGGTATTGTTAGGTTAGAACCCGATTCATGTCGTTTTAGGGGGCCGGAATGGGACTATGCCCTATGGGCAGAGAGGTTGAGCAGCACATCCCTCTCGTTTCCCATTCTCTTTGAACCAAGTGCAGCATGGGTATGCTTCGGATTGGGTATCTCTGCATAAAGTAGGATATCCAAAACCTGACGCTAGAATGCTAACAGGAGACCTTGACAACTAGGAACCCGAATTTCAGGTCGATCCTAGTGGGTTCGGTCGTGAAGGTTCTGTTCGAGGTGGATTCGGGAAACCCTAGGCGACAAAACTCGAAACATTCCCTGGGAGTGCCGGGCAGCGATGCTTAGATTTGTTTCTCGATAGACCGCTAAAAGAGTGCCTGGAAAGCCGATGGGCGGGCACCCCACACCGTGTAGAGCATACTCCCATTCCGGTCCCCTAAAATGGCATGAATCATGTTCTAACTTAACAATACCTAAAGTCATCATCGATAAAACCTTGTGAGATGTTCAGATTCAAAGAGGCAGAGTGATGAAAGGCAGAGTGAAGCAACCAGCTTCCTCTCTCACACTATATTCAAACCACACTGAATAGTGAAAGATACAACCTACGGTCATAAGACCATTCACACCAAAGGCACCGACTTATTTAATGTATCTAACTACTATGGCTAGACTAGCTGTGTCCAGCTCATGTCGGTCAACACACACTAAATGAGCTTGATATTCTAACACTCCCCCTCAAGCTCAAGACAGCATATGTACTCCAAGTAGCTGTCTAAAACCATAGAACTTATCTTTACCCAGAGACTTGGTAAAGATATCTGCTACCTGCTCATCAGTCCTCACATGCATAAGATCAACCTTTCCTGCAAGGACCATCTCACGAATAAAGTGGTAGTGTACCTCTATGTGTTTTGTCCTGGCATGGTAAACTGGATTCATGGCCAGGAGTACACTACTCAGATTATCACATAACAGTTTCACTGGAGCATCAACCTGAATATCCAAGTCAGCCATAAGCTTGAGCAGCCAAGCAATCTCACATGCTGCCAATGCAGCCCCCCTGTACTCTGCCTCAGTACTAGATAAAGCAACCGTAGGCTGCTTCTTGCTGCTCCAACTGATCATGCCGCTACCAAAGCCAAAGGCATAGCCACTCGTAGATCGTCTGTCAGTTGAGCATCCTGCCCAATCTGCATCTGTGTATCCAATCAGTATCAAGGGCTTATCTCTGACATAGAACAGCCCATAGTCTACAGTGGACTTAACATACCTCATGATGCGTCTAACTGCATCCAAGTGCGGCTTTCTTGGCTTTTGCATAAACTGGCTTATCAGCCCTACTGCATAGCTCAAGTCAGGCCTAGTGATGGTCAAGTAAATCAGACTGCCGACCATCTGCCTGTACATAGTCACATCTTCTACTTCAGCCCCAGTGTTCATGTCTAGCTTTACATTCTGGTCCAGAGGTGTATCCAGTGGTTTGCATTCAGCCATGCCATACTTCTTAAGCATTTCCATGGCATAGTGCTTCTGCATCAGCCATAAGCCATTTTCAGCTGGTACGACCTCAATACCCAAGAAGTACTTCAGATCTCCCAGATCTTTCATGTCAAATTCAGATTTCAGCATCTTCATAGCATGCTGAATTCCCAAGTCATCATTTCCAGTGATTATCAGGTCATCAACATATATGACCAGCACTACCAAGCCACTGTCAGTCTTCTTTGTAAACAGGCTGTGATCAGCCCTGCCAACAACAAATCCAAGACTCTGCAAGTAACTGCTGATCCTAGCATGCCAGGCTCTCGGAGCCTGCTTCAGCCCATACAGTGCCTTTTTCAGCCTGCACACATAATGCTGAAAATCAGGGTGCTCATACCCTTCCCGCTGAACCATGTATACATCCTCTATTAAATCACCATTGAGGAATGCATTCTTAACATCCATCTGCTGCAATTTCCAGCCTTTTGCAGCAGCCAAGGCAATAATAGTTCGTATGGTTGCCATTTTTGCAACCGGGCTGAATGTTTCATCATAATCCAAGCCATACTGCTGAGCATATCCTTTAGCGATCAGCCTTGCTTTGTACCTTTCTACACTGCCATCAGACTTACATTTGATTTTATAAACCCATTTGCAGCCAACAGGCTTTTTTCCTTCAGGCAGTGGTACCAAATCCCAAGTCTGATTTTCAGCCAAGGCTTTCATCTCTTCGTCCATAGCCATACACCAGTTTTCATCCTTTGCTGCTTCAGCATAAGTACCTGGTTCTTTGATCTCCATCACTTTTGTCATGTATGCATAATGCTTTGCAGAATAACCAGAGTACGTCAACCTGTCAACAGGGTATCTGACCCTCTGCGATCGTCTAGGCTGTGGTGCACTACTCGATTCACCTCTCTCATGAGGCGGAATGTACCTGTTCTGCCTCGTGCCAGGCGTATAGACAGTCGGAATACCAAGTTCGCTGTCTAAAGTATCACTCGACTCATAGCCCGAAGTCATTCTGCCAGGTGTCATCATACCATCCTCACTAACTTTCTCTTTTCCTTTGCTGTCCAAGACATCATGTCTCCCCCTCACTGACATACCCGTGTCAGTGGACGGTGAGCTCCTCAATCTCCCTGTCCATGGGGATACTGTCTGACTGATAGGTCCTGTCATAGCAGTGCTCTACTGCATATCAACTGTAGAGACATGAGTGGAAGGCAAATCGGATGGCACTACAACTGGTGAGACATACCAAGAGCCCAGCTCATCAAAGATGACATCCCTGCTTACCAAAGTCTCCCTGGTAGAGGGATCATAACATTTGTATGCCTTCTTCTCCTGCGAGTATCCAATGAACACACTCTTATGCGCTTTGGGATCCAACTTTTTCCTTTTCTCATCTGGAATGTGCACATAAGCAAGACAGCCAAAGACCTTCATGTGTCTTACATCCGGCTTATAGCCATAGAGCCTCTCAAACGGTGTCATGTCATGAATGCCTGCAGTGGGAGTCCTGTTTAGAATATATGCGGCTGTCACAACAGCCTCTGCCCAATAGTAAAGCGGCATATGCTTCTCATTCATCATGGCCCTAGCAGCTTCCATCAGAACCCTGTTCTTCCTTTCAGCTACTCCGTTTTGCTGCGGAGTGTAGCTGCAGGTTAGCTGCCTACGAATGCCATTTTCAGCCAAAAAATCAGCAAATTCATTGGAGACATACTCCCCACCGCTATCAGATCTCAAGCAAGAGATGTAACACTCAAATTCCTTCTCAACCTGTGCCTTAAATTTCTGAAAAACAGCAAAGACCTCATCTTTTGTTTTCAATATGTGAAGCCAGGTATATCGACTGTAGTCATCAATGAAGGATACATAGTATCTGGAACCCCCCATAGATGCATTATGAGCTGGTCCCCAAACATCAGAGTGCACTAACTGCAGTGGTCGTGTACTCTGTCTTACATGCCTGACAAACGGCAATCGTGACTGCTTACCAAACTGGCAAGCCTCGCAGACATGACCAATATTTGAATATTGGAATCTAGGTAGCCCTGTTACCAGCTGCTTCTTCTGCATGGTCTGCAGCCTCTGTAAATTGACATGCCCCACTCTCTTGTGCCAAATCTCTAAGTCCCTGATAGTGCCAGAACCCTGAGCAAACATAGCGGAATTCAGCTCTGGCAGTGTAGCATCAAGAGTGAACATTCTTCCATTTCTGTGGCCTTTCGCGATCAACTTGCATCCATTGCCAAACTCTTCAATAAAGCAGCCATGCTTATTGAAGCGAACCTGCAAGTTATGCTCTGTCATTTGGCCCACAGACAATAGGTTCTTCGTAATCGAAGGAACATGCAAAACATCATGAAGATTCTTCTTCCTGCCATCATGTACAACCAGAGGCACTTTGCCTTTATGCTCAATGCTATGTTGTGTGTCATCACCTGTGCATACATAGCCATGCTTTTCAGCCACCATATCCGTGAACCAATCACCATGAGGGGTCATGTGATTCGACGCCCCCGAGTCAATGTACCACACTACATCATCAGATGATTTTTCAGCAGCCTTATCTTTGACATATTGCATGGCAAACAGTCTATCACCAGAGTCATCTGCCTGACTGGACGTAGCATAATGTCCATGCTGTTTGCCCTTCTGATTTCCCTGCTTCTTCCAGCAATCCTTTGCAATATGCCTATACTTTCCGCAGTAGTGACAATCCTTGTCCTTATTTGGATTGTCTGACTGACGCTGCTGCTGCCATGAGCCTCTGCCACGGGAGTTCGATCTCCCCCTGCCTCGAAAGTTGCCACTACCTCTTGCATTTGATGACTGCTGATTGCTATTACTATAGGATGCATTCTGCTGGCCTCCTCTGCCAGATCCATAGCCTCTACCACGGCTACCACGACCACACTGATTCGAATAAAAAACTGCATCCTTATTCTTAGAGCTGCTTGACCCTGTAACTAAGCCAAGCTTCACCTCTTCATGAATCAATAATGCAACCAGCTCATTAAAATCAGGCATCTCAGCCCGCACAGATACTGAAGTGTCAAAAGACTTATACTCCGGACCCAAGCCATTTAAGGTCACTGCAACCATATCCTCATCTTCTACCTGTGAGCCAACAGATGCGAGCTTATCTGCTAAGGTTTTAATTTCCGTGACATAGTCCTGTATGGATCTGTTCCTCCTCTCTATGTTGTTGAATTTTTTCTTCAGTTGTATCTTCCTGGCACTCGTAGTTGTGCCATAGTACCTGACCAATATGTTCCATGCATCTGCTGGGGATTTACAGTTCATGATCTGCATCACCATAGCATCCGAGATACATAATGATAGCCAATGTAAAACTCTGCGAGCTCTTTCCGTCCAAGCTCGATGTGCTCGTCTTTGATCAGCTGTAGGATTCCTATCTGGAACTTCAGGTTCAGCCTCAACACCTGTCACTAAGTCCCAGTATCCTTTGCCTATCAGAAAGTTCTCCATGCGGAACTTCCATATTGCATAATTGTTGCTATCAAGCTTTTCTCCCACAATCTGGGTTACATTATCAGTTCTATCAGCATTTGCCATGTTGCAGACCTTGCCTGACTACCTGCAAACCAAGATTTTCTTAACAGTTCAACTTCAGCCCGGAACTGTTTATGACAGTTTTCTGCAATTAATTGCAGGAAAAAAACCAGTAAATTTCAGTCAAATATCAGCCCAAACAACGTCCCAATCGGTTGATCCAACTCATAAAGACAATTGCCAATACATATGTCTGATGTTCGGTTCAGATTTAACTCCTGCAGATCCACTACCAGATTCCAAAAGCATGCAGTCCAAACCTGTAAACTGCAATTACAGCAGCCTTTCCAAAGTCAAACTCCCACTGGATACACGTAATGCATATTCCAAAACTGCTTAGTTGACTGCTGGTACATATGCCACTTCAGACATAAGCATAGAGACACAGAACAGTGCATAACCAGCACATACAAGTGCCAACAAATTCAATTGCAGGTTACAATCAACCAAAGTTCAGCATATCAAGTTCCAATCAGCCCCAAATTGTCTCCCGATCATGTCATACATTTACTTCGTAATGGTGAGGTCAATACATGAGCATCTAGGTATACATAGACAACCTATTTTCACTGACCAAGGCATAAGACCTCATGAACCATTTGTACTTGACCAAGACAATATGTCTGCATTCACTTCAGCTCTGGACTTCAGTTTTCAATTATACTCATTGAATGTTTCAAGCCTCCATACATCCAGCATGTATGTGACAGCTCTCATAGGTGATAGAGCTCTAGAAATGACCTGTATTGCATTAGTAGTATCTAATGCTTATTACTGACAGTACATGACAGTTTTCAGCAGTGAACAGTTCTCAGATCTGAATATTTTACTGAGAAAATTTAGCTCAAGTACTTCACATCAAGTACATATAACTTCTTGACTTGTATTGTCTGCAATGCAATCTTCCCAGCCAAGTGTCAAGTAGTGCTTCAGTGAAAGCTAATGCTTGCTGCCCACTGTTCTGAGACAAGTTTCCAGCCTGTTTACACTTCCAAATCTGAGTATTTTCTTCAAGGAACTTCAGCTCAAAGTCCTGAGAACTGATACTTATGTCTTCTAGAATGCTCCTAAGCTCTAATGAGGTCCATAAAGCATGTCAGAGAGCTTCAAGGCTCTTCCAAAGTATTGCATATGCTGTATATACACTGTATACAGCAGTTCAGCCTTCTGTTCCAGGTCTGTGTACTCTGATTTTAGCTCATAAGAGAACTCCAACACAAGCAATGACTTCTTGTAACCCTGAACTACCTTCCAGTGTCTGCTCACTAGCATTTGATGACCTCTTGTACAGTGCTCATGTCAATTTTGCTTCAGCAGAAGCCATGCCTTCAGCAGGCGCAAACACGCAGGCTGGGCAGATCTGTGCTGCTGCACATCTTGCTCATTACCATGACAATGATATACTCACTGATGCTCAATCAGTCCTTGGAGGACCTCTCAGCAAGCAACAACCCTTCTTCAAGCCAGAAGACTCCAATGCTTCACTGTACATACCTCTAGTGTGACCTTTGATGGAGATGGCAGTCAGTCCTCTTCTTTTTTCAGCTCTTCAGTTCACTCTTCAAGTTTTCTTATTGAGTGCATTCCACCAGTGAGCCCATTCATGGCTCTGATACCATGTTCAGATTCAAAGAGGCAGAGTGATGAAAGGCAGAGTGAAGCAACCAGCTTCCTCTCTCACACTATATTCAAACCACACTGAATAGTGAAAGATACAACCTACGGTCATAAGACCATTCACACCAAAGGCACCGACTTATTTAATGTATCTAACTACTATGGCTAGACTAGCTGTGTCCAGCTCATGTCGGTCAACACACACTAAATGAGCTTGATATTCTAACATGAGAAGCCTCCCAGTTCTCTGGGACCACCCAGTCGTAGGCTGTCGGGGATTCCATCCACTCGCTCCCCTTGATAGCTTTAGTTTTCTAATTAGGTCCTACCACATTTATGTGCGATATTTAAAATCAACTTCATTAATTAGAATTTTTAGGAAACATGGTTCATTTGCATAATTTATAGCACAAACACGAAAACAAAATAAGCAATCCTTTTGACAAACAAGTTTCTTAACTTATCTTCAAGTTAATCTTTGTCTCCTGCCCATACATGAGAAATTGTCATTTTAATTGATGACTTTGCTTGCCAATTATATGGAATGAAAATCGTAAAGTAGGGGATATCAAAGTCAAAAATCACATCACTTTCATTAAGAGAATTTAGCTTCATAACAGTGATTTATGGTCATCAATGTGATGTGATCCAGTGCTATGCAAAAACAATTCGGACTATCCAACTACATCTATTAATATTTCTAGTACATATGGTAGAAAAATGTTCTTTTCACACATTGAGGTCAAAATGGCATTGCTATTTTATATCTTATTAGAGCACCAAATATTTTTTACCTTAAAATTTAAAACATGCAACTATACTAAATCAAAGAGGTATTGGGGCCATGGTAAGTTCAATCGATGAGATTAGAGTACTTTTTTAATAAAAAGCAACAAGGATTTCTATGGTGAATATTCATTTGGATTGGCCAAAAGAATAGGTTCATATTAATCACTCGCAAGCATCCCAAAGATTGTTATTATATGAGAATTCTTGTGTTGCTCATGCATATCTCCCATCTACTAGAAACTTGTATAAACACAACCCTCTTTGCACCTATTAGTTTGTTATGAAAGACAACCTCGAGGCTCAGTCATAGTAATAAGTATTGAATCATCATTCCCAAAGCTACAGTACTAGGAGTTGCTATTGAGCCAGCCCATTCAAAACATTACTTTTATCTAGTAGAAACTATTGGCTAAATCTTGATGAACCATATTCGCATCGAATTGTGCTTTTGAACTAATAGACACTTTTTTAATTGAAGAAAATGCCTAGTAAGTAGTCAAATACTACACTCTTTAGCTACTGTACTCTGGAAACAAAGTAAAGAAAAGCGATATATGTTAAGAGATACATTGCTATGAATCAAAGATTTTCTACTCTAGTTTCCGGCCAAGTGGATTCAATGGATTTATATGAATTAGCTGTTTTTGACCCATCCAATCTTGCCAAATCGAAGTAAGAAATTTTGAATGAAATAAACAACTCTTCTAGTTTAATTAGTATGAAAGACATTTGAAAAATACCAATTCACATGTGGCATTAACAGCATCCACCTTAATGGTGGGGAAAGGGCCTTCTTGAGTGGTTAACTCTGTTTGAGCTGAGGCAAAAGCTAAATCAAAAGAAGATTCTAGCTAGCTTAGTATGAAACCCAAACTATGTGAGACTAGAGAGCTATCAATAGATAAAGAAGAATATCCTAAGGTGTGCTATCCTCCTAACCTAAATTGAAAGGTAAGGATAAAGTGCATTTGCATATGATGTTATTACTTATACCTTTAAAAGCACAAATATTATGTATGTTACTATAAATTTTGGTGTTTTATACCCTAGTCTATGTGCAAGTTAGTGTAATGCTCTAGATGAAGTGCTCTAGTTAGGTGCAATGCACTAGATATAGTGCACTAGGTACAATACACTAGGATGGAGCTAGTACACAATGCATGTGTGCTAAGGTATACAAGGATGCTAATCTAGTGCATGGTGTACATGGGCATACTATGATACAATGCACATGTGTAGTGCAAGTGCACACTAGATGTGCACTAAGATGATGTACTTGCATAATGTGCTCTATGAGCTAGTGCAAAATATGTGTGCATTAAGGTGTATTAGTATGCTAATTTAATGCACAATGCATGTCCACATACTCGGTTGCAATGCACTAGTGAAAGTACACAATGCACTAGTGCAAGTACACAATGCACTAGTGCAAGTACACAATGCATGTGCACTAGGATGATGTACTAGTGTAATGTGCTCTATGTGCAAGGGTTATGTGAGGTGGATCTAGAATGGGATAGGGGGTAGTGCACCGATGCATTACAAGGTATCACCTTTCTCCCTCTCCTTCACTTGATCCTCTTTTTGCAAATAGGGAAACTATCAAGGGTGAGAGAGAGAAAAAATGGATGATAATGAGTGCACTAGTGGGTGTTTCTCTAGGTACATAGGTGGTGTGTACTTGTGTGTGTACTATGGTGTATTAGTGCACAGTGGGTGCATAGTACATGTGCACTGGGGTGGATGCAAGGCATGAGGTTGCTTACTCTATGTGTAGGGTGTTGGGTTTAAAGTTAAAGGTGCCTCTGCCTAGCCGCCCGTGTATTACTACACTAACAGTACCCATGCCTACACACTACAGGCTGCCATCACCATCACTTCATTCTTTATCCTTTTAGTGACAGATGAATAAAGGGAAGGCTGGTCACACATTGTGATTGTTGGAGTTCCCACATTGTGACTCTCTCTCTCTCTCTCTCTCTCTCTCTCTCTCTCTCTCTCTCTCTCTCTCTCTCTCTCTCTCTCTCTCTCTCTCTCTCTCTCTCTCTCTTTCTCTCTCTCGCTCTCCCGCCATAGCTCTCTCGTGCAAGATTCCATCCTTCTCACCTTTCAATTGGTATCAGAGCATGGTTGCTGGAGTATTCGAGCTTGGTCTGTGACTTCTTCAACATTCGTTCGAATCCCTATACCATTGGTTCTGACTCTTGGCAGCCATATCCAACTCCTTTGAGCTTCGATCGATCACTCCTTGCTTCTTGAGCACCTAACCGGCCCATTTGGGCACCCTCAGGGCATTCCTTGAGAGGTATTGAAGCATTCTTTTGAGTGTTTATTTTAGTTTGCAGGGTACAATATGAAGGGGTAGCCATAGCTCCAACCATTGGAGCTCCCCCATTTCATATCTTGGCTCTTGCTTGATTAGGTTGACAAGGCTTTGTGTAGATCTTTTTTAGGCCCTACTTGAGCCCCCCTTCCACCGCATTAATGCCACATGGACTAGTAGCATACCCAACAACATCAGCCCTATTTGGATTATCTCAAAGACCTACAAAAATTCATTTTTTACTTCAACCCTCCCTTAACACTCATTGGTAGCTTGAAAACACTTTATTTGGCACTTGGGAACACCCCCTTGATACTCGGCATTGGTAGTTTGTCATTGGCATTGATTTGTGGAATGATTTACCTTAGTCTAGGACTATTTGCCACAATCCACAAGCAGCCACAAACAGTGTTACATCAGAACTTTATGTTTATGCTTGGATAGCATTAACATTTAATGCCCGGTTGGTCTTGAATGGTGCCTAAATGTTAGGCGAATGTATGCCTATTGATTGACCATCATTTGGAGCTGATTTAGTGGCCTGAAATACTCAGTTTTACAGAGTAATTCACTGTCGTACACTCCAGGGCTAAAGACTATTTAGTCACTTTATACTCTTTATATTGGTCACGGGTGCTTCTTCTTGGGTGTTTCATATGACTATTGGGATGCAAATGAAGGTTGGAAAATGCTTTGGATGGTTCCGAAATGTATTTTGAGCCTTGTTTGAGCTCCGTATTAGTTGGCATTTACTTGACATTAATCTACACTTGTAACGTGTCCACCTGTTCGCTCATAGGACACGTCTTAGCATCCCATCGAGAAGAGAGTCTAGAAAGCGCCGTCCGGCACTCCCACGGAATGTCACGGGGTTTGTGATCTAGGTCCTCCCGAGTTTTCCATGAAGCAAAAGCATTCCGGCCATTCCCACTTGGGACCGACTTGAATCAGGGTTTTCCTAGTGGTCAAATTCCTAGAACGGCAGCTAGCATCAAAGCCCAAGCGAACTACTTTACGCAGAAACGTCAAGGTCGAAGCAGATCCATGCTGCACTTGGTTCAAGGAGAATGGGAAATGAGAGGGATGCAAAGCTCGACCTCTCTGCCCATAATTCATAGTCCCATTCCTTTCCCCTAAAACAACACAAATCGGGATTCTAATATTCTAGATTCTAAGTCATCGTTCCTTGCTGTCAATTTCCTTCGAGAAAAGTTCCCGGCCAACCGAGACCACCCATCCGTAGGACGGACCCATGGCCACATCCACCGCACTTTCCTTAGGGTTGCTTTAGTTGTCTAATTACCTACCACATTTAGTTTGACACTTAAAAACGAGCTTCCTTAATTAGCCAATTGGTCACCGGTTCCTTCACGTAATCTTAGCACTGACATAGAAAGACAATGTCAAACAAGTTCCTTTTCAACAATTTATCTTATTTATCTTTGGAACACATCATAATAATCCAGCCCATAGGCTAATCCATAATCCGCCCAAAGGCAATCCATAATACGCCCGAAGGCAATTCCATAATCCACCCAAAGGCTATCTAGCAATCCTCAGGGATTACTAATCCAAATTTTTTCATGTAGACTAGTATGCGGGCCTCGAGATCCAATTCCGAGTCACATTGGCCTCTTGTGCAGGGCACACAAGGCAAGGGATTTATGGCCAGAGCCCCCTCTAGCACCCAAGCGTCCTCTTGCTCCAAGTAGCACCCAAGGGAGAGACCTCTCGTGGCGGGTTTGGTCCACGTTCCCGGCACGGCAAACAACCCCCTTGGTTAGGGTCAGGCAGATAGTCGAGGGTAACTGATGCTGCCTCTCCCTCCAGGCTCTCAACCTGAAGCAATTAATTATTTTCCAGCCTTAGATTCCTTGAGCAAAGAGTACAAACAATGCTCCTAACTGTACAAACACAATCAATCCAGTGGTTGTTTTATTTGGCCAACTGCTAAGGTGTGAATCCTTTTTTCCGAATGCATCCAGCATTCAATCCAAGATCAATTGCGACTTGGCAAGATCCCCAAGGGTTTTTCTGTTTACCTTTTTATCATTGGGTTAGGGTTTATACCATGTCAACCCAAATTAACCAACACCTTAGGTTCCTTAAGTTAAGACAGTAAATCCTGGCGACCATGTCGCTCTAACTTGATCGATCACTTTCTTGCTAGGCAACACATAACTTCCCCTAACTTGGCAAATCAACCCAAGAAGGGTGATGTAGCAGGATGACTACACATCCTCTTGCAAGTTGGACTTGCGCTAGATCCTGCCAACCTTGTTCTAAGGAGTGGCAACTCAACTTTGTGATTTAACACAAAACCATGTGACGTTGCAACTTGTTGCATAGGAGTCGCATCTAACTTGTGGGATCAATCTCCCTTCAATGATGTTCCTTGGTCAAGAAATATGTTTAGCCAAGATGTAGGGTTTGGGGTGTCTTCTTACCCAACCCAATCCCTAAACTTACTAGGCCAGTAACGTTTAGTCCTAGGGATTCTAAACTTAATTGGAAGTTTAGTATTAGGTCGATCTATCCTTAGGGTAAAACCCTAGATCGTTATTGTATGGGCGTCCAATTAGCCCAACATTCCGTGAATGTGGGTAGGACCTTTGGGTTCGAAAGTCTCGACTTGGCGTCCCAAGTGCGATACTAGGTAGAAATTTTAACGTGCTAAACCCTACCTAGCACTTTGAAGTGTTCATCGTACCAACAAGTTATGCTTTTACGAATCCCTTGAGGGTCATAACATTACAAGTGATTTAGCTAAATAGGTCTACTTGTCTTGCGACAAGAAATGATCTTTCTTAGAGATGCCAAACTTATTCTAAAGGTGTAAATAGTTGCAAGACATCACATTACGTATAAATATGCGATTCATTACTTCTATGCAACTATAAGGTTTGCAATAACTATTTCTTTTCCTTGCTAAAATCATGATGATTGACAATTTGGGGAATAACTTGCGTAAAACCTACATAGATTTACATCAAGGAGCTATGCCTACAACCTTTTGTTTAATGCAATTAAATTTCAGGCTTTAATATGACATGCAACCTTTTCTAGATACAACTTCGATAAATGAAGTTCATGCATGACAAATGTCATAAGACTATGCTGACTTAATCCGTTCTACGGCAATTAATTCGACTTAACATACAAGCATCTTCGCATGCAACATGCAAGTCCATGGTTTCATTTCCATGCAATGCAACTACTTGGACAACATCGACAACGATTATGTCATACGAATCTACAAGTAGAAAATTACTACCTAAGATGCCTTATGCACTTTTCTTTTTCGCGGCCAATCAAAGATGCATTTAAAGAATTTCATCTTTTAAACCTAAGCAATATGCGATTGGGATTTGCAACTTGGAAATGCAAGCAACCCACTTGCACGACATGCACTAACTCTTGTAAATCGTTCAAGGAGATAATTTCCCAAATGTATTTTAACTAGACTACGTGAATTAGAAACATACGTAAGTGCAATCTTCCCATGAAAATTTAACGTTCCTAATGCATTGCTTTAATGCGGAATCATTCTTTTAAGAACCTGGGCTTGAGGACTCGTAGGGATGTCCACGTGTATGCTCGGGGAAGAAACTCCCGCGTGTGCACCTTGCGTCTTTGGCTTCGGAGCCATCGTTGATGTAGTGGACTTAGACTCCGCGATTTTTCCTTGCCTTTATGTGATCTCCGAACTCCCTCCAAGCTTTGGAAAGTCAGCCTCAAAATCTGCATACTCCCTCTCGCACAGGAAATTCCTTTAGAAAACGTGGTTTTAAGAAACCAGGGAATAGGTCATGTGCACAAGGCTTATGGAAGCCTTATCTTAAGAAGCTTCTGGGGTACAAGATGACGTGGAGGGGAGGGGGTAATGATTGGAAGGGGGGAGATGACGACGAAAGAGGTGGTTATGATGGTGAAGGCGAAGGAGATGAGGTGGCGGTGGGTCAACGCAGCAGTTGTTCGATGTGGCAGCTCCTGGCAAGGTGGCATACTTCATGGCAGCAAGTCGTCTTCCTTCTCTCCTCTCTCTCCCCTCCCTCAAGCTTGGGGAGAGGGTGGTTTTATAGTGCTAAGGGGGGGGGGAAGGTAGCCTCCGTGAGTCGGCTGCATGCCACTCCCCATGCCCTCCATGTCTCTCAAGGAGTTCTCACACTCCTCTCCTCTGCCATGCATCGGCTGAGGGGAGGGAATAAATAAGTAAAAAAATTGGCACTACTTTAATCATTTATCCATTTGCCTTTCTTAAGGGGTGTTCTCATGTGGCTTGCGATTTTTAAGCTCGGCCTTATTTGCACAACACAATTGGGGGTTATTATCGTGTGCACAGGGTAAGCGTTTAACTACCAACATTTTACGATGTGGGAGATCACTTTGGGGTGCCTTATTGCACGGGGTGTGCAGGGTTCAAGGTCGACTTAATATTTCGAGTGGAAATATTATATTCTCTCCCCCTTAGAGGAATTGAGATGTCCTCATCTCGAAAAGAACTGGGGGTATTGTTGGTTGAGAGCACTTTTATCCATCCAAGTGGCATCCTCTTTGGGATAATCTTTCCATTGGACGAGATATTCTCTCAAGATTCTAGATCTCAATTCTCTCTCCCTAACATCTAAGATCATGTCAGGCCGTAGCTCAAGGACTCCTTGGCTAGGCATTACAACTTGTTAATCATCAAGCACATGGCTAGGGTTAGGTACATGCTTCTTCAATAGACTGATATGGAATACGTTATGAACCTTTAGGTTCTCAGGGAGTTGCAGTCTATAAGCATTAGGCCCTAGGTGCTTGAGGATCTTGTAGGGTCCACAATACCTTGGACTTAGCTTCTTCCATTCACCTAAGGAGAGGGAACTCTTCTTTGGACGTACGCGAATGAAGACCATATCTCCTTCAGCGAAGGATCTATCTTGATGTTTCAAATCCGCGTATGCCTTCTGTCTATCCTTGGCGGCTTGGATGTCATGTCTTATTGACTTCATTTGGTCATCCATATCTTCCAGCATTTGCTTTGAAGCTTCAACCCTCAAGGTTGGATCCAAAAAGTTTAAAGGAATTCGACAGTCGTGCCCGTACAATGCTTGAAAAGGGGTCATCTGATGCTTTGTTGGTAGGAAGCATTGTAGGCAAACTCAACCAGGGGCAAATATTTAATCCACATTTTGGGTTCGCGACAGCATTGTGCCCTTAGCATATCCTCAATGATTTGGTTGACTCACTCCATTTGGCCCCATTAGTTTGGGGATGGTAAGCTGTACTGAAACAGAGTTGAGTCCCAATGGCTTCGAAGATAGCTCTCCAGAAGTGTGATGTGAAGAGAGAGTCACGATCACTAATGATTCTTCTGGGTAACCCATGCAGTTTGAATATCTCCTTAATAAATAACCTTGCGATGTCTGTGGCTTTATAGTTTGTCTTAACAAGAATAAGATGTGGAACCTTGGTAAGCATATCCACCACAACCATAATAGAGTTGTAACCTTCCTGAACCTGAAGTAGGCCAACAACGAAATCCATACTAATGAATTCCCATTTCATTTGGGGAATGTCAAGTGGTTACAACTTCCCTAGCAGCCTTAATGCGTTGACAAGACAAACATTCAGTGATATATTTGAGAACGTCACCTTTAAGCCTTTCCCAATAATAGCTTTTTCTGACTGCATTGAGGGTCTTGGCATAGCCAAGATGTCCTGAGAAAGGGGAGTCATGAGCTTCCCAAAGTATCTTTTGCTTGAGTGATTGGCTTGCCGGTATACATAATCTCTTTCTATAGTAGAGAAGTCCACCATTGATAGAGAATCCTAGATACTTTTCCTGTAGCTTCAGGTCTTGATCCTTGATAGGGATTTCCCTTAGCAATTTCTGATAAGTTGGATCATGGCATGCCTCTTCTCTAGCTAGCTCAAGTATTGGGTTGTTTGGCATAGATACCTTTGTGGCTAGAGATCTAGCTGTTGATGGATCTTGCAAGATTAGAGAATTTAGAAATGCCTTGCGACTAAGTGCATCGGCAACTACATTCTCCTTTCCAGGCCGTTATTTGATTTCAAAGTCATATTCCTTTAGCACTTCAATCCATCGATGTTGCCTCATGTTGAGCTCGTTCTGGGTAAAGATCCACTTGACACTTTTATGATCCGTCACTAGGGTAAACTTGTCACCTAGCAAGTAGTGTCTCCATAGCTTGAGAGCATGGATGATAGCTAATGGCAGATCGTGGGTAGCATATTCCTCTCATGGCTCTTCAGTTTCCTTGAAGAGTATGCTACAGGATGACCTTCTTGCATAAGCACACATCCTAAGGCAAGTGTTCTAGCATCAGTTATTACTTCAAACTCCTTACTAAGGTCCAGAAGTTTCAGGATAGGTGTTGATACCAAAATTTTATTTAGTTTATCAAAGCTAAATTGTTCAGCAGTTGACCATACAATCGATGTTTGCTTCTTCAGTAGATCGGTCAGTGGCACTGCAATCAAAGCATAGTTTTTGATAAAGACCCTATACCATCCTATCAATCCAAGAAAACTGTGTATTTCTTTGACAGTTGTTGGTATTGGCCATTCTAGAATGTCTCTGACCTTGGCCGGATCTATTGAGATTCCTTCTGCTGATATGAATCCTAGATACTCAATCTGTCGCTTGAAGAATGCACACTTTTTCATCTTGGCATAAAGCTTGTGTGCCCTCATTGTTTCAAGGACAATGCGAAGCTAGGGTTCATGATCTTCTTCCTATTTGGAGTAGACTAAGGTATCGTCGAAGAAGACAAGTACGAAGTCATCAAGATATGGCCTAAAGATATCCTGCATTAACCTGTTGAGGTGGCAGGTGCATTTGTCAGCCCGAATGACATGACTAGGAACTCAAAGTGTCCATATCTTGTGCTAAATGCCGTCTTTGGGATATCTTCTTCCTTGATCCTTATCTGATAGTATCCAGACCTGAGATCAATCTTGGAGAAGATCTTCGCACCTTGAAGACGGTCAAGAAGTTCATCTATTCTTGGAATAGGGTACTTGTTCTTAATGGTTGATTGATTCAACCCTCTGTAATCAATACATAGCCGAAGCATTCCATCTTTCTTCTTTTGGAATAGCACTGGAGCTCCCCATGGCAAACTGCTAGGGAAAATGTAGCCTTGATCTAACAGTTGCTTGAGTTGCTCCTTTAGCTCAATCGCTTCCAGAATGGACATTCTATATGGTCTCTTTGCAATTGGCGTAGCTCCTAGTGCTAGCTTGATTTCATGATCAACTTCCCTTTGAGGCGAAAGTTCTGTCAGCTCTTCAGGAAATACGTCTGCGTACTCCTTTAGCCATGAAGGTTCTTCACTAGACTCCTAATTCTGATCTAGCTTATTAATCTTAATCAAATAGACAGGTAGTCCCTTTCTAACTCCCTTTATTATCCGAGATGCTTTGGTCAATTGAATCTTTGGCTTTCCAGCTTCTCCTTGAGTTGTGACTGATTCCCCTTCAGAATTTTGAAAGAAAACTTGGCCCTTTCCATAATGAATATGGGCATCATTAGGTTTAAGCCAATCCATTCCGAGCAAACACTCATGGATACCTAGGTTCATAACCCTGAATCTGACCGAAGTCGACTTTCCTCCCAGTAGGAATTCCACATTACATTACATGTCCACTTTAGCTTTTAGCCAAGTGACCAAATCACTTTACTTCTTTATCAATACTCACAGTCAAGACAATCATTGATAAAAAGAGTCTTATTTCATTCATATGGGCATAGCCCTTTCGGAGTACAATTATTCTTGGGGAGATGGAACAAGCTAATACATCAATTTGAGGAGAATAAGATTGTGTTACATTCAGCTACGGGAACTGAGTAATAATATGGATTGGGATCATGGATTTTCAGGAATCGATAGGTCATTGGAAGATTAGGGTATCCTTTCTTTTGATACCCATTCTTCTCATAACGTCCCAACACCTTGATTCTGTCGGTGGCAGGGATTATTCGGGTCACTTCCTCGTACACATACGTGTTCTGCTTGACCTTCCGACCTCCGACATGTAGGGTTGCGTTTGCATGAGCCTCAACAAAGATGAACAACTTCACAATCTTCAGGTCCTCCAACCACTTGATTCTCTTTAGGTTGGTTCGAAGGTATGCAAATTGGTGGGCAGCTATGTAATAGATTCCTGAATCACCCGTCCATCTCCGTTCCACGTACAGGGGTGAAGGATTGTAGATGCGGTCTAGGATATTCATCATATCGATCCTCCGTCGATAATCCGAGGCACACATCGTGGTCATACACATAACCTAGAACACCAAGAACCATGCTTCACGACTTTGCAAGTCAGCATTGATAAGTAAGTAATGAAATATTCTTAACAGCAACATTTTCTCTACTTCTCCTTATTAAGTTTTATTGTAAACATTAGTTCCTCATTGGTTAGCTCTGATACCAACTATAACGTGTCCACCTATTCGCTCGTAGGATACGTCTTAGCAGCCCATTGGGAAGAGAGTCTAGAAATCGCCACCCGGCACTCCCATGGAATGTCACGGGGTTTGCAATCTAGGTCCTCCTGAGTCTGCCACAAAGCGGAAGCATTCCGGCCGTTCCCACTTAGGACCGACCTAAATCAGGGTTTTCCTAGTGGTCAAATTCCTAGAATGGCAGCTAGCGTCGAACCCCAGGCAAACTACTTTATGCAGAAACGTCAGGGTTGAAGTGGATCCATGCTGCACTTGGTTCAAGGAGAATGGGAAACGAGAGGGATGCAAAGCTCGACCTCTCTGCCCATAAGGCATAGTCCCATTTCGTTCCCCTAAAACATCACAAATCGGGATTCTAATATTCTAGATTCTAAGTCATCATTCCTTGCTGTCAATTTCCTTCGAGAAAAGTTCCCGACCAACCGGGACCACCCATCCGTAGGACGGACCCATGGCCACATCCACCGCACTTTCCTCAGGGTTAGTTTAGTTGTCTAATTACCTACCACATTTAGTTTGACACTTAAAAACCAGCTTCCTTAATTAGCCGATTAGTCACCGATTCCTTCACGTAATCTTAGCATTGACATAGAAAGACAATGTCAAACAAGTTCCTTTTCAACAATTTATCTTATTTATCTTTGGAATACATCATAATAATTCAGCTCGTAGGCTAATCCATAATCCGCCCGAAGGCAATCCATAATCCACCTGAAGGCAATTCCATAATCCGCCCGAAGGCTATCCAGCAATCCTCAAGGATTATGTTTTTGCCCGTAGACTAGTATGCGGGCCTCGAGATCCAATTCCGAGTCATGTCGGCCTCTTGTGCAGAGCCCGCAAGGCAAGGGATTTACGACCAGAGCCCCCTCTGGCACCCAAGTGTCCTCTTGCTCCAAGTAGCGCCCAATGGAGAGACTTGTCATGGCGGGTTCGGTCCATGTTCCTGGCGTGGCTAACAACCCCCTTGGTTAGGGTCAAGCAGAAAGTCGGGGGTAACTGATGCTGCCTCTCCCTCCAGGCCTTCAACCTGAAGTAAATAATTAATTAATCCAAGGGTTTGTTTGTGTACCCTTTTATCCTTGGGTTAGGGTTTGGACCCTATCAACCCAAATTAACCAGCACCTTAGGTTCCTTAAGTTAAGACAGTAAATGATGGCGACCATGTCACTCTAACTTGATTGATCACTTTCTTGCTAGGCAATACATACTTAAGTTAAGACAATAAATCATGGCGACCATGTCCCTCTAACTTGATTGATCACTTTCTTGCTAGGCAATACATAACTTCCCCTAACTTGGTAAATGGGTGATGTAGCAGGATGACTACACATCCTCTTGCAAGTTGGACTTGCGCTAGATCCTACCAACCTTGTTCTAAGGAGTGGCAACTCAACTTTGTGATTTAACACAAAACCATGCGACGTTGCAACTTGTTGCGTAGGAGTCGCATCTAACTTGTGGGATCAATCTCCCTTCAACACGTTCCTCGGTCAAGAAATATGTTTAGCCAAGATGTAGGGTTTGGGGTGTCTTCTTACCCAACCCAATCCCTAACCTTACTAGGCCAGTAACGTTTGGTCCTAGGGATTCTAAACTTAATCGGAAGTTTAGTATTAGGTCGATCGATCCTTAGGGTAAAACCCTAGATCATTATTGTATGGGCGTCCAATTAACCCAACATTCCGTGAATGTGGGTAGGACCTTTGGGTTCAAAAGCCTCGACTTGGCGTCCCAAGTGCGATACTAGGTAGAAATTTTAACGTGCTAAACCCTACATAGCACTTTGAAGTGTTCATCGTACCAACAAGTTATGCTTTTACGAATCCCTTGAGGGTCATAACATTACAAGTGATTTAGCTAAATAGATCTACTTGTCTTGCGACAAGAAACGATCTTTCTTAGAGATGCCAAACTTATTCTAAAGGTGTAAATAGTTGCAAGACATCACATTACGTGTAAATATGCGATTCATTACTTCTATGCAACTATAAGGTTTGCAATAACTATTTCTTTTCCTTGCTAAAATCATGATGATTGACAATTTGAGGAATCACTTGCATAAAACCTACATAAATTTACATCGAGGAGCTATGTCTACAACCTTTTGTTTAATGCAATTGAATTTCAGGCTTTAATATGACATGCAACCTTTTCTAGATACAACTTCGATAAATGAAGTTCATGCATGACGAATGTCATAAGACTATGCTGACTTAATCCGTTCTACGGTAATTAATTTGACTTAAAATACAAGCATCTTCGCATGCAACATGCAAGTCCATGGTTTCATTTCCATGCAATGCAACTACTTGGACAACATCGACAACGATTATATCATACAAATCTACAAGTAGAAAATTACTACCTAAAATGCCTTATGCACTTTTCTTTTCCACGGCCAATCAAAGATGCATTTAAAGAATTTCATCTTTTAAACCTAAGCAATATGCGCTTGGGATTTGCAACTTGGAAATGCAAGCAACCCACTTGCACGACATGCACTAACTCTTGTAAATTGTTCAAGGAGATAATTTCCCAAATGTATTTTAACTAGACTACGTGAATTAGAAACATGCGTAAGTGAAATCTTCCCATGAAAATTTAACGTGCCTAATGCATTGCTTTAATACGGAATCATTCTTTTAAGAACCTGGGCTTGAGGACTCGTAGGGATGTCCATGCATATGCTTGGGGAAGAAACTCCCGCGTGTGCACCTTGTGTCTTTGGCTTCGGAGCCATCGTTGATTTAGTGGACTTAGACTCTGCGATTTGTCCTGACCTTTATGTGATCTCCAAACTCCCTCCAAGCTTTGGAAAGTCTTATCTTAAGAAGCTTTTAAAGAAGCTTCTAAGAAGCTTATGGGGTATAGGATGACGTGGAGGGGAGGGGGTAATGATTGGAAGGGGGGGAGATGACGACGAAGGAGGTGGTTATGACGTGAAGGCGAAGGAGATGAGGTGGCGGTGGGTCAGCGCACCGGCGGTAGCCATTCGATGGCAGCTCCTGGAGAGGCGACATACTTCACGATAGCCTCAGTAGCCGTCTTCCTTCTCTCCTCTCTCTCCCCTCCCTCAAGCTTGGGGAGGGGGTGGTTTTATAGTGCTAAGGGGGGGGGGGGGGGGGGGGGGGGGGGAAAGGTAGCCTCCATGAGTCAGCTGCACGCTACTCCCCATGCCCTCCACGTCTCAAGGAGTTCTCACACTCCTCTCCCTTGCCATGCATCGGCTGAGGGGAGGGGATAAATAATTTAAAAAATTTGCACTACTTTAATCATTTATCCATTTGCCTTTCGTAAGGGGTGTTCTCGTGTGGCTTGCGGTTTTTAACCTCGGCCTTATTTGCACAACACGGTTGGGGGTTATTATTGTGCACGCGGGGTAAGCGTTTAACTGCCAACATTTTATGATGTGGGAGATCACTTTGGGGTGCCTTATTACGCAGGTGTGCGGGGTTTAAGGTCAACTTAATATTTCGAGTGGAAATATTACAACACTGGCACGCTTTATGACAGAGCTTATACCTATGGTCTATGTATGACCTATTGGTACATGCTTGATGCTTATGTTACCTACACATGCTAGTTACATTTTTTGGACTTGAATGCTACTAGAGTTTCATTTGGGATTGACTTTAGATGTTCTGGAACTTTTTTTGGTCTTGCTTTGGCTCGTCAAAGATTGATTGGGATTGTCTTCATGACATTGGATGCTATCATTGGATACTTAACTGCTCATATGCTCTAGATGTCTTATTGATATATGATCTTGGATACTCCATCACTGGTGCTCTTACATGCTTTGTTTAAGCTTATTTGCTTGACACTTTGCCAGTGGGAGAGTCTTTGTATGCTTATTACATTGAGCAGTACAGGTTATGCATATTGAGCTTTTGGATACTTGAGACTAAGATCTCCTTGTGGATGATTTATGGTTGATATGCCTTGGTCTGTGTACATGTACTTGGGGTGATTCAGCTTTGTATTCACTGAGTAGGCACCGACTTGTATCAGGTCTTAGTAGTGGTATGTACATTTTGCCTTGTTGAGTATACTGACTTTACTGATGGACTTTGTCTGATATGCTTGGGTGTTGGCTCATGTCAATTTGATTGTTACATGCTTGTTGATGTCTGCTTGATGTTGGTTTTGCATTGACAGAGTCAGTGGTTGACTTGGAATATTGTTTTTTGCCTATTGTCAACTCTCATTATATAGTGTTGCAATTTATTACAGTAAGCATATATCTCCAGACAGTGATATATTTTTCATGCTAAATCATCCTAGTTTGATGTATTTTTTATGGTACTTAGTGGGCAACATCATTAAATACTCATTTCTTGCCATTTTGCCTTGGTTTTGGTGTTTTTTTGGTCATTTCCTGCTGTTTGCAACAAGCAGTTTTGAACTATCTACATTGTTTTAGCTTGTAGTATGGCATCTTCTTCCACTAACAGTGCTATCTTTAACATCATTAAACTTGATGATACAAATTATGCCTATTGGAAGAGCCAATTTTGGTAGGTACTGGTGTAGAAATCACAAATAAAGCCACTAAGGTTGAGTGGAGAGCAGCCTAAAACTATGACTAATGATGAATGGATGGAGCTTGATGAGTTGTGCAAGTCCACCCTCATCTTGTCTCTCACTGAATAGGTGCATTACAATGTGGTTGAGGAAACACAGAGTGCTTGGCAGCTTTGGGATAAGATCAAGAACCTCTATGATAAGCAAAGTCCTACAAGTCAAATGTATTGGCTAAAATAGCTTATGGATCTTCGCATGAAAGAGAATGTGACCATGTCAGCTCATCTAAGCCAATTTCATGCTATTCTTAAGAACTTGGTTTTGTAGGGTATTGATTTCAAAGAGGATGTCACTCCGTTGTTCTTGCTTAGAACTCTTAATGAGTCTTGGGATGTATTCTGCACTGCCATATGTGCTTCTGCCACTACTTTGAAGCTATTTAATGTTGAGAGCTCTCTTCTGCAGGAAGAGATAAACCATAAGAAATTGGATGCCTCTCGTGTGTCTCATGCTTTGACAGTTCGAGACCAACATGATGGAAATGCAAAGAATGAGCAAGGTAATGGCCGTGCATGGGATTCATAGAAATCATGGTTCAAGTCGCGTGGCAAGTCGCACAGTAAGTCTCGTGGGAGAAATGCCAATCTGACTTGTCATTATTGTGGGGAGAAAGGCCACATAAGGCCACAATGTCATGAATTGCACAATTAAAGGTGCAAAGACAAGGGAAAAGAGAAAGTGCAAGAAAAGTCTTTTGATCGCATCATAGTACTTGCTAAGTCAAGTGCTAAAATTGAAGAGATCATGGAGCCCCAAGAGGAACACCAAGGAAAAGGGAATTCTCTTGCAAGAAAATCTATCTTGTAACATCAACAAGCTTGTTTATTATGTTTTATATGATCACAATGAAGAAAAGAACACCAGGCACAACAAATCTTCATGCAGCATCATGTAGGTCTCCCACGGATTTGATAGAATCAACCATATTCTTCAATATCTTCACAAAATCCATCAATAGAACAAAGAAAGCAAAGGAATACACCATCTTTGAATGGAAATACATCACATAGTATTCATCTTCAATATCTTCATAGTCTTCTCTCTCAATCTCTCATATACGATCACTCTGTTTCAGTAGATTTGACTATCTCTGACTCTCTCTCTCTCTCTCTCCATCAATAATACATCATCTCCTCACTAAAATCTCTCATAATCACTCTCAATAATCCTTCTTAGGTCGTGGATACCCCTCTCAAGAGGTATGTCTGATATGAAGAGTCAGGAGAGCCACTACGGTGTCTTTCCATAGCTCACTACTGTCACTTCACTCCAGTCTTTACTTGAGTCTTCAGTAGCTACTTCTTTCACTTATTTCAGCTCTTTTGCACTTGTATTCACCTCTTTCCAAGGCTAGAAAACTTTCCCAAGCTACACTCTCATCCAACAGAACACATACAGAAGCATACAGAACAGTCTACAGAACAGTACTAGAACAGAGACAAAAGCTCTACAGAAGACCTACAGAAGGTTACAGAAGGTCATCAAAACCACATAACTCATACTCAAACCATTCCAAACTCTCAAAAACCATTCAATAAGCTTTCACAAGATCTCAATCTTCATCAATCATCAATCCATCCCTCCTTACAGAAGACAATCAGAACAAAACAAAACAAAACAAAAGCTATACAGAAGGTATACAGAACCAATCAGAACCTATCAGAACATCACAGAACCTCATATCTCCACTAATAAACATCATGAACTTCCAAAACACAATCAATATCATCCAAAACACTCTCAAACCACTTTCAAACCAATCAATCATCTCATAAAATCAACCATTTAGCTCTCAAAAACAACAAAAATCAGCCAAAAAACAAGTCATTTCAACACTCAACATATCCCCACACTTAATAAGGAAGCGTCCTCGCGACCCAGGAAAAAGGGAATACAAGTTCATTCAAAAACTCAACTTTGATCTTCAATATCTCTTCAAAAACAGTCCATCCAACCACGACCCCAACTTATAACCTATATCTGATATAAAAATATAACGAAAGGAAAACCCTTTATACATTAACACTTCTTATCAAACTAGAAATCACAACAAACTTATAAAGTATATAAGAGGTTTCTTCTTCTTCTTCTGCATCTTCAACTCTCCAACCACGACCCCATCACCACAATTCTTCAAAATGTAGCTCGCACGAAATCCAATCCAATAGGAAACCACCACATTTGTATTACATAAATGAACGCACAACACAAACACTACACACAACACAACCATCTGAATGACTCCTCCAAAAAGAGATTTTCATTAAAAATCATCCACCATACATTGGAAAAGGTATCAATGAAGATGATCCCTCTTGAAAGATTTATGATTTCGAAAACGATCCATAGACAAGGATTCATCGACAAATGTTTTGGGAGGATTCTGAAAAAACTGAAGACAGCACATCCTTTCCAACAAGACCAGGTATCTGCTAGGCAAACAAAGGGCATGAAAATACAATATATCCAACTGTTGGGAATCAATGCTCACATTGACATTCATACACAACTTTGGAATAGGCTTGGAATCATTATGAGAATGCCTATGCATATACGCCAAGTACCAAGCAAAGTGAGCAGTTAATCTCACTGAAGGATCTGCAGACTGTGAATACTGCTGAGCAAAATGACTATAGTTCTGATAAGCTTAACTGACAGCTATCCATTCTCCTGGAATTACTGGCCAATTTATCTGAGGTCCTGTAAGGGAATCATTCGAGCTCCATCCCCTTCTTCTGGAAATCTGATGATCAAACCCGTCATAGTCACTAACCAACTGAGGTGGTTGAGATATAGAAGTGTTAGGAGAGGGAAGTGGAATAAGGAAAAGTGGATGAAGTGAGGGGTAGGCGAAATCATAAAAGGAAGAAGAGGTTAAAGAAGGAGTGGCTGAAATTTGTAGGGAATCACTTAAAAAGGGTGTTAACTGATAAATAGGAAATGTGGAAGGTACATGAATGGATGGAGAAGGACAGGGTGGAGAAGGGGAAAATACTCTATCTTCAATAAAGGAGCAGTATGTAAAAATGGGAATTTGAGGGAAAGATTGAGGTTGGAAAAGAAGGGGTAAAATGGTTGTGGAATTGGATTGACAAAGGGAAAGATAGGTATGATATCGGTGAACCATTTGTTGGTAATACAAGAGGGTAGAAACAGAAGTTCCTAAGAGAGATCTTCTATGATAGGCATCAAAGAAGGTAGAATCAAATGGATTATGTTTTGAAAGATAAGCTAAGAGATCCACCCTTAGTTGATTAGTACTCTAGGCATAGGTAGGGGCTGTGTTCTGTCTTTGATTCAGGACCACAGAATCAATCATGGTATGCCAAGAATTATCAGGACAATCAACCACTTTGGAGGAGTAACTCTGAAACATGTCAGCTATGCGCAACTCCAAATGGTTGACATACAAAACAACTTGTAGAACCACGTCTCCCACATACCATGCCATATCCACCTCATCTGGAATTAACAAGTCCCCACGTAGATACATGTAGGACATCAACATGGTATCTGTCATGACAGAATCTTCAAACACCATCCTTACCACCTCTGTCAGCAACTCAGCAAACCAAGCCCCATTCTATCCACCCTCTGGAAGAGGTAAATCCATCATGGAAAGCTTCATATAGAAGGCCAACTTTTGTAAGTGGTAGTGGACAAAGAAAGAATGGTCTGGTGGAACATATTCCTGAAACTGCTCAAATGTAGACCATAACAAGTCTATTCTAGATTGCAATCTTTCCACTTTATCTTGGAAGAGAGGACATAAGGTAACATGTCTCTGAAGAGCAGCCAAGTCCTGCTGTGAAAGAGAAGGGATCAAGGGAACATTAGGGCTTGGAGGAACAGACCGGGACTTTGCCAGTTGATCTTGCAACTGCTTGATTTGGGAAGCTTGTGATTCCACTATGTCATTAGCAGTCTGTAAGGCTGAAAGTTGGGCATCTAAGAGAGTTTGGAACTCTTGCGCTTCTCTGGACATCCTCTCCTTCTCCTCTGAAAGGCTAGTAACCTCTGATTGAGCCTCTGTATAACTGAATCTTCAAAGAAGAGATCTCATCTCTTTGGGTTGCAACCAGTTGGGTTTGTTGCTCCATCTGCTTAAACAAATCTACTAGGGTATCCTTAGCAAAGGCTAACTCGAATGTTGCCTTATGCAACTGGTCCTTAGACTGCATCAGCTCTTCATAAAAGGAAGCGTACAGCTGTTGAACACAGGCTGTCATTGACAATTCAATGGAACTCTGAATGTCTTTACATAGGAAAGTAATTGCATCTCCCAAGACTAGACTGTTCAGCGAGGGAACTGATATATCCAACGAACCTTCTCGATGTGCTCTGAACAGGTTATTACAAGTGAGATAACCAGGGAGATCACTGCCAGAGATAGCACGAATGGGCACTGAAGGAAGAACTGAAGGAGCTTTATCCGCAACCCGCTTCAAGCGTTTGCGCTGGATGACCAGGGGAGGCGGAGAATCATCATCCTCTATATCAATGGGTTCCGACTCATCTGAAGGTGGAGGAGGAGGTACTGGATCTGATGGAGAAGGTGGAGGCACACTCTTCTGTAAACCTGAGTAGGTCAAGAAGACAGACAAATACGATCCATAGGTGACATTGGTAACATTACCCCTGGTGACTTTGACGAAATGTTGATCCATTTTAGTGAGTAGGTAAGTGCTCCAATCAATAGCGACTCCTTTCAACACCATCCTTGAAGCTGTGAAAAGCTCTTTGGACAAGTACTGGGATGGTGTTTTTGCAGGCATAAACCTGTCCTGGAGAATTTGACGGACCAACTTCCACACAGGATCAGTGATCATGGAAAAGGAAACTCCTGAAGAGTTGATCACCTTCTTAACATCCAGCAATTCCCTTGTCTGTTTTTGTAACAGCTTCAAAATCTCTTCATTAGAGAAAAGCTGACGAGTGGTAACAAAAGGTTCACCTTTGGAGGGAAGAGAAAGAGCCTTCCCTAGACCTCGAGGTGTCAAAGTCATAGAAATACCTTGGACCAGTCCGACTTCTTGCTGTAGGAGGCCAGGAACTCATCACACATCGATGGATCCTCTGGAAGCAATGGAAAGGAGGTAGCCACAAAAGCAGTGAGTCCCGCCTTCGTGAGAGGCTCAAAAGTGAGTAGGGAAGAGTAATCCCTACTAACTATTGGGACATACTGGATAGGGGGAGGAGCATGAGAAGGCGCCATTCAGATGGTTATACACACACCACAAACACAGACAATCAAAGAGAATGCCTACAAAGCAACAGACAAAAAACCAATGATAAGAGAACAACCAAAACAATAAAACATGACTCGACCAACTATCCCCAAGCAAACCACAACCTAGAAAAAATTCGACATGACCTCTAGATATATGCGACCGAAAGCTTCATGCTATGCATCATACAAATACCCAAATCCCCGTATCAGGCAATAAAAGAAAAAACTACACACCGTACCCTTAACCGGAACAAAGACACTAAACCAAAACATCACCACAAGCCACACATATCAAGACCACATCTTGGATAAACCGATGTTTGACCATGGAAATAACTCCAAAGACTGCACATACCCATCCCACGAAACGGGTTCATTAAAAAAGAAAATTTAAGTGCAGTGAGGGAGAATTAATTTAATGAAAGGTTCATTTTAATAAATTATTAAGAAACGGGTGAATTTTTATTAAGTGATAAACCTTAGCAAGAAAACGATGGTTCCTTTTTAAAAATTTAATTACCAATTATTAGGTTAAAGTGGTGCTTTAATTCGAATCTCGGACTTCGATACCCAGACTGGGTCTCTAAATGCAAGTTCATTTATTACAAATTAAGGTGATGTGGAGCGCTTTTTTGCCAGCGCGTGCTCTTGTGACGGCTGGTTCATTTGAATTAAAAAATATTAAAGTGCCTCTTTAGCGCACTTAGCACGTGCTAAGTGAACGGCGGGTTTATTTTTATTAAAAAAATGGTGTATTTAGCGCGAATGCCCGTGCCATGGTGGTGTTTAGGGTTTATTTTTGGTTTTTTTATTTTTGGTTTTTTTTTTCTCTTGTTTGTTTTTTATTTTTGAATTAACTATGGGTTTTGGGGTAGCTGAAAAAAAACAAATAAAAGGGAAAATACCTGGTAGTGGGTATATGGAAATGCAAAGAATGCGCTCTCCTCAATCGAAAAATATCTGGATTTGTTTTTTCAGATGTTTAGTTTGTGTTTGGATGAAAAATGTGTTTTATTTATTTATTTTTTTGGTATTTTAAAGGAATTTAGGTGTGAAATGAAATATTGTGACAGCTTAGAAAAATATGTCAAAAATAAGTAAAAATGTTAATGGAAGTGTTAAGAATTTTTTGAAAATTAATTTGGAATTTTTTAGCATTTGTAATGAATTTTTGTCATTTGTTTGGGTATGTTTAAAAGAATATGTAATTTTAAAATGTTTTGAATTTTTTTTCTTGAAATTTACAGGTTAAAAAAAATAGGCAATTGGTTGCAGAAATAGTGAGGATTTTTCTATATTTTTTTGTGGTATTTGTGTTTGAATTGTAAGTGTGTTTTAATGATTTTTTGTTAATTTTTCAATGTGTTTTTTGTTTTAAAAAAGGTTGCGGGTTTTGTGAATTAAAAATCTGGGAAAATACCCAAAAATAAGCTGTATGGCAGCTGCGTGTCAGCAACGGACGAACAAACTCCCGCACCCGTGTACGATCACGAGCAAGCGATCGCAAGCACCCACGCACGCGTACACACCTACATGTGTGTCAAGGCCACGAGGGTGTCGACGGGTGGGACGGGGGTTTATGGAGTGGATGTGGGGAGCTGCTGCGGGGGAACAGGGGCTTACAGGGGGGTAGGGGGGGTTTTGTGTGTGAGCGGCGGGTGTGGGGTAGGGTAGGGTTGTGTGTGTCTGAGGGGTGGGACGGGGGGCTTGTGTAGGGGAGTGTGTTAGTGGGGGGGGAAAGGTAGGTGATGGGGGGGAATGGGGGTTTAGAAGGGGGGGTAGGCTAGTGGGGTTTAGAAGGAGGGGTAGGCTAGTGGGGGGAATGGGGGTTTTAAAAAAAGGAGGGAAATGTGTGTGGCACGTGGCAAGGAGGCGGGAAGGTGGGAGGCACAGTCGCGAAAGAGGCGCGGGCGGCACTGTTGCAGAAGGCGCGGGCGGCGGCGGAAGGCCACACGGCGGCTCGACGAGGTGGCGGGCGCACTGCAGGAGGAGGGCGAAGGCGGGGGGCTACGCCACAGGGCGGCTCAACGAGGTGGCGGGGCGCTGTAGGAGGAGGGCGAAGGCGGGGGGCTGCGCCACAGGGCGGCTCGATGAAGTGGCGGCTTGGCGGCCTGGCGACGCGGGTGCTGGCGACGTGGCGACCTGGACGCTGGCGCAGGCAGGTGGAACGCGGGTGGCGCTGGCGACGCGCAGAGGGCACAGTCGACGATGACGGCGCGGGGCTCCACGGGAGAGGGGACGGGCCAAAGGGGGGTGGGACGCAGGGCACGTGGCAAGGAGGCCCACGGGCCACAGGCGGTGGCAGCTGGCGAAGCGGGCAGGCAAAGGCGCAGGAGAAGGGGGAGGGAAAGGAGGGGAAGAGGAGAGGAGCAGCGGAGGAGGGGATGGAGAAGAGGGTGGAGAGGGAGGAGAAAATGGAGGAGAGGGAGGAGGAGGGGAGGGAAGGGAGGATGCAGGGAAGAGAGAGGGACGAGACGGTTAGGGTAGGGAGGGGTCGAGGTAGGGGTAGGGGGGAATAGGGAAGGGTGTGGGGATGGGTAGGGGCCCATGGGGGTGGCCAAGGGATGGGGTGCCCCTGGGAAGGGTAGGGGTCAGGGGGTGGGGGTGCCCGGGAAAGGGTAGGGGTAAGGGTTAGGGTAGGGTAGGGATTAGGGTTAGGGTTAGTGTGAGAACCCAAAAAGGAGGTGTACCCCCGTCCCGCGCGCGTGCGCGGGGTGGAGTAAAAAAATTTGCCATGACGGGATTGAAAGGGCGCACGGATGCGGGGACGAGGCACGCGGATGCGACCGGGGCGCATTAAGATACGTAAAATCGAAAACAAGCGCGTTCACGCGCGGGACGGGGCGTGCGAAAACACATAAAAATAAAGAAAAATTAATAATTCCCAATCCGATCGTCAAAACGAAATGGCGTAAAAACAAAAATGGACAGGACGGCAGGGGGAAGACAGGAAAAATGTGCAACGGAGGTTCCGGGGGGAGTAAAGGACGGTCACGTGCAAAAAACACAAAAAACGGATCAAAAAACGCAAGTAAAAATTAATATCGGAAGATCCGTGCATCGGAATGAGGTGCAGAAAAAAAGAAAAATGTGCAGAAAAACATGCTCAACAATAGTATCACATCAAGACATAGTTCCGACTGAGATAAGACGCATTCATGTGGGAAAAACCCAAAAAACAAACCCAAAAATGGGATCGAAAATTAATATTGGACGAACTGTTCGCCGGAATGACATGCAGTAAAAAGGAAAAATGTCTGCAAGAAGGGATGGCACAGGATTGGTATGTTAAAATGCAGTTCCGGTGGAAGTAGGAGGGGTTCTCATGCGAAAAACACCAAAAAGACGCCCAAAAACACATTGAAAAATTAATAATTAAAAATCCAGAAGTCAAAAGAGGGCGGAAGAAAAAGAAAAAAGGTGGGGGAAGGCACGGAGGACACGGCTCTCAAATCAAATTGGAATTCCGATGCAAACAGGGCAGGTTCACATGGAAAAATGTCAAAAAGACGCACGAAAAAGTCTTTAAAAACTGAAAAATTAATATTGGACAAACCGTGCATCAAAATGACATGGAGTAAAAAGGAAAAATGTCAGGGGAAAATTGATTGTCAGGGCTATGATGTCATATCACGGTTCTGAAGCAAGAAAAGCGCGTTCACATGGAAAACCGGCTAATTTACACAAAATGCTTCAAAAATTAATAACTCGAAAATCGTGTACCGTAAAAAGGGTAGGTAAAAAAGGAAAAATGGTCAATTTAGAGGGAGGAACATGGCTATAAGGTTGGATGTGGACTTCGGTGAACATAGGGTGCATTCACAGGGCATGACCGCAAAATCAGGGAAGGAAGGAAAACTGCAAGGGAACAATCCCAAGGGTGGGTGAAAAATGAACGAGTAGGTGTGAAGGGACCCCATTAGGGTAACAGCAAGTCATGGCATAGAGGCATTAGCAGGTTGAGGCATATGTAGAAGGGTATGCAATATAGACGCGCAGGGACGCGTCCCCACACTTAAGACCTTAATGGATAGGGTTAACCGAGCAACAAGGTCCTAGGACCATATAACAAACCATCCATCTAACATCCCCACACTTAAAACATGAACATCACTAAGAAACAGAAGGTGTAGGGTTAGAAAAACTTGGCCCATGTTGTTGAGAATCAAGATTGATTGTCGATGGCACGTCCTATTTTGTTGTCGGCTACTGGAGGTACCAAGGTATATTTTCGGCACACGTCCTTCATGGCAGGGACCACGCAGCAGCACCCAGGGAGGTAGCTGATTGAAGGGATCGCAAGAAATTTGTCGATGATGAGGGATATTACACTCAACTTACAATCACTCATAGGGAATGAAAGAACTGTCACTCACCCCATGACTAATATCACTGGAGGAATAATGATTGAAACCCATCTCTCATACCCAGGTTAGAAATCGACAGGGGAATGGTGCAGAGGGAGTACGCCAGGGTGCACAGTTGATGGTGCATTAGTGCGTCCAACCCGTCTAGCATAGGTGCAAGGAGGAAGGCAAGGGAGCCTGACAATGCAGTGTATAGAACAGGGTGACATGTCTTGTGATGACGGCAGAGACCCAGCCCATGGGTGCATAGGAAAACGGAAACATACCTGACTCCAAGTATCGTAACGCCCCTCAATCTCACCTCTCGGTAATTGATTGAAGAAACTTTAGTCACACTCAACCCACCCTCTGTCTCACGCTCTGTTGATAGATACAGGAGGGCAACCCTTTCCTGAAACCCATTGATGTAATCCTCACGATCACTTGTGCAAAGGTTGTATGCCTTGTACGCATTGGATGGTGCAACTGTGCATCCCACCCTGTGCTGGCATACGGTGCAAGAAGGAAGGCCAGGGAGCCTTATGGTGCAGTGCACAGAAACAAATTGTGCTTTGTGCATTGAGAGGCCCATCCCGTGCGTGCAACACTTCATTCACACTACTCACCTCTCATTTGATTTGAAGGGAAAAGACTGGTCTCTCGCCCCACCCTCTGTCTCACTCTCTGTTGATAGATACAGAGGGCAACCCATACTCACTTTCCCCATCCGATTAGGATGAAAGCTCGCATCACTCGATTGTTTGTCGATGAAGATCGCATCGTCAGTTGTTGAAGAGGCGTACCCAGGGAGGTAGCCATCAAATCGAACGTTGTGTTGGATAGGACATGTCGTCTGCTAGAGGGCAGTTAGACACTCTACAGAGAGACCCAAGACACAGCGTACCAAGGGAGGCAGCTTCGGAATTGGATCCTGGAAAGATCAATTAATGAATCCACTTTCTGGACTGCTGGGTGTTGCCGCCTTTTCCACAGCCAGCTTCTCGCCCAAGGGTGTTTGGCACCTTTTCTTAGAACGAGGCCTGCTATGACAGGAAATTGCTTCCTTTTCTCCCATAACAGATTTGTTTTTTTTCATTTTCTTTTTCTCCTACTCTCGAGGGTGTTTCCACCTTTTCTCGAAGAATAGGTCGGCATGTCAGGGACCGAAGTCCTTTTCTCCCATGACCGATATGTATTTTTTTTTCTTTTTTTTTTCTTTTTTTTCTCCTCAAATTAAGCAAGGGAATGGTAGAAAGACCATGTATCAGAACCAACCTCGCCACTGTTGCTGGTGGAAAATAGAGGATAAGAGATCAAGGCTGGAAGGTGGGATTGAGGGGACAAAGGGTTGCGTCCACCTCATCAGGAGTAGCTGAAGAACGGCTATCAGAATTAGCATCATAAGAAGTACAGTGCCACACCAACGAGGTAAAGAATCAGGTGACCGTTATTGTCAAGATCCCCAAGGAGGGAAGTACTTCTTCAAGCAATATCCATTGATCAGAAAGGGATCATCAGAGGCATCAACGGTCTGCACTTGGACAGAGCCATTAGGGTTGACAATAAGCACCTTATATGGGCCCATCCACCGCTGTTGGAGCTTGCCAGGAAACTTGCCAAATCATGAATCATAGGCTAGGAGCAAATCACCTTCTTTGAACTCCTTGTGCTTGATGAAGCTGTCATGGTAAGCCTTACGTCGAGCTTGCGTGGCTTCCATGCACTGTAGAGCCATCCTGCAGGTTTCGTCCAAATATTCCAGGTGCAAGAGACGGCATTGCAGTGAATCATCATCCCCCAAACGCTCTTTGATAGCCACTCTCAAAGAGGGTAATTCCAGTTCAACAGGGAAAACATCTTCTGTACCATACACCAGCTGGAAGGGTGTCTGTCCTGTTGCTGCTTTATGGGAGGTTCTGTACGCCCAGAGGGCCTCTGTAAGTCGATCGTCCCAATCACGACGATGTGCGGCAATTGTTCTTGTCAGGATCGAGCAGATGATGCGATTCGTGACTTTGACTTGGCCGTTGGCTTTGGGGTAATAAGGAGTGGACTTGCGATGGCGGATCTTATACAACTCTGTCAACTCTTCCATGACTTTATTAATGAAATGAGTGCCTCTGTCACTTACCAACTCTAAGGGACTACCAAAACGGGTGATGATATTCTCGTACATGAACATGGCCACGCTGTTACCATTGTCCCGCTTTAGGGCTTTAGTCTCACACCACTTTGTGACATAATCCGTATATACGAGGATGTATCGATTCTGTTTCCTTCTGGTAGGAGGATCGATCGCACCTACGAAGTCAATGCCCCACTTCTCAAATGGCTTCAAAGGAAGAATAGGTTGCAGTGGCATGGCACTTGTCTTGGTAGGTTTTCCCATTCTCTGACAAGCATCACATCTTTTACAGTAATCGTAGGCATCCTTATGAAGGGTAGGCCACCAGTATCCTGCTTAGCAGAACCTTTCTGGCTGTAGCTTCTCCTGCAAACTGGCCTCCACATGGCTCGTCATGGCAAGCCTTCAGAACAATCCCAATCTCATCTCCTGCAACACATCTTCTGAGCACTTCATTTTTGCCTTTCTTGTACAGTGCACCGCCTAACAGGGTGTAGGGGGCTGATTCTAACATAAGCTTCTTTCTTTCCCGACTAGAAATGCCAGGAGGGTACTGTTGGGTTGCCAGCAGATTGGCAATGTCTGCATACCAGGGAGTCGCAGTTTCTACCAGGAATAGGGAAGCATCAGGGAGGTCTGGATCATCCTGCTCCTTGTCTGCAGTTTGTGGGATACGCGATAGATGATCAGCCGGAACATGGGAACGACCAGGCTTAGTAATCACCTCAAAGTCGAACTCCTGGAATAGAAGGAGCCATCTCATCATTTGTCCTTTCACGTCTGCTTTGTTCATCAGGAAGGACAGGGCCTCGTGATCCACATAAAATTTAAAGTGGGTAAATAGAAGGTAGTGGCGAAACTTTTCTAGGGCAAACGCCATTGCCAAGCACTCCAGCTCTGTCACTGTATAGTTCCGTTCCCGATCAGTGACTTTCCGGCTTGCGTAATAGATGGGTTGATCCAGCTTCGAGGAGCCCTTCTGGCAAAGAACTGCGCCTAAGCCTTCAATTGATGCATCAGTGTGTACATGGAACTCCTTCGTCCAATCAGGAGGTTGCAGAATGGGTGCCTCAATCAAACACTGCTTCAGAGTGTTGAAGGCTTTGTCACATTCTTCTGTCCAAACAAAATCTGCATCTTTCCTCAGAAGCTTGTGCAAGGAGGTTGCCTTTGTTGCAAAATGGGCTATGAACCTTCTGTAGTAACCCACATGGCCTAGGAATCCCCTCAGCTGTTTGAGGTTGGTGGGTGCTGTCAAAGCTGCAATCTTTTCGATCTTTGCAGGGTTTGTTGATATCCCTTGTGCAGAGACAATGTGGCCCAACAGAACTCCAGAAGAGACCCCAAAGATGCATTTATCGGGGTTGAGGGAAATCCCATACTCCCGCATCAGTCAAAGCATTGTTCCAAATGTCCCCAGTGTTCACGGATCAAACTATAGACACAGAAGTCATCCAAATATACCTCAATAAAGTCGTGCAGATGATTTTGGAATGCGGCCATCATGACTCGCTGGAAAGTAGCAAAGGTATTGCAGAGCCCAAACGGCATCACTCGGTAAGCGTAGGTCCCCCATTCTGTGGGTGAAGGTTGTTTTGGACTGATCTTCTTCTGCTATCTGCACTTGGTTGTATCCACTGAATCCATCCAAAAGGGAATAAAGCTCATGTCCTGCCACTGTGTCCAACAATTGGTTTGTGAAAGGGATAGGAGAGGAAAGTGATCCTTCTTCGTCTTGGAATTGAGCTTTCGGAAGTCAACACATATTCGAAGCTTGCCATTCTTCTTGGGTACCACCACGATGGGTGAAACCCATTCACTATTTGCCACTGGATAGATGAACTCGGCTTCCAGAAGCTTCAGCATCTCTGCTTTTACCAATGTGGAATAATTCAGGTTCATTCGCCTCTGTCGTTGCCGTACTGGCTTGGCATCAGGCTCCAAGTCAATATGATGCTGACATATTGTGGGATCAATCCCCTTTAGGTCTTTGTAGGACCACGCAAACACTTCCAAATTTTCTTTCAACAAGTTGTACAAGGTTGACAACTCCTCTTCTGGTAGGCTGCTACCCACCTTCAAGTGGCGTTCATTGCCATCTACATCCACAAAAGTTAACTGCCTTTCACCTTCTACTTCACGGATGAAGGTCCCACGGACTGCTTCTGGATACAGATCTGACTCCTTCAAGGAAGTGATGTCCTCTTCTGATGTCCCACTAGACCCAACTTCTTCTTTTGGTGGAGACTTAGGTTGCTCCTGGAGATATTGAAATGGGATTAGAGTCGTTTCGGGTTTGGTTTCACGATTAGTTACCTCTTGGCTTGAAGACTCATTTTCTGATGACACATCCAGGAACGTCACATAACAGGGACCCTCTGATGCATGTTGGAATTGTGAGACTGGTGCTTATTGGCATAGTGCATCATCATCATCTTTTCTTGGCAAAGGTGGTTGAGGACGGCAAGAGCCACTGCTGAAAGACGGCTTAGTCTTCTTAATCCATTTCTTATAAAGATTTTGCATATGAGAAGATCCATTTACCAGACCAAATGGTACCATCGCCATTCTGTCCCATAGCATGAGCTCGTCTGCTTCTGATGCCTCTGGAACTTCTTCTTCATATGTATCCTCTACAGGTGGGATAGACTCTTCCATCTCGCTTTCATAACCTTCTTCGTCCATATCATATTCATCCTCTTCTGTCTCTATCTCTGTCTCTGGTTCTGCTTCTGTCTCTGTCTCTGTCTCTACTTCTGTCTCTGTCTCTGTCTCTGCTTCTGTAGGAGCTCTGTAAGAGAAGAACAGGTGCTTTGTTTCCTCTTCTGCCTCTATCTCTGGCTCTGCTATGGCCATGTAACAAGGAGAGCAGTACATCCATGCTTCTATCTCACTATCAGAAGTGATTTCAGAAATCATTCATGGTTCGGGCAGGAAGTATTCACCCATTGACAATGGCTTTGCATCTTTTGGAAGTCGGCTTACAGTATCCACGGTTAAGGAACGTGCCACTGTTTTCTTAGGAAGGATTTAATTGACAGCATCTTCGTCTGCTGATGTTCCATCCGTAGCCTCGTTAGGCGAGTCAGAAGATAATTCCAAGGAGGTGGATCCATGTCCTTTTTGAGTACCATATAGCTTCAGCACCACTTTGTTGGGCCCTCTACCCAAGGTCAAGGTTCCTTTGAACCAATCCGGGCTTCAAAAAACCATGGTCTGCCCAGTAACAGGGGATAGGATATACCATAAGATTTTGGCTTCACCACTAGATAGGTTAGCCAATAATCTTTTCCAGCCACTATAGTCTTCACATATGGGAGAATGCCCAAAGGCTTGATTCTGCTCTGATCCGCCAATCTGATGAGCTATTGGGTGGGTTGCACACCTTGTAGGCCTAGATCCTTCATTGTCACATCCGTCATAATGTTCAGTGATGAACCACCATCAATCAGTGCATTTGCAATGAAGCAGCCTTCTATCCACATGCCAGTCTCTGGGGTACCCGGATCTAGGAAGGTGTTAGCCACATCCACTTCTTTGACAGGCTCTAGAGCTTTGTTGGACTTTGTTGCTGTTGAGGGAGCAATCCTTAACCCACGTCTTCTTGTCAGTATACTTTTGAACCTTTTTCGGCAATTGGGAGATAACATCAATAATTGTCGGAATGTGAGGTTTGGTTTAAAGGTATCTAGATCTCTGACTAGATCATATTCCTTAATAGGATTCACTGGCTTCTCTAACCGGTTAGGGAATGGGAAAACACCCATTTTCATTTTCCTTGTTTCTTCCAACAAGGGCATCATGGGGACTTGGTCTGCCACTTGTGGCACTTCCTCCTCTTCTATCTCCTGGACCTCGGGTCCTATCTCTAGAACTGTCTCTGTAACTCTCTGTGGCACTGTAGTGCTCTGTACGGCACTGTCAGGCTCTGTTCTGTTCTGTTCTTCTGGTGGAAGATTGAACTTCACTGTTCTGGCAGGAGGATTGTTTTCTTTCTGGATAGGTGGTTCCTTCTTCTGTGCACGTGTGATGGCAGCAACTTCCAATTCTACTAAATTGGAGGTAGGCTCTTGGGCCTTAGCCGGACTATCAGTAGCACTGTTTTTCACTAGGGCTGGCCTTGGACAGTCTTTTGCAGTGTGGCCTTCTCATTTGCAACGACTGCATAAGGGCTTATAATCCACTGACCTTCTAGGATTTGGACAATTTGGTGAAATGTGTCATTTTTCTCCGCATCTATAACACTCCACTTCTGATCTCTGACCACCACCAGACTGTCTTCCTCTGTAACTTTGGGATGGAAATCTTCTGGGACCGAAATTAGGACCAAACTCTCTAGGCTTGGGTCCAATATCCTGTGTTGTCATTTTGGATTCCAGCAAGTTGAATCTTGCATCTTCTTCCTTTCTTCTCCTATCATGCATCTCCTTTAGAGAGCAAATGTCCTCTGTATGGTTCTTCCACAAACAGTAGGAACAAAAAGATCCAGGAAGGGTTGGTTTTTGTGTACATTCAGTGGCTAAATGGCCTGCTTGATGACACTTACCACACCAAGTATTTGACCGCATCACATCTCTTCCTGCTCCTACAACGTTGGATGTGCTAGCGGTATTCACTTTCAGCGTCTGTAGCTGCTCTGTAATCACATCCATCAACTCCTTTTTAATATTTGCAACTGAGTTGGATAAGTAATCCTTCAAGCTTTCTCCTCATGAGGTACTGGCAGTAGGGTTTTGAGGAGTCTCTGTAATCACTGCATAAACAGGTTGGGCTAGTGCAGAGGGATCTCTGTTCTGGTTCTGATTCAGAGCTCCTGTTTGAACTGTTGGATGTTGGCTCCAGTTGGTAGGGTTTCACTGTTGCTGCTGATTTGGCATTGAGGAAATTGGTTGGGACCATTGTTGTTGTGGTTGAACCATCATGTGAGGCATTGATTGTGGCCACTGTGGATTTGGTGCACTGTACTGTGATACTGGGGGTATCTGTTGGTAAGGGTAGGGGACTGTCCCTGGAACTGCATTTGGTGGATACATCATTCCTGGCATCACAGGAGGTAGGACTCCTCTTCCTGGATTCATCGCCAATCTAGCTTCCACTTCATCGTACAGTCTTGCACCTTCTGTTGCAGCTTGCAGTGTGGTTGGTCTTTGTAGCTCCACAAACTTACGGACTTCTAGTTGTAATCCCCTGAGAAACACCCCCTTCTGAATGCCATCATCTAGATTATGGTTAGTCCATCTCTTCAAGATGGATTTCATTCGTGAGACATAAGCTTCTACTCTTTCTCCAGAGGACTGACTTAAATTCATAAAATCCTCTCGCATCCGCTCTTCAAAACCTTCACGCCTGAATTTAGTGAGGAAGGCCAACTTCAGGTCGTCCCATGTGCCAAAAGTTCCTGCTGCTTGCCTCTCATACCACTGAAATGCCGCACCCTTGAAAGTGGCGGGGAATATTGCCAACCAATGCTCAAGGGTTCTGGCATTGTTAGCCACACATGCTATCATAAACTCTGCTACATGAAGATCGGGGTCTTCATTGTATTCTCCCTTAAAAACTGGCAATGGAACTACATTCGCTGGCCTGTCATCAATATTTCCAGGACGGATCTGGCTTGGAAGTGGACCTCCAGCAGGAGGAGGAAGGGCTTGATGTGCCATTGGGACTTCTGTAAAGAGTTCCGCAAGGGCGTCAAAGGCGGCTTCTACTATGAGCTCGTTCTCTGCCCTCATTTTTGCTTTCTCTCTTTTCACGTACCTCTAGACTCGTTCTAACACTTGCCTCTTTATTGCGTCATTCATCAGGGGGTTGGCTCCATTATGTTGTTAGTGCTCCATAGAGGGTTAACAGAAGGCTTCAGTCTCTGGAGGACTCTCTTGTCAACATTTCTTCTACTTCTTCCTTTTCAACGTCTCTGAATTCTACTTTCATGCCACTGCACAGAGGAAGGTATTCGGTTCTGAAGGTGTCAAAATGCATCCGTCTAAGCATTATAGTGGTGCCATCATCATAGTAATGCCAGCTTCTGATGGTTTCAACAGGGTAGGTTGTGAAAAACACTCTGTCTACCAACTTCCAGTGGGTTGCTAATTGAACAAACAGAAGATTATCAGTACACCAAGCATCCCATGTATCTTGCTGTTGAGCATCCACGAACAAATTCCAACTCTTTTCCTTCTTGTCTCTGTGAACCTCCACAGACCAAGACTCCTGAAGCTTCTTCACAATCTCCCACTTGATGATGTCTGGAAACTTCTCAATGAATGCCAAATCTTCCATGGATGGTCATTCTCTCTGTTTCTTCTCTCAGTTTGTCCCCAAACAGTTTGCCACCAAGATGCAAGTTTCTGCTGCTTCAACAGAAAGAGGAAACTGTCCACTACATAGAGCATGCATCATGATAGTGATGTGTTTTCACCATTGTGGGATGAACTTCTTGTGGAAAGTGGCTTTGATTATAAGAAATTCCAACTCTTCAGTGGAAGAAGGAACTTTACAAACATCCATTAAATTCTTCTCTTCTTGGCAATGTCATTTCCTTCATTTTCAGCCTCTTCTAGTGCTTGTTGATGGCAAGCTTCCTCGGCTACGCACCAAAAACATGGAGCCCCAAGAGGAACACCAAGGAAAAGGAAATTCTCTTGCAAGAAAATCTATCTTGTAACATCAACAAGCTTGTTTATTATGTTTTATATGATCACAATGAAGAAAAGAACACCAGGCACAACAAATCTTCATGCAGCATCATGTAGGTCTCCCACGGATTTGATAGAATCAACCATATTCTTCAATATTTTCACAAAATTCATCAATAGAACAAATAAAGCAAAGGAATACACCAACTTTGAATGGAAATACATCACATAGTATTCATCTTCAATATCTTCATAGTCTTCTCTCTCAATCTCTCATATACGATCACTCTGTTTCAGTAGATTTGACTATCTCTAACTCTCTCTCTCTCTCTCTCCATCAATAATACATCATCTCCTCACTAAAATCTCTTATAATCACTCTCAATAATCCTTCTTAGGTCGTGGATACCCCTCCCAAGAGGTATGTCTGATATGAAGAGTCACCAGAGCCACTACAGTGTCTTTCCATAGCTCACTACTGTCACTTCACTCCAGTCTTTACTTGAGTCTTCAGCAGCTACTTATTTCACTTATTTCAGCTCTTTTGCACTTGTATTCACCTCTTTCCAAGGCTAGAAAAAATTCCCAAGCTACACTCTCATCCAACAGAACACATACAGAAGCATACAGAACAGTCTACAGAACAGTACTAGAACAGAGACAAAAGCTCTACAGAAGACCTACAGAAGGTTACAGAAGGTCATCAAAACCACATAACTCATACTCAAACCATTCCAAACTCTCAAAAACCATTCAATAAGCTTTCACAAGATCTCAATCTTCATCAATCATCAATCCATCCCTCCTTACAAAAGACAATCAGAACAAAACAAAACAAAACAAAAGCTATACAGAAGGTATACAGAACCAATCAGAACCTATAAGAACATCACAGAACCTCATATCTCCACTAATAAACATCATGAACTTCCAAAACACAATCAATATCATCCAAAACACTCTCAAACCACTTCCAAACCAATCAATCATCTCATAAAATCAACCATTCAGCTCTCAAAAACAATAAAAATCAGCCAAAAAACAAGTCATTTCAACACTCAACAGATCAATATTATGAAGCCCGAGAATAATGATGGGGATTATATCCTTGCAGTAGCTTCATCTCGTGCTTCGCAGATGACAGAGATACACTCTATGTATGCACAGTGTTGGCTCTTGGACTCATGTGCATCCTTTCATGTGACACCTTGCCGAGAGTGATTCCATTCATACTGTTCTATTTCGGGTTTTGTGCGCTTGCAGTTCTCTTGAGATTGTCGACATTGGTGATGCTAGGTTGCAGTTCCCTTCTGGTAGCAGTTTTGTTATGCATCATGTATGTCACGTACCTACATTGTCACGCAGTCTCATGTTTTTTGGATAACTTGATGATGCAGGATATCATGTATCTTTTGGAGACTCTACATGGAAGATTACTCGTGGCAGATTACTTGTTGACAGCCTCTACCCCTTAGTTGTTTCTGGATCTACAGTTGATCATGCTTTGTCTGTGGGGTCTATACCTCGTGTATCTCTTTGGCATGCCCATTTGGGACACATGTTTGTTAAGGGAATGAAAATTCTTTTTGGTTTATAGTACTTACTACCCCTTGACTATTCTCATTTTGATTCTTGTAATCGTTGTCTTTATGGCAGGCAGACTAGGTCTATGCATAAGAAGTCTAGTATGTCACACATGAGTGAGCCCTTGTCTTTGGTTTATTCTGATGTATGTGGGCCCATGCCCTATCAATCTATGGGTGGTGCGAAGTATTTTGTTACTTTCATAGATGATTTTTCACATAAAGTATGGGCTTATCCCATAAAGTAGAAGTCTGATGTATTGGCATTTTTTCAGAGATGGCTTGCTTTGGCAAAAAACTAGTCTGGGCATAGGCTAAAATGCCTAAGGACAAATAATGTGAGTATGTCTCATGTGCTTTTGAGCACTCATGTGATGAGAGGGGTATTAAGCATTAGTTGACCGCCCCCTACATCCCTCCCCAGAGTGGTAAGGCTGAGCGGATGAATAGGACCATCCAAGAGAGGGTTCGCAGTATGCTTAGCTATGCATGCCTACCCTAGCACTTTTGGGTTGAGGTAGTTATGAGTGCCATGCATATAATTAATAGATCACCCTATAGTGCCATTGATTTCCACGTTGCAAAGGAGGTATGGACAGGAAAGCCTCTCTCTTATGCGCATTTATGTGTCTTTGGATGTGAGACATTTTTCCATGTGCCTAAAGACAAGCATAACAAGATGGATCCTAAGAGTGTTAAATGCATATTCCTTGGCTATGGAGATGCACGAGAGATGGGTTACTTTCTATGGGATCCGCAGGCATGGAAAGTTATTCATAGCCATGATGTAGTCTTCCATGAAGACAAGATGCATAGGTAGTCTAAGAAGTTAGTGGAGATATGCAGGGTTATCTTTCAGGAGGAGCCACGAGCTCCTGTACCGTGCTGGGTGGATAACCTACAGCAGCAACAATAGAGCATGTACTCATAGCCAAGGTGTTGGACAGAATGTTAAACACGCAATAGAGCCTGCAGTGTAGCATTCTACTAGAGATATATGCCCCCCTGATTAGATTTCAACCTTCGATGCATTATGTCTTGGTTATAGATGTAGGAGAGTCTTTTACTTATAATGAGGCTATGCGTAGGGGTGACAGTCACTCTTGGATGAGGGCTATGCAGTCTAAGATAGAGTCCTTGCATAAGAATGAGACTTGGGATTTGGTTTCCTTGCCTAGTGGCAAGAAGGATCAGCCATGCAACTGGGTATACAAGTTGAAGAGTACCCCTGCACACCCCAAGCCAGCTTATAAGGAAAGACTTTTTGCTAAGGGTTTTAAACAGGAGCATGGAGTTGACTTTGATGAAGTTTTTTCTCCTGTGATTAAGATGGCCACCCTTCGCTTGGTTTTGGCCTTAGTCACACAGCTTGACTTAGACTTGTATCAAATGGATGTCGAGAATGCTTTTTTACATGGAGATTTGCATTATAAGATTTACATCGAGTAGCCTAAGGGCTTTGCACAGCCTGGCAAGGAGCACCTAGTGTGCAGGTTGAAGAAAAGTATTTATGGCTTGAAGCAAGCACCTAGGGAATGGTACCATGAGTTCAATGCTTTTATGTAGTCATAGAGCTACAGCCATAGTGATATGGGTCCGTGCTTCTACACAAAGAAAGCCCATGATGAATCTTTGCCTACTTTGGTACTCTACATGGATGGCATGCTATTAGCAAGGAAAGCTCATAATGAGCTAGATGATCTTAAGGCTTAGCTCAAGAAGAGCTTTGAAATGAAGGATCTGTGATGACAGGCCTCTCACATACTTGATATGCACATTAGACACGACAAGCATTAGGGACTCCTCTACTTGTCACAGAGGGAGTACATTCATAAATTCCTTGAGCACTTCCACATGTAGGACATGAAGCCTATTGTCTTCCATTGCCTTCTTATATGAAGGTATCATAGGCCGATTGTCCGTAGACAGAATAGATGAGCAGAGAGCCCGAGATGGCCAAGATTCCCTATGCATCTGCAATGGACAGTCTTATATATGCCATGATAGCCACTCATCTAGATATTGCATTTGCAATTGGTGTTGTGGCATGCTATATGGCTACACTTGGAAAGAAGTATTGGGATGCCATGAAGGGTGTTATGAGGTACCTAAAGGGCACTATAGATATGTGCATATGCTATGGCAACCAAGATACAGGATTCGTGGGGTACACTGACTATGATTATGCAGGACATGCAGATAGTAGGAAGTCTACTTCTGGCTATGTATTCACTTATGCTAGAGGTGTTGTTTCATGGATGTCCAGGGTGCAAAAATGCAAGGCCCTTTCTACTAGAAAGACCGAGTATATTGCAGCTACTGAGTTTGCAAGGAGGCCATTTGGTTGGGTCGTTTGGTTCATGATCTTGGTATTGATGCTATCCCTACCCTGCATTCGGATTCTATGAGTGCTATTTAGTTAGCCAAGAATCCAGTCTTCCATGCAAAGACAAAACACATTGAGGTGAGGTATCACTTCGTATGTGGGGTCATTGAGGACAAGTCTATTGACCTTATCAAGATCTCGACTGACCACAATCCAGCAAATCTATTCACCAAAAGCCTCTCTACAGAGCACCTTGCCTTCCTCAGGAGATTGATAGTTGTGGAATGAGATGACGTCTTTCCTCATCCTGTTGTACATGTGTACATGTTGTAATGTCTTTTCTTTTTCTTTTTCGCTCCTCAAACTAGAGTAGATTTGCCTTTAAGTGGGAGGTTGTTGGGGGTAAATGCGCTGTAAAAATTACACGGTGCAGCGAACAGAATCTGAGAAAGAGATAGAGATAGAGATTACACAACAGATAAGAGGAGAATTAGAAAATTTCTTTAGCTCCAAACAACTGATACAAAGAAGGCTCTGTCCACCCGTGTGCTTCCACAGTGAAGCTTAGATGGCGATCTAGACAAAAGATAGGTGAAGAGCTTAAGTCTAGCTAGAACAACTCTGACTGGGTGAAAGATAGATGATCGATAGTTGTGAAGGGGTTTAGCTTTTATAGCCCATGAAGGTGGTTAGGTCGACATGACCAACCTACCATATGAGCCTCCACTAGTCAGCCAATGAATATTTCAAGGAATATTTCCTTTACCGTCGCGCCGGGGGCGCTACTCTCGGACCCCTGCTAGCCAGTGGCCCCCATGAGACCCCCCAACCAGGGGCCACTTTTGCGGCCCTTGGACCCCATAATAGGGGTCTCTTTTAACTCGCTTACCCTACAACTTGATGCAATGTGCCTCGAGTTGCTATCAACTTAACTACTCAGTCCAACCCAAAGATTAGACCCATAATGGTCACCTTTCTGCCATCCAATCACATAGACCTCATCTAATATACAAGTCAAGAATCAACCAATATCAGGGCTCACATTTGGCTTCTCCTCATAATGGGGGCCTTACAACTTTGAGCACCATGGATCATTGGTCATACCTTATGAGGGTGGGGCATTGAGCATATCTAACACCCCCCCTCAATGTCTATCCATAGGTGAACTATCTCCTCGGCCCAATACCGAGTCTTTGAAGATGAACTTGAAGCAAATCCTTCATAAGTGCCTTGCTAAAGATATCCTCTCCATTCTCCTTTGTTTGAGAGTAGACTAGTTCCACTATCCCATCCTCCATCAAATCATGCACATAGTGATACTGGATCTCTATATGTTTGGTGCGTGTATGAAACACTGGATTTTTGGCAATGGTGATGCAGCTCTGATTGTCACATCTCAGCATAGTTGGTTCTTCATCATACACTCCCATATGCCATAAGATCCTTCTCAACCATACTGCTTCACATGCAGCAAAATAAGCTGCCTTGTACTCTGTTTCGATAGAAGACAATGCCACTATTGGTTGCTTCTTACTAATCCAAGAGAAAATTCCTGAACCCAAAGAGAAACAATAACCAAAAACTAACTTCCTTGAATCACTGTCTCCTGCCCAATCTGAGTCACAATTCTCCACAAGAGAAATTTTGAAACTGTATGTGATACCATAGTCAAGAGTTTCCTTCAAGTATCTGAGGAGCACTCGCATCCCAACCTTCTAATGACTCTCATGAGCTTTGTTTGAGAACCTGCTCAAAACACCAACAGCAAAACTGATATCTGGTTTGGTATTACACAAGTAGATCATGTTGTCGACCATTCTCCTATACCTCCCAATGTCTGCCAGTACTGATGTATCCTCAACGGATAACTTTGCATTCACCTCTATAGGTGTAGCTATCTCCTTGCACTCGGTCATGCCAAATGCCTTCAGGATTTCCCATGCATACTTCTTCTGAGAGATGAAGATCTTTCCTAGCTCTTTCCAGACTTCAATTCCCAAACAATAGTGGAGCAAGCCCAAGTCTGTCATTTCAAACTCAAAACTCAAAGCCTTTCAAGTTTGGTTGATCATATCTTCATAGTCACATGTAATAAGAAGGTCGTCCACATATAGGACAATCACTACAAACTTTTCACTACCCCTGTAAACATACAAGTTAGCATCTGAGGCACATCTTTTGAAGTTTAAGCTTAAAAAGAACTTATCTATCCATTGGTACCATGCTCTTGGGGCTTGTTTTAGCCCATACAATGCCTTCTTCAGCTTACACACTTTGTTCTCAGAATGGGGGGCCTCAAACCCTAGTGGGTGAGCCACGTACACCTCCTCCTTGAGGTCATCCTTCAAAAACACTGACTTAACATCCATTTGGTAAACTAGCCACTGCTTGTGGGCAGTCACTGCAAGTACTATGCGAATAGTGGTCATTCTGGCACTTGGGAAAAATGACTCTTGAAAATCAAACCCTTCAACCTGTGAAAATCCTTGTGCAACCAGTCTATCTTTGTACTTTTCTAAAGTACCATCAGCCTTGTACTTTACTTTCCAGATCCACTTGGTGCCAATAACCTTTCACTTTGCTAGCCGATCCACTAGCTCCCAAGTGTCATTCTTCATTATGTTGTCATACTCGGCTTGCATAGCTGAATTCCATGCTGGATCTACAAGTGCTTCTTTTAAGTCAGTTGGCTCCTTTACTTCTCTCATAATCTCAACCGTCAAGGCTATATTGACTATGTGAGTAGAAGCCCTCCTTTGCTCCTCTATTCTCTGAGACCTCCTTGGTCCGTCTGCCTTCTCCTCAACAAATGTGGACATAGGATTATTTTGGTCATAGAGCTGCTTCACCCAACGTGGCAATGGCTTTGTCGATGGGGTGATGTTAGGTTGGTGAACTTTTTCCTCATCATTTGAAGATGATGCTTCCTCCTCCTTAAGGATAGGGACGCCTCTCAGGACAGGTTCATAGTGGACTACTTCTTCGCTTGATGATAAAGTGGAAGAACTTGCCTTCTCCTCCTCCATTGTATGTAGCTACTCCATGAACACCACATCACGGCTCACGATGATCTTCTTTGCCTCTTGGTCATATAACTTGTAAGCCTTATGCTCATCACTATAACCCAAGAAGATACATTTTCTGCTTTTTGGTTGTAACTTGTTTCTCTTCTCATCTGGAATATGTGCATAACATTCACATCCAAAAATTTTGAAGTGTGAGACAGATGGTTTCTTACCAGTGTAAGCCTCATGAGGTGTTTTTCCCTTGAGAGCCTTTATGTAGCTCCGATTTAAAATGTAGACTGTAGTATTAACAACTTCAGTCCAAAAATGGTTAGTCAATCCCTTGCCCTTTAGCATGCATCTTGCCATCTCCAAATGGTGTGATTCATGTGTTCCACAACACCGTTCTGCTGAGGTATGATAGGCATCCTCAATTGACACTTAATCCCTTTGCTCTTGCAAAAGTCTTCGAACTCCTTTGAGTTGAACTCACCACCACCATCTGTTCTAAATTTCTTCACACTTTTCCATGTTTCATTCTCAACAAGTGTTAGCCATTCTTTAAACTTACCAAAGTCTTGAGCCTTATCATGAAAGAAGTACACCCACATCTTCCTACTGTAGTCATTGACAATCAACATAAAATAAGAAGATCCCCCCAAGGCCCGTGTAGGCATCTTTCCGCATGAGTCAGCATGCACCAACTCTAGAGAAGCCTGTCCTCTATTCTTTCTTTCTTGTGGAAATGCCTTTCTCTATTGCTTGCCATCATACAAGCTTCACATGGGTCCTTCAATTCAGTCATTGCAGGTAGGTGAGCAACCATACCTTGCTTGTGTATCTCCTTCAACACTATAAATCCAATGTGTCCAAACCTTTCATACCAAAGCTTACTTGTGCCCACTCCAACAGTAGCTGTAATAGCACTTAGCTCATATAGATTGTTCCTTCTTTCTCCTTTGCCAATAACTTTGCCATCATTGTCAAGAATTTCTGCACTTGTCTTCTTGAACCTCACTTCATGACCAAGATCAGTTATGGCAACGATTGATAACGGATTTCTCCTGATTTTGAGAACATACAACACATTTGAAAGCTTTTTGACATCACCATTTGTAGCAACAAATGAAATAGTATATGTGCCCGCAACAGGGCATTTTGCATCATTTCCAACCGTCACAGTGATGGATTCTTGTAGAGGTTGCATAGAACTGTATAGACATTTCTTGTTAGTCATGTGACGGGAGGCCCCACTATTCAACACCCATGAGTTAGTGGTAGATTCTTCTTGCGCCGAGGAGCACATCTCCTCAATGGTCACCATGAATAACTCCAACTGTGCTTCAGTCGTATTGTCTGTCTCTTTCCCTTTACTTTTAAGGGTACCATTCTTTTCATCTACTGTCTTGACACGACAATCTATGATTACATGTCCTTTCTTCTTGTAGTAGAAGCACTCTCCTTGAAACTTCTTCTTACCGCCCTTCTTTTTTTTGTCACCATCATTTTTGGTGGAGGAACCACCTTTTCCTTTTGCATTGGCAGAGAATGTAGCATCTCCATTGTTGCTTCCTTCTTGGGCTTTCAGCCTCAACTCCTCCTCCAGCAATAATGCACAAAACTCCTCAAAACTCAAAGCTTGAGGTCTCACCTGAGTATTAAGGGCAGTTACTAGTCCATCAAACTTTTGTGGACAAATCCGAAGACATCTCCTCGCTAGCTCCTCGGTAGTTTTGTATCCCAACACCAATCATCTGGTCGCTCAGATTCTTAATCCGAGTGATGAATGCTTCAGCTATCTCTCCTTCAGCAAACTTCTCCACTGCTAGTTGATTCTCCAAGTTTTGAATCCTTGTTTAGTTTCACGTTTCATATTGTACTGACTCCTCAGTACATTCCAAGCCTTTGATGCTTTGGTTGTACGCTGAATCAAAGTCAAAACACTGTCAGAATAGCTTGTAACTAAGGCACACAATTTATCTGGATTCCCTCGTTTCCAAGCTCCTAGAAGATCTACATTCGGAGGAATCATCACACTAGGATTTGATGGGTCGGGGGTAGGCTGTGGTTCTACATCAGTCCCCAACACAATCTCCAAAAGCTTATAGGAATCAAGGATAGTTATAATTTTGAACTTCCACAAGGTATAGTTTGTACCATCTAACTTTCCTTCACTGAAGGTTGGTGGACAAATCCTCATTGTTTGAAAAGCTGGTACAATAGCACAACCTCCTACACCGCTTCCTGATGCACCAGAACCGCTTCCGGAAGACAACATTGTTCCTCTATGCTATTGAAGCCTTTGCCTCTTGCGCACTCTTCGATCCCTAGAGCCCCATGGGCTTTGATACCATGTAAAAATTACACGGCGTAGCGAACAAAATCTGAGAAAGAGATAGAGATAGAGAGTACACAATAGATAAGAGGAGAATTAGAAAATTTATTTAGCTCCAAACAACTGATATAGAGATGGCTGTATCCACCCGTGCGCTTCCACAGTGAAGCTTAGATGGCGATCTAGACAGAAGATATGTGAAGAGCTTAAGGCTAGCTGGAACAATTCTAACTAGGTGAAAGATAGATGATCGATGGCTATGAAGGGGTTTAGCTTTTATAGCTAGTGAAGGCAATTAGGTTGGCATGACTGACCTACCATATGAACCTCCACTAGTCGGCCAAGGAATATTCTCTTTACCATCGGGCTCGCAACTCGATGCAATGTGCCTTGAGTTGCTACCATCATAACTACTCAGTCCAACCCAAAGATTAGACCCACAATGGTCACCTTTCTACCATTCGATCACATAGATCTCATCTAATATACAAGTCAGGAATCAACCAATATCAGGGCTCACATTTGGCTTCTCCTCATAATGGGGGCCTTACAACTTTGAGCACCATGGATCATTGGTCGCACCTTATGAGGGTGGGGCATTGAACATATCTAATAGGTGCCTTCGCCTAGCAACCTGTGTATTACTACATTGACAGTACCCACACCTGCACACTACAGGCGACCGTCACCGTCACTTTATTCTTTATTCTTTTAGTGATAGATAAATAAAAGGAAGGCCAATCACACATTGTGACTATTGGAGTTCCCACATTGTGAGGCTCTCTCTCTCTTGCTCTTGCTCTCTTGCCATAGCTCTCCCGTGCAAGCTTTGATCTTTCTGACCTTTCATAGGGTTATGTGCATAGTGGTATGCAAGGAGTGTGTAGGTGAAAGGATGTATGCAAGGGCATAGTGCATCAAAATGGAATTAGTACACCGTGGTTTCTTGGAGGTGGAACCAATGGGCAAGGCTAAAACTAGTGCATTGTGTAATGCACTATGATGCAAGGTGCAATGCAAGAAATAATGCACTAGGTATTATACTAGGATGGGTTAGTGCATGGTGGTATGAATGCACACTAGGCCATATGTGTATGCATGTGCACTAGGTGCAGTGCACTAGGGTGAAGTTAGTGCATTATGTGGCTAATAAAATAGGTGTACTATTGTAATAACTCAAGTGAAATAAGTGCACTAGTATAGTGCATAGGGGAGAGGCTAGTACATGGTGTTGTGCATGCATATACATGATTATTGCATTGGAGGATGGGTAGTGTGCACTAGTGCATTGCTTGATAGTCTAGTACATGGTGGTGTGCTTGCATATCCGAGGTTAGTGCACTGGAGGATGTGTAGTGTGCACAAGTGCATTAGTACAATGCACATATACATGTGCATGTACTATGCACAATGTGTAATGTGCAATGAGTAATGTGCCATGTGCATGTACGATGGTGCAATGTACTAGTGTAGTAATAAAAAACATCAAAAAATTGAAGCACCATTAACTTCAACGAATAGTAATTTCAATAAATCTACCAAGAAAGTGGATGCTTTAATTGGTTGTCATCCACTTTTCTTTAACTTCCTCTCTTGCCCACATTGCATACATGGTGGGAATTAGAGGAGCCAGAGTGTCAAATGGTCCCCGGGGCACACACACACTCTCCCTCTTCTCTTTGATTCACCATTTCCCAAATTGGTCATTGTTGATGTGAATCACTTAGGTTCAATTCTTGAGAGATATGGAATAATAAATTCATACCTTGCTAGGTATTGTGATGGTTGTAGCTTCTCCTTGACTTCCTTCTTGGCAGTCCCTTCCTCTTTCTTGGGAGCTCTTGATTCCCTTCCCAATGGAAAAAATTAGGTTCTTCTTCTCCCCTTTTATGGCTTGGAGGTGGCTTCAAATATAAGGCATTAAAAAAAATCAAAAGTGGGAGAAGGATATGAAGGCTATGACAAGGAAGATGCAAGGAAGCTACGCTAAGGCCCCTATTTGTGGGCTATTGGAAACTTCTATTTGAAAGTTATTTGTTCATTCCTATGTGCCTTATGACTACTTGATTAGCATATTTGTTCATTTGATCAAACTTGTTAACCCCACAAGTGAGCACTGCTTTAAGATTATTTGATATTATTGCCCATAAGTACTTCAAAACAGGTCATGACTATTGTGTTTCTTCCACAGGCAAATGGCTCTATTCCTCGACTAGTTCTTTGCAGTCTAGAAAGACAAATAAAATAGCCCATAGGGTCCACAAACTCAAACTTGCTATTTGTGCCTATAGATGCTTCATTTTAGGGGATCTTAGACAAGAGATTGCTGCCTACAATTACTCTAAAGCAACTCACATTTTCTGCCAACAATCCCAAGGAGAGGGCACCTATTTTAGAATCTCGTGCCAAAACTCATTTTATGCACATGAATCTAACTACTCAATGTGATGTGGAGAGAAAACTTAGCAATATTTACCATGTTGTCATCATCCACATTGCCAAACTACACTCCATGATTGATGCATGTGTTTGCTAACTTGCCTCCTTACTTTCTTTGTCATCCACATTCTTGAGAGGAGTCAATGCAACAAACAAGAAGTGATGGAGAAGAGCTTCATGTTTCATATCCCTCACAAACTCAACACCATGCCCTCTTGCTCAAGCACTCAAGTCATCAACGAAGGGATGGAGATGAAAAGGAAAGAATAGAATAGATGAAGCTTTAGAATCAACGAGTCCCTAACTCCAAACACTCTTTCCCACTCCCTCTCCTTCACTCTCATATACTTGGATAATAGAGTAGCAAGAGAGATAGGAAGCAAAGTTAGCACACACACAAATAGAATATGTACTATTATTTTTCATCATTTATATACATGAGTTTGAGGGTTAGGGATTCTCCATTCCCCTTAGGCATTTAGCCCTCTTATTGCTCTTCTTTCTTTTTGCATGCACCTAAACCTTATTTGTAATGGACAAATTAACTTTTGCACATCCTAGTCATATGGTCCCAATTAATTTGTATACAATTTACACCAAAGGGATTTTGATTCTTCATAAAACATCTAATTGATTAATGCAATATCTTCTTTTAAAAAAATTATGGAGGCCTTTTGCACTTGTAGTTAGTACCATATCATAATAGAACATAGTATGGGAACCTTCTTTGAAGGGAGGTGAGCTCTTAAGTGGAAGCCTCGGGGGGGTCACTCATGAATATATGTATATATAACGTGAGTTCAAAATAAGGGGTTTTTAAAACACCATTTTTATACATTTTTTACATATAGAAGGGTATCATATAAAGGGGTTACTTACAAATTGAATAGAAAAGGGTTGTGTTTTATTCAAGAAAAATTCACACATTAGGATATTTATAAATAGGCCATGAACGCATATTATATAGAGAATATATATATAGTGAACCCCCTGAGGTGGAAGCACAAGAGCGGAAGAAAGAGCTATCTTGGAAAGGAACAAGAGCAAGAGAGAGAGACATACACACGATGTGGAAACTCCAATAGTCACAATGTGTGACCGGCCTTCTCTTTACTCAAATGTCACTAAAAGAATACAGAATGAAGTGACAGTGATGGGCACCCACCACTTGGAATGTACAAGTGTGTGGGTATGCGGTTACTATTAGTGTAACTAATACATGGGCGACTAGGCACATGCACATTTACCCCCAACAACCTCTCACTTAAAGGTAAATGTATCCTTAGCAAGGATAGAACAATTTAAAAAAATGTGAAAAAGTACAAACGTACATAAGATTAGCAAGATGAGGAAAGATGTCATGTCATCCAACACCCATCAACTTCCTAAGGAAGGAAATGTTGCTTGAGAAGACTCTTCACATGCTCCACCTCTCACATATTATTACTCTCCTAACAATCAAATCATCCACATAAAATGTAATCACAACAATGCTCCTATCACTCAGAGAGCCATAAAGGGAGTAATCTACATTTCCAACATGGAAACCAATAGAGACATTGTGATATTTCGACTTTATTTTCAATCTTCCCAACTTCTCGCAATTAGATTTGAAGAATTCTAGACCATTAAGTAGAGGAAGTCTCGAACAAAAATAGTCTAAAGTTCGTAATTCGACACTTTCCTAGGTTGATAGTAGGGACTGTAGCCATCCTTCACAAAAGTCACCACACGAATGCAAGCCATGAGCCATAAGTCATAATTGACCAAACCCATTTAAAACTTAACAAAACAAGGCAATTTTAAAATCTTTAAGATTTAAAGCTTAAAGATTTATGAAGAAAAGAAAAAGATTAAGAGAAAGATGACGACGAACAGGTCGCCCCCTCCCCCCCCTTTTTTTTATTTAAAAAAAACAGTGCACAAATTCTCCTAAATTTGGAGATCCTAATTGCACAAGAAAAAGGCTAAATTCTTCTTCTCAATCATAGCAGAAAACTCCAACAATCTTCCCCTCTTCTCAGTTTGACAAGAGGCTTAGATTGAAGTAAGATCATTTGAGAGCCAAGCGAATCAGTCATGGCATCTCTGGTAGCCTCTTTGGACCTCAAAGATCAAATTGCAAGCATCATATTGCATCTTGAAAGCTTCCAGATTGCTAATTTTCCAAGATACCCTCCATAAAGAGCTTTTCTTCTTGGGCACAATCCTTCTTCTTCAATTTAACTATAAATACAAGGTATGAGAAGCCATTGGAGGGCAGCTTGAGCAAGAGAGAATAGGCTCTTCTCAAGAGTATAGAGCAAGAGGGAGTGGGGCAAGAAGAGAAGTGCAAGGATGGGAATTCTCATCACAAAGATAAGAAGGATACTCCGCAGACCCTTGAAATCAAATCCTCTATCCCTTCTATCCCACTTCCCTATGGAATCAAGACTCCTCTCATTTTTTCTAAATTCGTTGTGATTGCCATCCCCCATCAATCCAATTGCGACAACCCCAAGATCTCTTGCCAAAAATCCCCTCTACAATCTTGCAATTAAAGACCATGGCCTCGAAGAAGGAAGTTATGAAGGTTGCAAAGGCAGGAGCTACCAATAATGCTATGGATATGACCACTACAAATGGAATGACAAGTACTGGTTGGGATTACAAACGAAGCTGTGAATACCATCAACTAAGCACTCATCATGGATCCTTAGGTTCTATATTTTGATAACAAAGGCAGTCGTAGTAATAGGCTATCATCCCATGAATTGGCAACAAAAAGCCGCACTCGAAAGAAATGATTTTATTTATTTCATGCATATAATATTTTAAATGAATTCTTAACCGAAAATTTTAAGAGGTAATTTGGGTTTGTACAACATGTACCAAGGAGAGTACAAGGAAGGTACTGTGTCCCTAAAAGACTTAATATTTTTTATTTGTATTGATTTAAGGAAACTTGTGATGGATAAACACGAATGCTAATTCTTAGTATATAAAAGACCTTGAGATGGAATTGACGAAAGAATACTTTTCGTAATAAAACTAACCAGTATATATATTTTTTTAAATTTTGGGCAAGGACCCACGAAACTCCATTGAGAAAAGTTCGCCAAGGGGGTTATTCTCAAAAATAGAATTCTTGTTTAGATTCAATCCAAACTAGATCCCGAGAAAGGGGGAATACGAGAAGACTATTGGAAGGTATTGCCACTTATGCTAAGTTTTTCCTTGATTTTTTGGAAAGAAAATATTTCTCTTGGAAATAAATTTTTTAAAAGTTATGCATAATGCATTCGAAATAAGATATTTGCGATTATAAGTTAAGTACTAATCTTTCCCAAAATCTTCAAGCTAAAAGATGGATGATCAGGTACAGATCATTGACTAAGGTAGTATTCCGATAAGCACAAAATGCCGACTGAGGCAGTGTTCTTGATGGCACTAGACCTCTGCAAAGGGGTTTTCTTTTTTGTTTCACATTAGTGAGTATAGACAAATCATGACGCAAAAGGTCTTGTCATAGGAAACTCTAGTTGTTGGCAAGAGGAGGTGAGGATACCACGGGGCTCTGGTCATAAACTCCTTAGGCTCTTATGAACTGCCAGCTACCCTAAATTCTAGATAGTATCCTGGAAGTTTCAATACTAGTTTAGGAACTAACCTTGGAGAGAATAATACCTTTGGATTGACATCATTCTAGTTAGAACAGAAAACATTGTAAGAAGTTATTTTTCTTAAAGGAACTATTGAGAAGGGATTTCTTTACTTTGTGTTGTGTTATGAATTAAAGGCGTTTAACAAATTTGTATAAGGAGATAATTCAAAGAATTTATTTTTATATATTGAACCTAAGGTGGTAGGTAATTAGGTAATTAAAAATATTCTCTCAAGGGAAGCGGTAGGGATGGACCCCCAATGGATCCAAACCTATGGTTGGGTGGTCTCGATAAGCCGAAAGCTTTCCTAAGAAGGAATAAAAAAACACATTTTTTATGGACCATTAGAGATCAAAAAGCTTGACTTGCACCACTTTAGAACCATGGGTAGTGCCACCCTCCCTTTTGTCTCCCGTTATCTTTGAACCTAGAACAATGCAAGCATGTTTCTTCAATCAAGAATTTTAATAAGGGATGGAAACTTGAACCACTGACACTAATCAACTATTAATAGTTGATTTGACCAAAAGACACAAGTCAATCCTCGTGGGAACGATCGAAACTTCCACAATAGGGTAGACTCAAGCGAGTCTAGTTAGCAAACTCTGAGGGTTTTCATCAAAATCCTGAACATCGTTTTCTAGGACATCTCTTGATGGGCTACTAAGAACGTATCACCAAGGAAGCAGCTCGAGCGGGCACATTAGAGTTGGTATCAGAGCGCACATTGATATAGGACACGATGTAAGTACATAAAATTAGTTATAGTTATAGCTTAAAATATATTTTCCTTAAGTGGTGAAAATATTCTCTTGTTAATATATATTCTTGATTTCTGGCAAAAAGACAAACCTTGGAAAAATTCTTGATTTTCCAAGTTATGATTATGTTAGCAATGCACTCCTCTAGTTTTAGCTAGAGAAACCAGATGATGCGAATATTAAATCAAATATATAATCCTTTACCCTTGTATTACAAAAGATGATGGATGTTAAGTGGAGGGTATTGTTACATTGATGCAAACTGTCTTCTTTACCTCCATAATAATTAAAAGAGTCTAAGGTGGATGGAAACCCTTAAGGGTGCCAAGATTGATCTCTTCTATGAGGCCAAAGTAAACTCAAACATGTTCACTAGAGGATGACAAGCCAAATTAAACAAGTACATCTATGAGGAGGTTACAAAGGTTATATTGGCTAATCAAGTCATGGTTGAAGGATGCTACAGTTGCCACAACTACAAGAAAGATAGATTACATGATCTTCCCCTAAAATATAGATTTTTGGATATCCATTCCCAAGATTCTAATTACTATGCCATGGATGTATTGCAATGCCATGCCTAGATTGTGGTAGAAAAACCTTTTCCAAGAATAATATGAGCTCCCAAACTACTTGAATAATGTATTCCCTTCCTATTGACGTAAATAATTATTTTTTTCCACCCGTTTGTCTCCTTGATAATTAGGAATAGTGAAAATATATTATCCATTTGATGTGTTTTTAAAATTAAAATTAAAACTCTCTTTTGAAATGTAAATCCTGATCATTATTAGAAGGCCAAGTAGTACATAATTTCCTTCCTAAATTAATGAGGTAGATTAAGCAAGTAAACATCTTTTTCGAATATGGTTAGAGAGAAAATTGATCATAAAAATTGCATAATTCCTCAAAACGTCACCCCAAATCTCAATATTACAGAAGCTTAAGAGAAGAAATTTCTTCTCAAGTAGTACAAGTCACTGGAGTTTTGATGGAAAAGGGAGGGACATCCCAACAACTGAAGTAGAAATATGGATAGAATCTATGGAAGACTATTTCACTACTGATAGGACTACACTATCAAATCAAGCCATGATCGCCAAACTAAAACTCATAGGAGACACCCGTCTTTGGTGAAAACAGTGATGCAAGGACCAAAGAATGTCTGAAAGTGCTATCACTTGGAACAAGATTAAGGATGATGTATGTGGGAACTATCAAATCAAGCCATGATTGCCAAACTAAAACTCATAGGAGATGCTTGTCTTTGGTGGAAACAGTGGTGCAAGGACCAAAGAACGTCTGAAAGTGTTATAACTTGGAACAAGATTAAGGATGTTGTGTATGGGATATATCTTCCATCCACATATCAAGCCCAAAAGATGAATGCGTTCTTCAACCTAAAGCAGTTAAGTTGAAGCCTATAAGCTTACTACTCCAAATACATAACACTTCTAAAATATGCGCCTACGATAGATGTTTCATAGCAAGTATTCGAATTTTGCAATGGTCTAGATCCACCCCTAAATACGCAGCTTGGATCAATGAGACCATCGGATTTACATGAAGCATTGATTTGAGCATCTCCAATAGTTTAGGAGATCGAACAACAAAGGCTAAGAAATGCAAAAAATTGAAATAGAAACAGTCAAAATAAGGGCAACTTCCAAGGTTATGCAAAAAGAGCCCAAGGGCACTACCAACCAAACAGGATAAAGAAATGCAAATCAAATGCAGTGGGAAACTTTGTATCCATAGGAAAGAGCAATGAGACTCCAAGGTGCTTCTATTGCAAGGAACTAGGACATTTCAAGAGGCGATGCCCAAAGCTTGACCCAAACATCCACCAAGGTCAGTTTCGCGGACAAAGCCAAGATGCCAAGGGGAAGATTGTTGGAATAAGCTTAAAGGAGGTTAATAATGATAAAGACCCCACATTGGAATCCGATATGGAAAGAGCCAGAGTACACGCCACTCTCAATAAGAAGGGTCCAAATCGCCAATTCTCATTAATTTAAACAACAGCAAATTATCAAGGTAAACCCTTTCAAAATTTAATCAATTGTGGAAGTACCCACTCTTTCGTATCAACAAAATGTGTGAAAAGGCTAGGCATGAACACTACTCTTGCACTATGAATGTCTGTTAGGTATGGATTGGTTAATTCCAAATAATGCCCATATCCATTGTGAAAAGGGCCAGATCACATTTAAAAATTCAAAGGGAGAACAAGTAACTGCTCATGGAGAAGCAGGGAACCCTAAGGTTCAGCTGGCTAAAGCTTTCCAAATAATAAAAGGACTAAAAAAAGGATTACCCATCTATCTAATCAAACTCAACAAGCAGAGCAAGATAGTGAAGCCAAGGATCAACCATATTGGCTAAAAGAATATGTGGATGTTTTTCCAGAAGACTTGACAGAGCTTCCACCAACAAGGGAAGTAGATCACAAAATTCAACTCATTCTAGGCGCTGCCCCCTTCACCAAACGGCCCTACCAAATGTCAATTCTTCATAAAGCCATTGAGCTAAAAGAACAAGTCAAGCAACTATTAGACCAAGGATACATCGGGCCAAGTAATTCACAATGGGGAACCCTGGTATTATTTTAGAAAAAGAAAAATAGAACACTCCACCTTTGTATCTATTATTGTGGATTAAGCCAGGTGACAGTGAAAAACAAATATCTAATCCCCAAGATAGACAAGTTGCTTGACCATTGACTCCAGGGAGCAAAGATATTTTCAAAGATCAATCTCAAATCAGGCTATTATCAAATAAGAGTTAGGGAGGAAGATATCCCTAAAACTGCTTTTAATACAAGATACGATCATTATGAGTTTATTGTGATGTCATTTGGATTAACAAATGCTCATGCCACCTTCAATAGCTTGATGCAAGACATTTTCCCTACCTTGACGACTTTGTCCTCATCTTCTTTGATGATATCTTAACGTATTCCAAGAATGAAGAAGACCATGGACCATAGCTACGAGTAGTTCTTGAAACAATGAGAGCCCACAAACTGTGTACTAAAAAGAAGAAATGTGCCTTCTTCAAGAAACATATTGAATATTTAGGATTCATAGTATATCAGTAGATGGCATTTGAATGGATCTAGCCAAGGTTCAAGATGTATAAGATTTGCCAACCCCAACAAACGGTCAAGGAAGTGCGAAGCCTTCTAGGGCTAATGGTTTGGTATAGAGTCTTCATTAAAGACTATACCTCAATCACCGCACCTCTCACCAACCTTCTCAAAAAGCAGGTCTCCATTATATGGGCGTCCACCGAACAATTTAGCTTTGAGAAGCTTAAGCAGAGTTTGGTAACCACCCCTATCTTAAGGCTACCTAACCTAAGCAAAGAATTTTGAAGTCATAACTAGCGCAAGCTCTCTTGCTTTGGGTTGCATGATTATGCAAGAAGGACATCCAATAGCCTATGCTTTAAGAAAATTAAAGATCCAAGAAAGAAACTATGCCACACATGATCTAGAATTACTTTCTATAATTCATGTCTTTAAACTATGGAGACATTACCTACTTGTGGTAATAGGTTTTCTCTAGTCACTGATCTTCATAAATGCCTAAAGTGGATTTTTACTCAACCATATCTCAATATGAGACAATGCCAATGGATTGAGACCTTGCAAGAATTTGACTTTGAAATCAAATATAGACCAGGCAAGGACAATGTGATTGCAGATGCCCTAAGCCATAAATCATTTCTTAATGTCCTAATTCTAGAGGAACCCTCTAGGGCTGGAACTCTTTCTACAATTATTTCAATGCCCAATAACCCTCTCATAGAAATGGCTAAAGAAGAGGCACTGAAGGATCCAAGCTATTAGAGATTGTTAAGAGAAATTTTCATCAAGGATTCAAATTCAAAACTCAAGACTAAGTATCAATATTTCTCCATAAATGAGGAGCTTGCCTATTTCAAGACAAGACTATGTATTCCTACAAGTTAGGAACTCAAAAAGAAAATACTTTGGGAAGCTCACGACTCTCCATTTTCGGGTCATCCTGGTTACGCTAACACTCTTAATATAGTCAGAAGAAGCTTCTATTGGGAAAGACTCAAGGGTGATGTACTCAAGTATGCCATTGAATACCTAAATTGCCAACGAATTAAGGCCAAACATATCAAGTTTCCCGAAAAGCTCTAGCCACTTGGCATCCCTCAAATAAAATGGGAGTATATCGGCATGGACTTCATAGTTGGATTACCCCCCGGTACAAGGAGGATATAACTCCATAATGGTAGTCATTGATATGCTAACAAAAGTTACATACCTTATTCCTATAAAAACCAATTACAAGGCTTCCAATATCGCCAGGCTTTTCATTAAGGAAATTTTCAGGTTACATGGATTACCCTAGAGAATCATAAGCGAGCGATTCTCTCTTCATATCAAACTTTTGGAAGAGTTTTTTCGAAGCTCTAGGAACCCAATACTGCTTACCATCCCCAAACCAATGGTCAAATAGAGTAGGTCAACCAAGTTATTGAAGACATACTGAGAGCTTATTGTAATAGGGAGCCCAAACGGTGGATCCAATATCTATCCTTAGTTGAATTCGCCTACAATGCATCATACCATCAAAGTATTCAAATGACTCATTTTCAAGGACTATATGGGCAAGATTTGTTGAGATGACAAGCTCAACACATGCGGACATTAATGATGGACCGCCTGGTTAGATGGATCCACACGTCTACACTTAGCACGTCGGTGGTCATTATGACTCTCATATGGCCACTTACTTATTATTTTCAAGTTGTTACACCTATTTACAGCTGGCATAGTTATAGCGCCAGTCGACTAGTATAGTTGGTTATGCATTGTTTGACTTAGTAGGCCACTTTCCTTTATATTGTATCTTATCTATACTTTGTGTACATTGTAAAGTGTGTGGAAGAAGAAGAAGAAACCAGCAAGAAAACGTTTTGGCCTCCATCTCTCTTCTTGTCTCTTGAGTGAGCTTCTCCTTATGCATTCTGTGTATGTTCGGCGCAGCATCTTGAGCAAGTCCCCCCACCACGCAATTCTTGACATGGTATCAGAGCTGCACCACTGATTGAGGTTGATTTTGAAGGCTAAAGTGAAGGAGAGGAGCCAAGGATTCGAGCAAGCAAGCAATGGGTAAGAAGCTCTTCCATTCTCTATTTCTTCTCTTGGACAGTGCCTGTGGAGGCACCGGAAACAGGGCAGAGCAAAAATCTCAGATTACAGTGAGATTTGGTGTGTACGAAGAGCAATGTTTATTCTGTAGATTAGGCCCTTTAGGGCTTTCCCACTGCTATTTTGGCCATCTGAGGTCATTTCAGGCCCCATTTTAGACTCGCAAGGTTGCGGACAGCAGTTCAAGGTATCCTGCAATTTCAGCTGTGTCTGCCATATACAGGTGCACAGGTTACAGATTTCAGATCTGTAAGTTCAAAGGTGTTTACCAACAAATAAACACAAGGTTTATCTGCAAACTGGTTGCAGATTGCATGTATTGTTGAGCAAACAGTGAAAAAGGCTGTCTGGTGTATTGCTGTACACTACAAGTCGAGGGTTGCAGAAGATTTGCTTGCTATTCGGTATTAGTTTTGTGATAATGGCAGAGAACAGTGGAAACCCCATCATTGAGAAGCTCGACAAAAACAACTACCCTTCATGGAAGTTCCGTGTCACGAACTTCCTTATTGGAAAAGGCCTTTACGAGTTTGTTTCAAGTGAAGAAAAGGAGCCGAAGGTGAGTAATCCTCCAACTGCAGAAGAGATAAATGCACGGAAGGAATGGAATGCAAAAGACAAAAAGTTCATGTATTGGCTGTCTGCAGTAATTAACAATAATATACTGGGACATATTAGAAATGCAGAGAATTCATATGCAGCTTGGACCATACTTAAAAGCATGTTTTCCGTAAATACAAAGGCACAAAAGATTCAACTCAAGCAAGAGTTGAATACATTGAAGAAAGGGAAGATGTCTATCAATGAGTATGCACTGAAGGTAAGGAGCATTCCAGATGCCTTGGCAAGCGATTGATGCAATGCCCGATGATGATGATTTGGTGTCATCTACCTTGGGTGGACTTAACAATGAAAAGTCTTGGAAGTCTTTTGTAACTTCTGTATATGTCAGAAAGCCATTTCTAGATTTCGATGAGTTGGTCTCCCTTATGATCACTGAAGAGATCAACATGCAGAGTGAGACACCTGAAAAAAGTGATGAACAAGTCCAATCTTTCTACTCCAGTTCAGGAAGGGGACATGGCAGGTCCTCTTCAAGAGGCCATGGTACAGGACGTGTAGTAACAACTAGCAAAATAGATTGAATCAGCAATTTGGCGATATGCAGGTTTCAGGAGGTCGTGGTAACTTTACAGGCAGGGGGAGCTTCAGAGGAAGAGGTGGATGGCAAAACAGAGGTTCTAACAACTCTGGTATTGTGTGTCACTACTGTGGCAAAACAGGTCATATTGCAGCCCAATGTTATGCTAAGAAAGATGATATTCGCAGTGGTAAGTTACAGCAAGGAGACTATACATCATCTTCACGATAGAATGAAGATAAAAATGAACGTCTGCTTGTTATGCAGCATATGCTGAATGTTGTTACAGAAAAGGGAACACATGATGATATTTGGTATGTTGATTCAAGTGCCAATCATATGATCAGCCATGCAAAATGGTTTGAGAGATGTAGGATTTGCAAAATACAGGTTATGTGCAAACGGGTGATAATTCATGCTACCCAATTTTACATATTGGAAAAGCCCCCTTATCCTTGTATGATGTTAAGACAAAGAGTCTTTCAGATGTATTACATGTGCCATCTATTACAAAGAACTTGGTGTCAGTCGGTCAGATGGTAGAGCAAGGGCTGCAAGTCAGATTTAATGCAAAGGGTTGCTTTGTAGAAGACTTCAATGACAAGTGTAGGTTGGTTACAAAGGGAAGTAGAGTTGGACGTATGTTTACTCTGGATGCTGAAATTCCTACTATGAATGCTGCTATGTATGCTAAAGGAAAAGGTGTTGTTGCAGATATTGAAATTTGGCACAAACGCATTGGACATGCAAATGTACAAAGGCTGAAATTAATGCAGTCCAAAAGGTTGGTTACAGGTCTGCCTACATTTAGAGTTGCAGAATTTCATAAGGTATGCGAAGCATGTCAGTTTGGTAAGCAGGCAAGACAACCCTTTTCACATGACAGAGATGTAAGCAGAAATATCCTTGATGTTGTGCATACAGATATTTGGGGGGCTACACAAAATGTATCTCTTGGAGGCAGTTCATACTTTGTCACATTCATTGATGATTGTTCTAGAAAGCTGTGGGTATATTTTATGAAGGAAAAGAGTGAAGCGTTTGAGCACTTTAGAACTTTCAAGGCTGCAGTTGAAAGAGAAACAAGCTTGAAAGTAAAGTGCTTGAGGCCAAATGGAGGGGGAGAGTATCTCTCAAATGAGTTCAGTGATTTTCTGAGGTCTCACGAGATAAAGAGACAGTTCACATACAGGTATATCCCACAGTAAAATGGGATTGCAGAAAGGAAAAACAGGCATATTGCAGAAGTAGCACACACCTTGATGTCTGAAAAGAATATGCCTAAACATTTTTTGTCTGAGGCTGTTTATATTATGAATAGAACTCCCACAGTTGTAGTTCATGGGATGACTGCTAAAGAATGCTTTACTGGCAAGAAGCCTGATGTATCACACTTGAAGGTATTTGGCTGTGTTGCATATGTTCATGTGCCAGATGAGCTACAGAAGAAGCTTGATCCAAAGGCAGAAAGATGTGTCTTTATTGGATACTCTTTAGAGCAGAAAGGGTATCGTTGTTATAACCCTGTCGCATGTAAGTTCAGAGTGCGCAGGGATGTCATCTTTGATGAAATGAGCAGTTGGTATGCATCTAGTGGTGATACATTGGATGATGATGATGATCATGGCACTCATGTGCAGGCTGAAAAGCAAGAATCACAGATTCTTAGTGGACCAGAGACATCATCTGGTAGTCCTTGGTCTAGGAGACTAAGACGTAGCTCTACATCTTCAGGTGCATCTAGTAGCACTATAGGTAAAGATAAAGGAAAGAATAAAGTGTCAGATGGCATTGATGCAGTTCTTGATGAAGACTCTAGTGGCTCAGAGAGCTTGGATGATGAGCTTGGCATTCCTTTATTGAGGACTCCAGGTGTGCAGAGAGCACACGTCAATGCAAAGACTCCATTGAGTGATCTAGTGGTACGCAGGTCTAGCAAGGTGAGATACCTTGTTAAAAGATTTGGTTTTGAAGGTTATACAGCTCACCATTATGCTTATATGGTGAAACTAGTTGAGGATGTTGAGCCCACTTGCTTTGAGGATGCTGTTGGTCATACTCATTGGGACATAGCAATGGATGAGGAGATGGTTGCATTGGAGGCCAATAAGACTTGGGATCTATTATCATTGCCAAAGGGCAAGAAAGCTATTTGATGTAAGTGGATTTATAAGATTAAGCACAATGCAGATGGTTCTATTAGTAGGTACAAAGCTAGGCTAGTTGCAAAAGGCTATGCCCAGACATATGGCATAGATTATGAAGAAACCTTCAGTCCAATTGCTAGGATGGAAACTGTCAAATGTGTGATTGCTTTGGCAGCAGCCAAAGGTTGGAGGTTGCAGCAAATGGATGTGAAGAATGCCTTCTTGTAGGTGATTTGCAGGAAGAAGTGTATATGGATCAACCAGCAGGTTATGAAGATTTAGAGCATCCCACGTATGTGTGCAGGTTGAAGAAGGCGCTCTATGGGCTCAAGCAAGTACCTAGAGCATGGTCTGACAAGATCAAAGAGTATCTTTTCAATATTGCCTTTTATGTTTCTGATGCTGATCACTCACTTTATGTGAGAAAGGGAGATGCAGGTTTGGTCATCATAGTCATCTATGTGGATGACTTCATTATTACAGGTGATAGTGATAGTGGGATTGGTGAAGTCAAGGACTTTTTGAAGAAGAAGTTTGAGATGAAGGATTTAGGTGAGCTAAGGTACTTCCTTGGCATTGAAGTGATCAGATGTGATGATGATATATGGCTGTCCCAAAGACAGTATGGCTTGGATATGTTGTCCAAGTATGGTATGACACCATGAAAACCACTTTCAGTCCCATTGGAGCAGAATATAAAGTTGAGTGCTGATGTTGGGGATGAGATAGAAGACCCTACTATGTTCAGGAGGATAGTGGGGAGTTTGATCTACACGACCATTACAAGGCCAGACTTGAGCTACGTTGTTGGCCTTGTGAGTCAATTTATGCAAGTACCTAGAAAGCCACATTTGGATGCAATCAGACGCATATTGAGATATGTGAAGTCCACATTACATTATGGACTTTTCTATGAGGCAGGTACATATGTACAGGTGTTTGGATACACAGATGCAGATTGGGCTGGTAGTATGTCTGATAGAAGATCTACCAGTGGATACATGTTCTCTCTTGGTAGTGCAGCAGTTACTTGGAGCAGCAAAAAGCAATCTACAATTGCTTTGTCGAGTACAGAGGTTGAGTATAGAGGTGCTACTATTGCAGCATGTGAGGTAGTATGACTGCAAAAGTTATTGGCTGATTTAGATGTGCAGGTGGAAGGTCCAGTTGTCATTTATTGTGACAACATAAGCAGTATACAGTTGGCTAGGAACCCTGTGTTCCATGCCAGGACAAAACATATTGAGGTACACTACCACTTTGTGAGAGAGAAGGTACTAGCACGTGAGATTGACTTGGTATATGTCAACACACATGATCAGATAGCTGACATCTTCACGAAGGCATTGGGTACAGAGAAGCTTCAAAAGTTTCGAAGCTTACTTGGAGTTGCAGAGATGCAGTTGAGCTTGAGGGGGAGTGTTGAGATGACATGCTCAACACATGCGAACATTAATGATGGACCGCCTGGTTAGATGGGTCCACACATCTACACTTAGCATATCGGTGGTCATTATGACTCTCACATGGCCACTGACTCATTACTTATTATATTCAGTTGTTACACCTATTTACAACTGGCATAGTTATTGCGCCAATCGACTAGTATAGTCGATTATGCATTGTTTGACTTAGTATGCCACTTTCCTTTATGTTATATCTTATCTATACTTTTTGTACATTGTAAAGTGTGTGGAAGAAGAAGAAGAAACCAGTAAGAAAACGCTTTGGCCTCCATCTCTCTTCTTGTCTCTTGAGTAAGCTTCTCCTTGTGCATTCTATGTATGTTCGGCGCAGCATCTTGAGCAAGTCCCCCCACCACACGATTCTCGACAAGATTGTCTTACAACATTAATTTTTTCCGATCCTACCCTATGGGTAGAAGCATCTAGACAAATGCTAGAAGAAATGAATCAACAAAAAAGTGAAGACTATAAGGCAAGTTATTCAAGCCACCAAGGATCGACATAAGGCATATGCCGATCAACAAATGCAAGAATGCATTCTCAAATAAGGTGACATGGTTTTCATACGAGATCATGCAAAGAAAAGTTCATTATCTTTGGGGGAATTCAAGAAGCTAAGTCCCAGGTATTGTGGGCCATATAAGGTGCTAAAGTGTCTAGGACCAAATGCCTACAAGCTGGAACTCCCTAATAACTTGAAGTACATAATGTATTTCATGTCAATCTATTGAAAGTGTATGTATCTAACCCAGACCATGTACTTAATGGACCAACAAATTGTGATGCCAAGTCAAGGAGTCCTCAAACTTCAACCAAATATGATACATTACATGCAACAAAACACTCTAAGAAGCAAAACCCTTAGAGAGTATGTCGTCTAGTGGAAAGAATACCCTAAAGAGGATGCCACTTGGCTTGACCAAAAATCACTATGTAACCAATATCCCCAATTTCGTTTGAGATGAGGACATCTCGATTCCTCTAAGGGGAAAAGGATGTGATATTCTGACTTTATTTTCAATCTTCCTGACTTCTCGCAATCAGATTTGAAGAATTCTACATCATTAAATAGAGGAAGTCCCAAACAAAAATAGTCTAAAGTTTGTAACCCAACACTTTTCTAGGTTGATAGGGACTATAGCTATCCTTCACGGAAGTCACCACACGAACGCAAGTCATGAACCATAAGTCATAATTGACCAAACCATTTAAAACTTAACAAATCAAGGCAAGGTTAAAATCTTTAAGCTTTAAAGCTTAAAGCTTTATGAAGAAAAGAAGAAGATTAAGAGGAAGATGATGACAAATAGGCCATCGCTCCCTCCCCCCTCCCCGCCCCCCGCAATTTTTTTGACAAAAAATTGGTGCAAAAATTCTCCTAAATTTGGAGATCCTGCTTGTATGATAAAAATCTTGAACTCTTCTCCTCAATCACAGTAAAAAACTCCAACAATCTCCCTCTCTTCTCAATTTGACGAGAGGCTTAGATTTGAAGCGAGATCATCTAAGAGCTAGGCGAATCAGTTATGGCATCTTGGTAGCCTCTCTGGACCTCAAAGATCAAATCGCAAGCATCAAATTGTATATTGAAAGCTTTCAGATTGTTGATTTGCCAAGATATCCTCCATAAAGAGCTCCTCTTCTTGGCCACAATCCTTCTTCTTCAATCTAGCTATAAATATAAGGCATGAGGAGCTATTGGAGGGTAGCCTGAGCAAGAGAGGAGAGGCTCCTCTCAAGAGTATAGAGCAAGAGGGAGTGAGGCAAGAGAAGTACAAGGATGATAGTTTCTGCCACGAAGACAATGAGGATACTCCGCAAGCCCTTGAAATCGAATCCTCTATCCCTTCTACCCCACTTCCCTGTGGAATCAAGACTCTTCTCGATTTTTCTAAATTCCTAGTGATTGCCATCCCCCATCAATCCAATTGTGACAACCCCAAGCTCTCTTGCCAAAAATCCCCTCTACGATCCCGTGATTAAAGACCATGGCCCTGAATAAGAAAGTTATAAGGTCGCGGAGGCAGGAGCTGCCAATAACATTGCGGATACGACCACTACAAATGGAATGACAAGTACTGGAATTACAAACGAAGCTGCAAATACCATCAACCAAGTACTCGTCATGGATCCTCGGGTACTATATTTTGATAGCAAAGGCAGCTAGCAGGCTATCATCCCATGAATTGACAATAAAAAGCTACATTCATAAAATAGGATTTTATTTATCTCCTGCATATAATCTTTTAAAGGAATTCTTAACCGCAAATTCTAAGGGGTAATTTGGGTTTGTACAAGATGTACCAAGGAGAGTACAAGGAAGGTATTGTGTCCCTAAAAGACTTAATATTTTTTATTTGTATTGATCTAACAAAACCTCTGATGGATGAACATAAACGCTAATTCTCGGTATATAAAAGACATTGAGATGGAATTGTCAAAAGAATATTTTTCGTAATAAAACTAACCAAGATCATTTTTTAAAAATCGCAGGCAAGGACCCACGAAACTCGAGAAAAGTCCACCAAGGGAGTTATTCTCAAAATAGAATTCTTGTTTAGATTCAGTGCAAACTAGATCCCGAGGAAGGGAAAATCCGAGAAGACTATTGGAAGATATTGCCACTTACGCTAAGTTTTGCCTTGATATTATTATTTTTGGAAAGAAAATATTTATCTTTGAAATAAATTTGTTAAATGTTTACGCATAATGCATTCAAAATAAGATGTTTGTGATTGTAAGTTAGGTACTAATCTTTCCGAAAATCATCAGGCTAAAAGATGGATGATTGGGTACAAATCATCGACTGAGGCAGTATTTCGATAAACATAGAACACCGACTGAGGTAGTGTTCTTGATGGTGCTAGACCTCCCCAAGACCAGCTTGAATAAAACCTACTCCAAGGGGTTTTCTTCTCTGTTTTGCATTAGTGAGTATAAACCAATCATGACATGAAAGGTCTTGTCGTAGGGAACTCTAGTCGGTAGGAGGAGGTGAGGATACCACAAGGCTCTGGTCATAAACTCCTTAGGCTCTTACAAACTTCCAACTACCCTTCAAATTCTAGATAGTATCTTGGAAGTTCCAATACTAGTTTAAAAATTGAACTTGGAGAGAATAATACGTTAGGGTTGACATCATTCTAGTTAGAATAGAAAACATTGTAAAAAGTTATTTTTCTTAAAGAAACTATTGAGAAGACCTTGCTTTACTCTATTTTTGTGTTGTGAATTAAAGGCATGTAACGAATTTGTATCAGGAGATAATTCAAAGAAGTTGTTTTTATATGTTGAAACTAAGGTGGTAGGTAATTAGGTAATTAAAAATACTCTCTCAAGGGAAGTAAGAGGATGGACTCCCGATGGATCCAAACCTATGGTTGGGTGGTCTCGATAAGCCGAGAGCCTTCCTAAGAAGGAATAAAAATCACCATTTTTATGGACCATTAGAGATCAGAAAGCCTGACTTGCATCACTTTAGAACCATGGGTAGTGCCACACTCCCCTTCATCTCCCGTTCTCTTTGAACCTAGCACAATGCAAGCCCGTTTCAGTCAGCAAATTTTATAAGGGATGGAAAACACTGATTTTGTGCTACCTTGTCACGCCATGCTCTTGGTGCTTGTTTCAGTCTATACAAGGCATTATGTAGCCTACACACATAATTGGGGTGGTGAACCATGCTCTCATAACCCTATGGCTACTCCATGTAAACTTCTTCTTGCAACTCACCATGCAAGAATGCATTCTTTACATCCATTTGATGCAAAACCAAACCTTCTTCTATAGTCATTGCAATGATAGCTCTTGTAGTTTCCATCTTTGCCACAGGAGTAAATGTCTCCTTATAATCAATCCCATAAGCTTTTGCATAACCTTTGGAAATCAATATTGCCTTATATCTACTCACACAACCATCTAATCATAGTTTACTTTGTAAATCCACTTGCAGTCTCTATAGCTTTCTTCCCCTCAAGCAGTGGCACCAAATCCAAGTCTGATATACGTCCAATATAGCCATTTCTTCATCCATAGCTTTCTCCCAATGCACAGATCAATAGCTTTCTAAAAAATAAGTGGGGGTAAATAATTTTATAACCTTCACCATATACACAAAATGGTGAGCAATATAACCATCATATATCAATCTCTTTCTAGGATATCTTACTCTCATTGACCTCCACACTTGTGGAGCACTTTGTGATCCTTTTGCATCAACCTTGGTTTTCCTTACACCAGGTATACAAACAACTGGAATAGCAATATCCTCATCCATACTTTGATCTCACCAACTATATGTGAATAGCATGTAGAAACATATGGCATACCAAGTGACTCAACTACCTTTTCATTTCCATTGCACGATACATTTATTGCACTTGTAGGACTACTATTCATACACAACCTACCACTCCATAGTCTCTTAATAGACATGCTAGAAGAGGGCTCTTCTGGCCCACTCAATGTCTATGACTGTGGACCCACATTTTTTACAATCACCTTTTCTTTTGTATGATCTACAACAACCTATTTTACAATAGTATACCAACTACTCATCTCATTAAATACAACATCTTTGTCTTGGATCCAACTTCTTTCTTAGCTCATTAGGAACATGTACATGTGCAATGCATCATAATACCTTAACATGTAACAAATCTAGTTTCTTGCTGGTAAACTTCTCCTTTGGTGTCACATCATGCACTATAGCAGTGGGAGTCTTGTTCATAATATACAGAGTTCTAGAGACAACTTTAGCCCAATAATAATGAGGCGCGCTCTTTTTAGCCTCATCAAGACTACTGCAATCTCTACAATATGCCTGATTTTCCTTTCAACAAAACCATTTTGTTGTGGAGTGTATTTGTATATAATTTGCCTCTAAATTTCATGTTGTTTCAAAAAATTACGAAACTAATTGGAGAGATACTCTTCCCCTCCATTTTACCTTAGGCTTGACCTTAGGCTTTTAATCTGCACACTCGTTTGTTAACCAACCAAATTTTTAAAATCATAAAAGTGAGAGAACACCTCACTTTTCTTTGTCATAAAGTACATCCATACCTTCATTCTATGATCATCAATAAAGATTACATAATACTTACATCCAACCCGTTGATGTAGTATTTGTAGAACCCCATACATCTAAATGTACAGTATCAAGTAAATGCTTGATTGTATGTTTATCATGAGAAAATGCATACCTTGCATGTTTTTCAAATTGGCATGTTTCACACACTTTCTACATATTAGTCACTTAAGCCTATCACAATTTCATGTGACTACATATTTTTCAATTACTATGGCTATTTACATGGCCAATACATTTATGCTAAATATCAATATCAACCACAACTCCTGCACCTTATCAAACATAGTAGCCTTTAGCTAAGGTACATTTATATCCAAGGTAAACATTCTTCCCACACACTTACCTTTTGCAACCAATTTATATCCATTTATGATATCTTCTACAAAGTAGCCATTCTAATTGAACTTTGCTTGCAATCCCTGCTCAACCATTTTCCCAATATAAATTGAGTTCTTTGTGACATTAGGCGCATGTGGTACATTAATAAGAGACTTAATTTTTCTATTCTACATAGATAATGGAATACTCTCCCAACATGAGCCATAGGATGCATTGTATTGTCACATGTTTCGACAACTTGGCATTTCAAGATTTTTCATTTCTCCAAACCATTCTCCATGAGATATCATATGGTTAGAGACACTTGAATCCACATACCATAAATCGCCAGTCATTACTATTGATGCGTAACAGACAACTTCTCATTATCAACCTAATTACTAGTAGATGCATAATTGTTATATTGTCTTCTCCCATTCCTGTTGTTTCCATATCTTGTCTTTTCTATACAGTCACATGAAATATAACCTTTCTAACCACATTTATAGCATTCTTTGTTATCATAACTTGCATTCTATTTGCCACATCCTCTATGGCTCCCCCTACCTTGAGATTGGCCTCTATTACCTATATGTGAATGCTCTTGTGAGTCATGAGACTATCCTTGATTTTTCCTATAATGGCCATCACCATGGCCTCTACCACCACGACCTCTACCTCTACTTGTGTCAGAGTAGAGCATCTATTTGGAAATATTCTTGGTTTGTGATGATGCAATAAGACCCAAATTTTTTCCCTTCTAGTATCAACATATATATTAGATCTGCAAAATTGGGGATGGTGTCTCTTGTGTTAATGGAGGTTTAAAACTACTTGTAAGCCATCCAAACACGTAGCCACTATATCGTCATCATCAACTTGCTTTTTAATAGATCCAAGAGCTTCAACAATGCTCTTAAACTTCAATGCATAGTCATTAATAAATAGATTGCCACACTTGAGATTGTTTAACTCAGACTTCAACTGCAACTTTCTAAGTTTGGTATTTGTACCAAAGAGTTTGACTAGGTTATTCCATGCTTGTGCAAGACTATTTGCATCTTGTATACACCCAACTATATTATCTAAAACGTTGATGGGAAGCTAGTACGTAACTTTCCGTTGAGCACCCTAGTTCCATTCCTTAAATGCCTTGGCCCATTTAAGTGTAGCATTTTCCTCTCATAACTCTGGAGCCTTAGCATTATCTCCTTCAATGTGGTCCTAATAACCTTTACCCATAAGGAAATTGGTCAGTATGAACTTCCAAACATGATTGTCACCCATAGTAAAATTATACATAAGCATACCCTAAGCAACACCTGCAATATTTGACAATATCTAGCCATTGTTTGTCATACCCAATACCTACAATTTGTTTGTAATTAATAAGGTTTGCAGACTTCATGAATCTTACTAGATTCACATAAGAATAGCCTCAAACTTTCGAATGGAGGCTAAAACATGCCCAAAATGCAAATCCAACTATATATGCATAGATCAGAGGTCTGCAACAATCCCTCAAGCACTTCAAATTCAAGAAGATGGCTTGTTAATAAGAGATTGTATGAGAGAGATCTCCATAGGTGTACTCCACAATAGGGTTTTCTTATAGACTCTTATGCTTGCGACTCGCAGTTTCTTGCTTGAACACCACTCTGATACCATGAAAAGATGGGGGGAAGAGAGAGAGCTTCAGCTCTTACAAGACACAAAACATGAGAGAGAATGCACACAAGCTAGAAAGCTAAAACCCTAGTCTTTCTTCTTCTTCTATTTCATTTACTATATGACACCTTGAATAAGAGAAAGTGCAACATACATAATATACAAGTAGTCCATGGTGGGAACACATTAAGTAGAAAGATAACTAGATATATATCCCGTAAATCAGATAAGTGGACTAATGTCCACAACTATAAAGTATCACTAAAACGATATGTTGATGCAGGTACCAACTATGTCAGTGATATGAATGCAGAAATGGTCATCTAGGTATGTGTGTGTTAGCTTCTATTCTGTTGAGCTTGACATCTCAACAATAATGCCCAAGGGTTTGAGTCAAAGTGCCTCAAACTAGCATCCAAATACAAGGGGGGCTTACATCTATACCTCCAGCAAAAAAAAAAGTAGAGCATTGCATTTCAACAAGAGAATCAATATACCATTGTCAAATGCTAGAAATTGTCAATATCATACACTTTGAAAGAATGACTCATCTCCACCATAGCACATGTTAACTCCACATAACCATAAGGTGAATGATCCTACATCAGAGCATGATGTCATATTTCCATACTAGACGTGCATGCATATCTCTCTATCCATCCCATAGAAGGACCAAAAAACAAGGCAACAAATGAACACATTTATCTTCAAGTATCTCACAAAGATTTTTTGAGAGAAAACACAACACTTGTGGCAAACAATATAACCAATGACCATCCATAGTCGAATGATGAGACTATAGCCATAGATATGCCATAACGAACATGATCCTCCAAGAGTTTGTCCCACCATGGACATGATGTGGATCCATAAATGTACCACCAAATGGAAGAACCAAAAAAATAATATCCACAATCCACAAGTTTCCCATTATGATAATACTCTCTGTCTTTAGGAAAATTAAGTCTTGAAGTGCTTAGAATGTGTGCGTACATAAGGTTCTTCATCTCACATGCAAAGTCCCTCCTAATGAAAATATAGGAACCCACAATGGCAAAGAAACAATGACCACTAGTAGATGACAAAAAATCATGCATGTGTTTGATAAGAAAAACAAAAGTGCTAGTCTTTTTGGCCACATGAATGCATACATAATCTTAAGTCCACAAAAAAATAAGAAAAAAAAGTCTGACTAATATTGGAGGGTCTGAATCACTTGAGATGAAGTCATCATCCTCCTTCCTCATTGGTTGGTATTCCCCCTATCATTTGGATCCTTTCCTTGATGATCATGGTTTCTATTTCTTGGCATTCCTTGAAATATGATGCACCATAACCAAGCAATCACTATAAGAATTGTCAACATGAATTTCCAAATGTTAGTAACATTTCTCAAAGAAAACACTAAAAATTCAAACACAATGCAATAGCTATTACTTAGGTAGTATTATTCAACCAGAATAATGGTTCTTATACATATTTTACCCCATTACTCAATGTTTGTTAAAAAATTGGATGAATAAATGAATTAAAATGTTTTATATTTTTTATGAAAGAGCTTTCAAACGAAATGACTTTCGATTGAAAACTCATAGAGATAAAAACAGTCCTGCCACCTTGATTTTCATTCTCTTTCTTACTTGCAAAGCACATGGACTTTTAATTGTCTTTTTTTAATTTTGCAACTACAAAATTGATAGGTAATTTTTCATTTGATCCTTTTTAAGTTTAAATCTTATTTAGCTTTTCAATATTTTTTTTGTGTTAGAGGATTATCTCATATTGTAAGAGTATTCTTTAATTTTTAAATCTTATTTGTTATTTTATAAAAAATTTATTGTGTTAGAAATTTACCTCATAAGTATTTTTAAAATTTTTCTCTTATATATTATTTTTAGATAGCTTTGTTGTGTTGGAGGATTACCTCACACTTCAAAAGTAATTTTTAATTTGGTCACTTTTTTAACATGTGTCAAATGCTTGTCTCACACTCTAGAATTGAGATATTAGGATTAATCATTTGTGCTATGTTGTGTTGGAGGCTTGCACTTACACTTATAGCACAAATAAAAGATTGCTTGGATTTGCTATTACTAGTGCTCAAGACTTACTCTTGCATTGCAATAGTAAGTCCAACCAATAAAGCATTTATTTTTGCATGTGTTGCAGGCTTATCTCACACTCCAAAAATGAATCTAGACTATGATGCTTATTGTGTTGTGCTAGAGGCTTATGCTCACACTCACAATATAAATGATAGACCTATACATTTTTGTTCTTGGCAATATTATTGTCACTTTTTCCAATCACCACACCTCAAAGTAGTCATTTCTTCACTACACCTTAGTAGCTTGACAATCGTCATAGTTAGACCAAGCATTTGAGCAAGAGACCAACTTCTTGTGTTATGTTCGATCATATTTAATATCAAATAATTTTTATTTTTAAAAAGATATTATTAAATCGAATTGATGATTTTACTACTACTGTTTTTTTTGTTAGATTATGGCTAAAGTTAAATAATCTATAGTAGTAGCTAATGTGCAACCTATTGATCTAGATCCTAATAAAAGCACAATGAATCCTTAAGGAGGAGCAAATAAGATGGGAAAATCAAGATCTATCAAACATAGCTCATGTTGAAGAGGAGGACAATGTAGAAGGGGAGTCATTGCCACAAAGGGATTGAAATGGTATGAACAAGATGTGAGGGGCCCTTGTATATACTTGGGAGTCATGCACCTTCTTTTACTTAGGGCTTTCCTTTATATACTTGGGAGTCATACACCTTCTTGTACTTTGGACTGTATACTAATAGCCTTTCTAGTTGAACCTTCCCTTTATATCTTTATTATTATGTATAGAAATTTTGCGACTTTGGTACCAATATTTCATCAAATTGAATTCATAGGGATGGATGTTGATTCCCATCATCCATCTAGCTTGATAGTGTAAATGAGCTCTATCCATATACAAGTAAAGCTCTTCAAAGTGGTTTTGCTCTATAATCTTACTATATCGAGTCATTTGAACAATATGCTAGTAGATTAGAATACTTTTGAAACACTAACATGTAGGCATCTTGAATGTTAGCTGCCTAGCAACATGATGCATAGCAATGAAATCCATGGTTCCCACACAAACATTTGTTGGGCAAGAAATCAAAATCAAAATCAAAACTAGGGAAAATTTGGAAACTTTGATGCAGAAAGAACTTGCCTAATTGACAATCCAATGAAATTAGGTAACTATAGGCCCTTTACAAAAATTAGTCTAAGTAAAATGACACTCTAGTAGACTTATATAGAAGACTGATGATGGTGGAGGAGCAAGTGCCATGCTAGGGAATTTAGCCAAGTAAGTTTTTGACTATAATCATAACGATAGTGGAGAAGATGTGCATACTTGTTGCAATGCACACATAGGGCATGTGATGTTGGGGACTTAGAGCGAAATAATAATTTTGACTATACTCAAATGAGGCATTATCTATTTGTACATGGCTTTGATCCAAGAATTTATTCAAACTTTGCACAAGTGCAAGAAGACTTCAAAGTATGAAGATTGATACACATCCAACACTTGGGAGCTATCTCATTTTGATATTCATTGAATGTGGAAGTGTATGTGATGTGCAATAGATATTCAATGGGCTAGCTCATAAAGAATTTTTATTCTTGGGCATCTTTGATAATAGGATATGCTGAAGATGGGCAACCTAAAGTTTCCCCCAAGCTCTACAAAGGAATGCAAGAGAAGGGGAAATTTCCTAGCAATTGGTGGTGGTTGTAAAATTTTGTGTTAATATGAAGAAATTTAGGCAAGAGATCAGTCAAGTAAGAAATGAGCACCTTCAAGACTCAATGAGTCGAGAATTTGAAACCTTTCATGAAGCCCTAAAGCACCCCATGCTAGCATAGGCTACTTTAGCTCATTCCTCTTGCTCACGCTTAAGCTCTTTTGTGTATTAAAGTTGTCACACCCTTAAATAATAAGAAGAGGATAGAATGATTTATTTGAGATGCCTAGGCAATGAGATTTGGTATACAATTAGTATTATATATACATTAAATAAGTCCATAATTGATTTTTTGGCCATATATGGCTATTTTGGGCCCCATTTTAGCACCATAAGGTTGTAGATAGCAATTTCAATGTACTTTGCAATTTTGGCTATGTCGATTATTCTTAGGTATACAAGTTTCAAAGTTTAAACCTATAAGTTCTAAGGTGTTTACTAAGAAGCAAACACAAGGTTTATCTACAAAAATGTTACAAATTGTATATATATTATTGAGTAGTCAATGAAACAAACTACCTATTTTATTACTATGCACTTCTTATAAAAATGATCACAAAAGACTTTCTTTTTATTTGATAATTAAGTTTCTTTTAATGGCGGAGAAAAGTGAAAGCCCTATTATTGAGAAGTTAGACAATAACAACTATCCATCATGGAAGTTCTATGTGGCAAACTTCATTATGAAAAATTGTATATATGAGTTTCTTTCAAGTGAAGAAAAGGAACCACATCTATGCGATCCTCTAATTGCTTGCAAAAGAATTAAAGATGTGGATAGAATGGGATGCAAATGATAAAATTTTGATGTATTGGTTATTTATAGTCATTCACAACACAATGTTAGAATATATATAAAATGCTAAGAGTTCACATCTAGCTTTGACCACCTTCAAAAATATGTTCTCAGTACTTCAAAGAAAGGGAAGATGCCTATAAATGAATATGGTTTAAAGGTGAGGAGCATTGCAAACATTTTGGCAACTATTAATACAATTCTCAAATGTGATAATTTGGTTTCGTCTACTTTGGGTGGCATTAATAATGAAAATGCCAAAAAATCTTTTGTTACTTTTGTATATGTACAAAAGCCATTTTCAAATTTTAATGAGTTAGCATCTCTTATGATTATTGAAGAGATCAATATGCAAATCTTTAGAAAGAAGTGGTAAATATGTTTAAGCATTCTACTTAAGTTTAGAAAGGGGACATGGCAAGTTCTCTTCAAGAGGTCCTAGAATGGGATGTGTTGGTGATAGCCAACAAAACAAATTAAGTCAATAGTTAGGTGATATATAGGTTTCAAGAGCCTTGGTAACTTTGAAACCTAGGGAGAGCTCTAGAGGAAGAGGTGGATGGTAGAGTATAGGTTCTGGTAATTTGGGCATTGCCATCATTTTAATATGGAAAAATAGGTCATATTATTATTATGGTAAGAAGGATGCTATTTGCAATGGCAAATTGTAGCAAGGAATATGCATTGTCTTTAAGACACATTAATTATAAAAATGAGCATTATGCAACGTATAACAAATACTGTTATAGTAAAGAGGACAAGTGATAATGTATGGTATGTTGATTTAGGTGCATCTAATCATATGACCAATTATATTGAATGGTTTAGAGAGATGCAGAATTTATGGAGTCTAAGTTACATAAATATAGATGATGATTTGTACTACCCAATTTTACACATTGAAAATATATCCATTTGTCATTGCATAATGATTAGACAATGTATTTGTTAGATATATTACACGTGCATCCACATCACAAAGAATTTGGTGTCTATTGGTCAGATGATAAAGCAAATAATGTACAATAGATTTAATATGAAGGGCTATTTTTTGGAGGATTTCAATGACGTGTACATTAGCTACAAAAAAAAGTTGAGTTGACCACATGTTTACTTTGGATGCTAGATTTTCTATTATAAATGTTGCTATATATACTAAAGACAAATGTGTGATTGTAGATATTAAAATATGGTAAAAATATATTGGACATGCAAATGTGAAAATATTGAGATAAATGCAATTCAAAGGGTGTTTGCCTACATTTAGAATTATAGAATTACATAAGGTCTATTAAGCATGTCATTAGGAAGCAAGTGTGAGACAACCTTTCTCACATGATAGAAATATAAGCATGATTATGCTTTAGGTTATGCATGCAAATGATTGGGAACCTATGTAGAATGTATCTTTTGGCAACAATAGATATTTTGTTATATCCATTAATGATTGATCTAGAAACTTATGGGTGTATATCATGAAGGAAAAAGTAAAGTGTTTTAACACTTCAAAACTTGCAAGGTTATTTTCTAAAATAGAGACATGCTTGAAATTTAAGTATTTAAGGTCAAAAGGGAGAGAATACCTATAATGAGTTCCCTAATTTTCTAAGTTCTCATGGTATAAAGCAACAATTCACATGTAGGTGTATGCCACATCAAAATGGGTTTATAGAATGCAATATTTCCATAATCCACAAAGAAATATATTTCCTTCCTACATGATTCATATCAGGCATGATATGATAAAAAAATTCCAATGACACCTATCTATCATGAATTATCAAATTACCTCAAACAATTTTAGGCTCATCAATACCATTCCATTGCATGAGGATTACTACATATTACACACAAATAAAAAGCTATGAGCACAAGACAATGTATACAAAGCATGTGGATGAGGATGAGAGCAAATAATGCAAAGCACATAGAAATAAGTGCTAAGTAATAAGGTTTTTTAAAAAACCCTAATGAGATAGGAGAAAGAAGATAAAAAGAAAAGAACAAAGGGAGAGAGGCACCTACAAGTTGCCAACAAGCCACCTTCCCTATCCCTCCCCCTTGTACTACACTTGCACTCAATCACTCACTTGACATGACACAGAAAGGTAACATGATATGTGAGAGCAAGATATACTCTTGTATCGTTGAATGAAAGAAACGGTACAACATAGGCACATTTTAGAATAACACCCTCATGATGCAACACATATGAGGATTTGCCACGAGGTATAAAAAATCACACATAGAGTGGAAACCAATAGAGTTACTACTACTCCCTATATAGGTATTGCAATGCCATGGTATAGCTCTGAAGCCCTTGCACTCAACCCTACACAATGGATTGTTGTCTCCTTAGCAATCTAAGGGTGGTGTTTATTGACTCATACTAGGGCCTTAATACAGTTCATGCTAGCAAGCTGGTCAATGTCTATCGGTCTAGGCTTGAACTCATTAGCGAGGTCTTAACACAACCTTTTCTATTAAGTTGGTCAATGTCTATCGCACTATGACTTGGGAGTCTTAATACAACTTTTTCCAGCACAACATTTTCTATAAAGCTAGCCAATGTCTATCCACTAGACTCTGTGTTTTTATTGGTTTTAGGTTACATCCACCCTCAAATCAATTACATTTGAGGAATGGAGGCTTCAAAGTCCTATGAATTATCTAAGGAATGACTCAAGGTACATTGGAAGTATTGTTGGTGTTCTCTTTAAGCTAGGTAATGAAAATCTCTTTGTCGCATTCACAAGCCTTCACTTCTGAAATCCAAGTGGCTTCTTTGAGAGGGCGCTCTTTGCACTTTGGCGAGATACTCAAGGTAACACTTGTGCTCTTGGAACCGAAGGATTGCTTCTACTTCAAAGGGGCCATTGGAATGAAGCAGTGAATCGTGACGCCCCCATTGGGTATTAGGGTAGAACTTGTACAGAAGGCATATATGGAATGCATTGTATACATAGATACTCTCTGTCAGGTCCCCAACTTATAGGTGACCTCATTTAGAACTTGTGTGATGTGGTATGGTCCATAGTATCCATGGTTGAACTTGGGGCTCATATTCTTTGGCAAGGACATATGCTTGGAACTAATAAGGACTGTGTCTCCTTAGTGAATAGGACTGCTTTGAGCTTCTTATTGGCTTGTTTAGTCCCAGGGGATCCACATTATAGAACATGTAAGATACCACATGAGTTTAAAAGAAATGGTATTATATTTAGTAAAATTTACAGGATTATATTTATAAAATAGATTTTTTAATTATAATTTAAATATATATATATACGATTAGTATAAGTAAAAGGGGTCATTTTAAGGCCTTATAGCATGTAAAACGAGGGCATTTCCTTTGAATGCACATTATATAGATGATGTCTTAAAGGTGGACCCCTTGGGTTAAACACCTTCATGTGGTAGTTTTTCCTTCTCCTCCATTTCTCTGGCACTCATATTGCTAGAGGTCTTCTTTGGAATCCTTGGGGAGGTGGTAGCCTTGGTGGAGCCATTAGGGCTAGTTGTTAATGAGGAGTTGCTATTGTGGTGTGGAAAGTCTTATAGGTTCCTACATAGGAGCAAGGCCTTCACCACTGAGGATTCCTTCCATAAGACTTTTACCATGGCCATGGTACAACTGCTCATCTCCTTGCTCTTGATTAGTGTGTGTCTCCTCACTCATGGAACCCTCCTCTTGATCTTGTTGTTGCTACTCATCTTCATGCTTATAATCTTATTCTTATTGATCTTCATACTCCTCATCTCCACTCTCATCAAATGACTTGTATGTTTCATTTGTTAACAATCCTAATGTGGGGTTAACCATGGTGTGTTAGATGAATAGCACATAGATAATCTAGGAAGATGAAAATAGACCAAGAAAGACATGGCTACAAATTGATTGCACACTCAACAATGATAAGTCATATTCCATACCATAATGCTATAGTATAAGACTTCTTTTATAGATAACCCTTTATCCTTTCACTCATACAAGTGGCTATCTTAGGTGGCATCCTTATCTTGAATTTTTCATAGTCAATACTTATCCACTCACCTTGCACCTTTAGGGTGTTGTCACACACATACACATATACCCACAAATATTAAGCTTACATTCTCAACACACCCTCTTATGGGAATGTTACCTTTTATCCTTTCACCCATCCAATGTAGCATTACATAGCCAGAGTTGCTCCCTCTCATCACTCCTCCTAAATGCTATATTGGAGTGCTACACATGAGTAGACACATCTAGTCCACTACATGCATGTTTCTTATGCATGTACAATGTTTGTTTGAGCATCAATTACTCAGGTGAACCTACCCCATCATTTTGTTAGATATGCTCATTGCCCTGCCCTTGTACGGTGCCACAAATGATCCATGGTGCTCTAAGTTGTAAAGCCCCCATTATGAGGAGAAGCCACATGTGAACATGGATATTGGGTGGATCCTGACTTGTATGCCACATGAGGCCTATGTGATCGGATGGCAAAAAGGTGACCTTTGTGGACCTAGCCTTTGGGTTAGATAGAGTAGTTTTGCTGGCAGTAACTCTAGGCACAATGCATCGAGTTTCGGGGTGTGGGAGTTATTAGGGATCCCTATTGTGGGGTTCGAGGGCCATGGAACCATGCCTTGGCAGGCTAGGGGGTCTCAGGGGGGCTAGCAGCCCCCTTGACAAGGGTCTGAGGGTTGCGTCCCCAACCCACCCAACAATAAAGGGAATATTTCTTGGAATATTTATTGGTTGACTAGGGAAGGTTCATAATATGGTCAAACTTGCTGATCAGACTACATTCCTACGCTATCAAAGGAAGACCCCTCTAACGTCATTGTCAATCCATTTTTCACCCAGTAAGAGTTTTTCCAACTATCCTAAGCTCTTTGCTTATCATCTATTTGGATTGCCATGTAAGCTTCAAAGTGGAAGCGCACAAGTGGATAGAGACATCTTTGTATCAGTTCATTTGAAACTAAAGTAATCTCTATTCTTCTCATATTTGTTATGTGTTCTCTACTCCTTGCTCAGATTATGTCCGCTATGTCATGTAATTTCTACACCTTTTTGAACAACCCCAAATATTTGGAAAAGATATGACAAACCCACTTGTACATCTAACATATGCACGCTCTTACACCACACACTCAAAAAGTCCTTTTGAGATCTCAATCTTAGGTATAGAACTCACACAAGATAAATCTTATGCAGCCTTGTCTTGAGCACACTCTATTGAGACACACATGCAATACATACATTCATTTTGACCCTCTAGGTGTGCTCAAGTACAGGACTCGTATATCATGGGTGAAATACAAATTTTTAATTTCAAGCACTTAGCTTGGATACAACGCAAACATATATATATATACATATATATATACATATATATATAGCATTTAGCTTGGATACTTGTTGAAAACTTCATTTTGACAACTTCATTGTAATGACATTGCCAACACTTACACTTGATGATGAGTGGTATCCCCAAAGTCCTCACAAGATTTCAACTCTCTCAAATGTAATCATAATGATAATGAGTGTGCAAGATGTTTTTAAAGCAAGGATGAATAAGACAAACTAAGCATGAATTGAATCAAAGAACATAACAATACCATCCCAAGAGCCCTAACCATGGCTTTGATACAATGTTAGTAATCCCAATGTGAGATTAACCATGGTGTGCTAGATAGATAGCACATAGTTAATCAAGGAGGATCAAAATAGACCGAGAAAGATATGGCTATAAGCTGATTGCACACTCAATAATGATAAGTCATATTCCACACCATAATGCTACAATATATCTATTAAGCTAGCATTTTTCCCTTTCACTCATACATGTGGCCATCTTAGGTAGCATCCTTATCTTGACTTTTCCATAGTCTCAAGTAGCATCCTTATCTTGACTTTCCCATAGTCAATACTTATCTAGTCACCTTGTATCTTCAAGGTATTGTTACGCACATACACAAACATCCACAAATATTGAGCTTACATTCTTAACACAATCTCTTAAGCAAGGTGTTACTTTTTATCTTTTCACCCATCCAATATATCATTGCACAACTACAATCACTACCTCTCAACATCATCCTTTGTGGAGGACTCATCCAATATAGCATTGCACGATCTCTCAGCATCATCCTTTGTGGAGATGTCATCGTTGTCATCCTCTCGTGGCCTTTTTCCCTTGCACTTTTCAAGAAACATCTTCCTTATGATATTGTTGCGTGACTTTGCCTACAAGGTGGTGCACAGATCGGATGCCGTATGCGTGCGTAGTGAGCGTCAGAAGGTCCCCCAAGAACAAAAGAACTCTACTTTTGGCACAAAAAATAATGAAAAAAGCTTGCATGACATGAAGCAAGAGACTAATTGGGTGCAATCTCCCCCCATGCCTTGTGTGAGCGCTCCACAAAGCATGTATTTTATATATTATTCATCTTCAAGCTCAAGAAATAGCCCAATTTACAATTAGCACGCTTTAGCTTTTGTGTTTGCTTTTGTGCCACTAAAAAATTAAAGCTATTGGGCGCCCAAGGAGTCAGGTGGTACCCAAATACAATGTCCAATACAAATATTTAAATCGTGCGTCCATGCGCATACAAAAATAATAAATAAATATCAAGCATTTTGATAAATAAGCGCGTCAAAATATGGACACCATGCCTAAGATACGTGCCCATAAAAAATTGATGATAATTTGAATACATGCTATCCTCCAATGCTTTCCAATGCCACCGCTGCTTGCTCTACACATCAACTGAAGCATTCACAATTGTTAGAAAAATAATACAATTAAACCGACAAAAGTGAATACCTAGCATTCTTCAGCTACATTAATAAATTGGTTAGAACTCAATCCTAACCTTAATTTATTACGAGTGCGCACTCTAAAATCATAAACATATATTAATTTAAATATGTATTTTACGGAATCATCGGCTGGAATCACCCACTTACACATTAAATTAACAAAACGTCCGAAAAGGATAGGCATCCCCATCGACTTTTCGCACAAAGAATCCACCTTGTGTATGAGCCCCGGTAATAAAATTTTACGAAATCCACCGCAAAATCTCACGGAATCCACCGTGGAATATGCCTCCTGGCATCATACCCCCGGGGTGGGATAAATTGCTATTAGCTCAATGTGGAGCTAACAATGTGCGGAAAGCACTTAGGTCTCTAGCATGCATCCATTGGGCCTCTTTAACAAGATGATTTTTAAACTTGACCAAATATCTAGAATATCTACGGCTAGTTCTAGTGGTCATAAAGTCAGTATCTATAATAGTTTCAGACTCAAGGATTTCGGTTTCTTCATTTAGCAAATGAGAGTTTTCATAGATAGGGTGTACATGTAGTTGTCCTCTAAAAGGTCGTAATAAACTGATATGGAAGGTGTTGTGAATTTTTCAATGTTGTGGTAATTCTAGTTTAAATGCATTATCGTTGATTTTTTGTATGATCTTGAATGGGCCATAAAATCTAGGTGCTAATTTGACAACGGGGTGTTTATCTACACTTTCTAAGCTTCGTTTTTCAATTCGTAACTAAACATAATCATTAACTTTAAAATTCATAGCCTGTCTTTTCTTGTTTGCTTGTTTTGTGTATGATTGCTGGGCTTTGGCAATCATATCTTTAACTTCATCAAAAATAGTAGCATGCATATTAGCAAAATCATCAGTAATTTGAATTTTGTTTGATAACGATGTAACAAGTGTAGACAATCGATATCCATAAATAATTTCAAATGGTGCTTTCTTTGTAGCTGTATGTGGTGTGTTATTATATGCAAATTGAAGTAAATGTAGATATATATTTTATGTGTGTGGTTTTGAAATTGTGTAGGCACGCAAATGATCTAACATAGTACTGTTAGTAGCTTCTGTTTGACCATTTGTTTCAGGATGAAATGATGATGAAAAATCAATCTTTGTTCCTAAGTTAGCAAACAAAGTAATCCAAAAATTATTGCAGAATCTAGAATCATGATAAAAAATAATTACTTTTGGTAAACCATGGTTAGTAAAAACAGTTTTAAAAAACAATTGAGCAACTTAAGATGTAGTTAAGGTTTTCTTGCATAGAATAAAATATCCTTGTTTGCTGAACTTGTCTACAACAGTTCAAATCATATCATGATTAACTTTAGTGTTAGGTAGACCAGTGATAAAATCCATTGAAATCTGTTCCCATGGTCGTGATGGAATGGATAATGGCATTAGTAAACCATATTGTTTACCGTGGTGTCTTTTAACTCGTTGACAAATTAGGCATTCAGATACAAAATTAGATATATCAGTATCCATATGTGGCCAATAAAAATCTTCAATCAATGTACGCAAAGTAGATATAATTCCTCTATGACCTTGATATGGGGGACAATGAATTTCATGCAAAACAAATGATCGAAATGGAACAATCATACATAATCTTTTTTCATAAAACATAAATCCATTAGTGTAAGACAATGAATCAATAGGAATCCAATTATTTGCAACTAGTTTATTTCAATCAGCTTAAAAAGTAGAATCTTGGTAATAAGTATCTTTCATAGGAATGAGGAAATCAAATGATATTACATAAATATTTTAAATTGTTGGTATTCTACTCAAAGCATTAGAACAACATTCTCTTTTCCAAGTTGATATTATATAAGAGAATGAAAGCTTTAAATAAAAGCAGCCCATTTAATGTGTCGGTCAGATATTTATGGTTGACTAAGGAGATGTCTAATGCTTTGTTGGTCAGTTTTGATCAAGAATTCAAATCCCATTAAATAATGTTTCCATTGACGTAAGGCTTGTACTACGGCTAGCAATTCCTTGTCATAGGTAGAATATTTAAGTTCAGATGGTTTGAGTTTGCAGCTAAAGTAAGCTATGGGGTGAGAATCTTGCATAAGGATTGCTCCTATTCCAGATCCACTTGCGTTAGTAACTACTAAGAAGAATGGTCTATTGAAGTCATGTAATTGTAATACAGGAGCATGAGCTAAAGCATGTTTTAGCAAATCAAAGGACTTTTGTTGATTGTCAGACCAATTATACACAATACCCTTCTTTAAGAGTTTTATCAAAGGTAATGCAAGTAATGAGAAATTCCTCACAATTTTTTTGTAAAAGCTAGCAAGATCTAGAAAAGAACGTAATTCATGCACATTTTTGGATATCGACCAATTTAAAATTGCTTCTATCTTTTTAGGGTCGACTTTAATACCTTCTGATAAAATAATATGTCCTAGATATTCAATTTCTGTTTGGAAGAATTCACTCTTTTCTGGATTAGCATATAATTGATTGTCTTTTAATAACTTAAAAATTAAAGACAAATATTCATAATGCTCATTCTCATTTTTACTGAAAACTAATATGTCATCAAAGAAAATAATGACACAATGTTGGTGTTTTAGAAATACGCGATTCATCATACGATTGAATGTGGCTGGTGCATTAGTGAAACCGAATATGACATATCCTTGTAGCTTATCCATAAGATCATCTACCCTAGGAATCAAGTATCTATTCTTAACAATAATTTTATTTAGGGCACGATAATCAATGCACATGCGATAGGTATTATTTTTCTTTTTGACTAATAAGACAAGTGCACCAAATGGAGAACTACTAGGTCTAATTAATCCTCTGTTAAGCAATTCGTCTATTTGGTTTTGAAGGTGGTTGTGTTCCGGGAATTAAATCTATCTCATGATCTTCAGGACGTGAATGTGGTAATCCAGGTGGTAAATCAACAGCAAAACAATCTTGAAATTGGGAAAGAAATCGTGCATGCCTAGGATGCATCTATTTTTCTTTAGCTTGAATTTCATTCACCCATATTAAATAGGATTTGCTACTTTTACGTAATGCGCGTTTAGCCTGAGTATGAGTAAGCAATGGAAAATTATTGGAAGCGTGCATACCATGTAGTGTGATTTGTTTTCCTTGAAAATAAATTTTAATTGAATGCGTAGAATAATCTATATCAGGATTGTATTGATGACGCCAGGGCATTCCTAAGATAATGTCACTAAACTGTAAAGGTACAACTAAGAAATTTCTTCATTCAATATAATCATCAATTTTAATTTCTAAATTATGCACCTCTTGTGTTTCATTATATCTCGTACCTAGGAATGCAGCCTTGATGCGATAATGTGTAGAAACAGTATGTAAATTCAATTCTTTGATTAATTTTACAGAAATAAAGTCATGTGTGCTCTCATCATCATGTAAAATAGTCTTTTCTTTACCATACACAAAGCATTTCATTGTTAATAAGAAATGGGGAGTTAGCATACTTGGTAAAGTATCAGAAGTAGTACCAATGTCGTCATCTTCTTCCGTAAAGTCTAGCATCTCTTCACGTTCTTCATCTTCTATTGCTCCCAGATAATTGATATGAACAAATGGCTTTTTGGATTGACAATTGACTGCTAGATGTCCAAGTTGATGTTATTTATAACAAACTATGGGTTTTGCTTTGGATACATTATTAGTAATGGCAGGAAGTTTAAGAATGCTGGGATTGGCCTGTAGGGATGGCTTAGGGTTTGGATTTGTGTTTGATGGCAAGGCAGGTGGTCGTGTCCAAGATTTATGGAATGAAGATGGAAGAAAATGACTTTGATTGAATCTTCAAAAATTTGAATTGAATTGTTTGAAACCAAAGCTACCATTAGTTGGGAATTGTTGTGGTCGCTTGTCTCGTCCGCGAATTTTGTCTTCAGTATCATGGGCCAAGGAAATTGCATCTTCAAGGATTATTGACTTGAACATATTGACCTCCGCATAAAAATGTCCAAGTAGGCCAGACATAAACTTGTGTTTATGAGTTGCTTCAGGTACATCTTCGAGCATACATAGTTGCAATAGAGCATTCCAGAAACGTTCAGTATATTGTGAAATAGGTTTGTGATCCCTTTGTTGTAGAAGATCCCATTGTTTGATAGCTTTTTCGTGGAATTGGGAAGGAAGGAAATTCTGCAAAAATTTCTTTTGGAAAGTCTCCCAAGTAGTGGGACGATCAACGATTTTGCGGACCACAGTCCACCATAAGGATGCTCAGTCAACTAAATGGTTAGTGGCACATTTAATTTTGTCTTTCTCAGCATATGTTCCTTCATGGAAATAATCATCAAATTGACTAATAAAAGCAAGGACAGTCTTTCCATCGCGTGATCCATTGAAAGTACGAAATTTGAAGTTTCTTTTACTTATCTTTGTTTCTTTCCGAATAGATTGGGCTTCAAGTGTTGCATCGATGGTACGTCGTATAAGATCTTCAGGTTGCGATCCATCTTGGTCAGTGCTAGATCGTTGCAGATTGGCCAATTGAGCTTGCAAAGCTTGTCGTGCTCTTCGTTCCTCTTGCAGCAGCTGGATCATAATCAAATCCAACTTTTGCTCCATTGTTGGTTCGGGTAGATCACCTTCAGCCATAAAATCTTCGATGGTTTGATCAGTCATCCTACAAAATTCCAAAAGATCTCACACACTCGAAACCTTGTTAGCGGGATGAGCGTAGCTCAAAGGCAGGTTTACAAGACTTGTATTTTTTTTTTAAAGTTTGGCTTTTGTAGTACTTCTCCTTTACGATTGGAAATTCGATGCCACAACCGTCTTCCAAGAAAATAGTTTTGCGTATAGACTGAGTGTTGATGATTGTTTGCTGTAATCTACTTCTGTCAGTTCACAGGTGTGAACAGGGGCTTTCAGAGGGTAGCAAACTGGGTCGTGTGCAACTGAATACGAACTGCCTTTATGATAGTTGTTGAAGATTGAACTTAGGACCTTAGTGACTAGTGACTTTGGTGACTAAGCGTGAATTTGGAGGACTTCAGGACGTTTTCATCAGATTCGGCAACGGGCAGTACATATTGCCACCGCCGAGGATTGAATTTGAGGATTAAAGCTTTTTATTAAGCTTCTTTTGAAGCCTTGTAGCTTATCCCTAAAGCTTGAAAAGCTATGGTAAGGAATTTCTTATCTGTGAAAGAAAAAACAAACGACTTCTTGAAGGATCTTCCCGCATGGTCCTTCGCCTGCAGAGGCCGGTCTCTCGCGATCTGAGTGTACAGCAGGGGATTCTTGACTGCCAAAAACACGCTGGTATCGACTATTTGCCACGAGACTGGCATAGAGCTCGATGTTCCAGGAGCTCCGCTTTCGCGCGAGATGGTAAGTGATTGAAAGCTATCGATCTCAGCTTCGCTCTGATACCATTGGTGCACAGATCGGACGACGTATGCGCGTGTAGTGAGCGTCAAAAGGTCCCCAAGAACAAAAGAACTCTACTTTTTGCACAAAAAACAATGAAGAAAGCTTGCACGACATGAAGCAAGAGACTAATTGGGTGCAATCTCCCCCCATGCCTTGTGTGAGCGCTCCACAAAGCATGTATTTTATATATTATTCATCTTCAAGCTCAAGAAATAGCCCAATTTACAATTAGCACGCTTTAGCTTTTGTATTTGCTTTTGTGCCACTAAAGAATTAAAGCTATTGGGCGCCCAAGGAGTCAGGCGGTACCCAAATACAATGTCCAATATAAATATTTAAATCGTGCGCCCATGTACATACAAAAATAATAAATAAATATCAAGCGCTTTGATAAATAAGCACGTCAAAATATGGACGCCATGCCTAAGATACGCGCCCATAAAAAATTGATTATAATTTGAATACACGCTATGCTCCAATGCTTCCCAATGCCACCGCTGCTTGCTCTACACATCAACTGAAGCATTCACAATTGTTAGAAAAATAATACAATTAAACCGACAAAAGTGAATACCTAGCAGTCTTCATCTACATTAATAAATTGGTTAGAACTCAATCCTAACCTTAATTTATTACGAGTGCACACTCTAAACTCATAAACGTTTATTAATTTAAATATGTATTTTGCGGAATCACCCGCTATGGAATCACCCACTTACACATTAAATTAACAAAACGCCCGAAAACGAAAGGCGTCCCCATCAACTTTTCGCACAAAGAATCCACCTTGTATATGAGCCCTGGTAATAAAATTTTACGGAATCCACCGCAAAACCTTACGGAATCCACCGTGGAATATACCTCCTGGCATCAGAAGGTGAAGATAAGTCTTCTTGGCATAAAAAGTTTAGAAATTCTCATTTGTGCCACGATGGTAGCTTTTGGTTTTGCCTATAAAGTAGATGGTGTCACGTGGTTTACTTTGTACGAGCCATTCCTGCGAAGAAAGGAAGTTAAGAGGCCTACATGTGAACAAGAGGAAAGCATTAGAATGAACTTTGTACTCTCTATTTAAAGGAGTAATTAGTTAGGGGAGGGGTGGTTTACATTGGGAGGAGGGGCAGGGATGGTAATACGTGGGGTTTAGGGACAAGCCCATTTAGAGCCATTGCATTGACTTCTACTACACCATGTGGCATGTGTATTTGTTGTATTACTAGTCCACCTCATATTTCATTTCTAATAGATTTTGCTAAAGCATTGGCCCTTGCATTTTCTAATGTGATTGAACAATCAAATGTGCATCTATAGAATCGGTTGACCATTTTAATAAGCTAGCTAGTTTTCTGGTGACCTCCTCTCCATTGCAAGTATTCTTAAAATAGGTGCCACGAGCATGGTAATGTGACATCCATTTCTTGTGTGCTCCACATTTTCAAGGATCCATACTTGTCTAAATAGTATGATTCATGGCTGTACATATCTTGCAAAAATATGGGCTATTAACATTAGATTTACAACACCAAATTATAGTAACAAAATAAAGTACAACTAGGGAAGTCAATTTGGTACCATGTAATGGTTGGGTGATGTTTATTTCCCCACATGCATTGACAATAGATTTTGTGAAATCATCAACTCCTTGATGGAATTTTGATCATGTTGAAGTATTTGTTGAGTTTTTTAACATGATGGATACAATCTTATCAATGAAATGCTAGAGCATTCCTAATGTTGGGATTTCTTTCTAAGTCTGCACTACACTAACATAGATATTTCCAAAGCTCCCACTTCAATGTTAATGACTTGCTGATCATGTTACTTAGGAATCTTTTGGCCTCTGTCTCGCTCATAGATATCTTCTGGGCTACGTCATGAGTTAGTCTTGATGCCTTTCCAGTTCTTTTGGATCTTAACCTTGCCTCCATGCACATCTATAGAGTTCAGTAACTCCTCAATTTTCTCCATAGTTTCTTGGCGCATGGGTGGAGGTTTCATTGTGTACACATAATTTATGTGCAACTTTAAGAACCTATTAAATATGTGCACAAGCAATGTAAAGTACAAAAATGAATATTATTAATGTCAAGAGAAAAAATGGATTTCCAATTCTTATCCAAGTGTGACCTATTGGGCACTGCCTTTTTGTTGTATGCTAGTGCTCCATCATTCCACATGACATGTTCCGAGGACTTAGGACAATTGTTTGTTTTCATGCAGTATGGACATGGTAATGATGCCATTGTCTTAGTGTCACAATCCAACATACACTTGAGTGTCTTGAGATCATCACTCAAGTACCAGTTAGCATTAAATTCTCCAATGCCGTCACACAAATCTTCTCACCATTTGTTTGCTAGCAGTTATGTCGAGATAAGGGGTTTGTCAAAAAATCCATGATAATACATTGTGTAACTCATTAAGGACCTCAACTACTACTAGCTACCAATTTTCCTTTTCCAATTGCACACTAAAGGGAGAAACAAGTATTTCATCTTTAGCATAGGCCATTGCATAGTTCATAAGCATGAGGTCTACTCTTTCCAACTTGCATCTCTTTACAATTTGGCATTTGTCTAGCTTCACAATGAACTCCAAAGTTGAAACATTGTCTGAGAACCATTGTTTGATAAACATACTAAATCATAAGCATATTACAATATAAGTGTATTGGATTGTATTATTAATATTATATTACAAGTCAATACCTTATGTGCCTTGCACCTTGTAAAAATGAGCCATTTGTGCACTACAACTTAATTAGGTCAATAAAATTTTGTTGAGCTCATCATACTCGGAGGAAATAATTTTTTCGAGCTTGTTGCCTTCTACTTCCATCCACTCCATGATAAAAAAAGTATTGTACTATTAACTTTCCAATTGATGCATTTCATATTCATCGCATGGATCTAAGTCTAAATGGATGAGGCAAGACCATATATTTTATCTTGTTGCAAGCCAGTGCACTTGCTATCATGTATATGACATTGTAACCTTGTTGGTTAACCCCGACTATATCACATGTGATTTGAAATTCTTCCGCCGATAAACTATTAAGAACATCCTTAAGAATTTTATTCAAAGCAACAAGGTTGACTCGATGTCGAGGGCCTCTCAAGATTGCAATCAAATGCTTGTGTTTTAAGAACACCTTTAGAATCACCAACTGCTAGCTCTCACCTTGGCCTCCGATATCATAAAAAAAGTTTCTTTAGAATAGCATACATTATTAAGAAATATAGTTATTTATAAATTGAATTTCTGTCAATAGAAGATCACGAACCTTAATGCTTGCACAAAACTTTTCCACACCCCACCATTAAAATGGATAGAGACAACATTGGTAGTAGTCAACGTTTTCTTTCCTTGTAACCCTAGGGAGTTTGCTTACACCTTTGCAACTTCACTTTTATAATGTTCTTATCCTTCTTCATTTGTTCCAAATGTGATTTCAATGAATCATTCTTCTTCAATTTTGTTGTGTGTTCTCCATTACTTCAATTCTTCTTCAAGTTTTTGCACTTTATTTTTCTAATCTTGAAGTGCTATTTGCAACACATTTAGAGAACCCTGGGATTGTAACAAAGATTGGCAAGTGTGTGTTATATAACATTGATTGATAATAATGATGCAATTGAAGATTGGCACCCAAGCATTTGTAATAACCTAGTAGATCTTGTTTCCCATCAACGAAAGTGAGTAACAAAAAGGTGGAACTAAAAGGTGGATTTAGCCTAGCACTAGGATCGTTAAGATATAATGAATTTTCTACCCAAAGATGGATATTTTTCTTTCGTTATAAATAATATCGAGAAGTAGTTGTTGCATCTAGGCCATGCTTTCTTTATAAGGGTTTATTTATAAGAGCATACTCTTTATCCACTCGAATATGCAAATCCACTTTTCTCTTACGATTACTTATGTTCGTTAAGTAGTTCCCTTAGGAAATCTAAGTGAGAAAATGGAGTAGAGTAAGTTTGTCACAATAATAATGATTTATAAGGATTACATAGCAAAAGAATGCATGAAAAATGCTTAGATGTGTATATAACATTGTTAGGCACCATTAGAGGTGGACAATACACTATTTTTTGGGAGGAGAGAGAAAATGTCACTTTGTGGGGTCATGATTAATTTGTCTTGTTGATGTGGCACTTAGGAGAAGTATTGGGGCATAAAGAGGGCATGTAACTACCTCTACAAGGTCTTAAAACCACTTTTGAGGGTATAAAAAAGTATAAACTAATTTGGAGGCTATTTAATACAAAAATGTATAATTAAAAATGAGTATTTCAACTTGTAGTATGATAGAGCACCTTTTGAGGGAAAAAACTTATTTTCTATGAGAAATTTAAAAATGTCTTTTTTTTAAATAAAAAAAATCCAATGTAGTATGTGGTACTTTTGGAAGAGTGGTTGAAGGATGAAAAAAGCTAGTTACTAGGGTAAAAAGAAAATGAGACCCCCTCCTTTCTAGGTGGAGCCTACGAATGTTGGGGGGGTCACGAGTCAAAAAACATATAATGATGACATGGAAGAGAGACTGTGATCCAAGATAAAAGATTCCTAATCACTTTCTTACGAGGTCCTTTTCTAGTCCATATTTTTCCTAATGGCATTCGGAGGTATACCAAAGAGGTGGCATGAGGGATTGATTCACCTCATTCCAAAAGGCAATGAAGACAGATTGAAGATCAATTAGTGGAGATAGGTCACCTTTAATGGAACAAGGTATAAAATCTTGGCTAAACTAATTACCTTCATACTCTTTCTCTTGATGCTAGATATCATTGACCCTACCAAACTAGTTTTGTCGAAGAGTACAACATCCTAGACAATATTTTCACCTTTTGAGAGCCCACTGCTCTTAGACAACTGAGGAGACAACACTTAATTGTTTTGTTTCTTGATTTCATGAAGGCTTATGACAAAGCGGATTGGGGATTTCTAGAAGGTACTATGTTAAGGATGATTTTTCTAGAGCAATGGATTAGAGAGGTATCACCTTTTTACACATCAACCCATAGCCAGGTCCTTATTGGTGGGAAACTAGAGGTACCAAATTTAGCATACAAAGGCTAGCGAGACATAAATGTCCCCTAGTATCTCTTATGTTTATATTTGTCATAGAGGCCATGAGCTCTTGAGAACAAGAGCTATAGGAATTCACGACATCGAACATCCCATCCCAGTGTGTCATGAGAAATTTGGCTTGTGACACTTAGTAATTACATTGGAAGCCACATGAGAATTTCACTTGGGTTCCCCATGGCACTTTAGTAAAATACTTAGGCTAACATATAGGCATTGATATTTATTCATAGTAATTGGCACCCCTAGTACTTAGCATAAGGCAGAAGCTATTACATTGACCCACTATGAGATTCTCACTATCAAGGAGGGTAGTAGTGGCCAACCAGGTGCTATTAGCCATTATATGATACATTACTTCTCATCGAGCTTTCTTAGGATCATGCATTGGCTAGGAGAAGTGACACATCAATAATTTCATTTGACCAGGTTTAGATAGTAGGCCTTCAATGGTTGAGATAACCTTGGGATGTTATAATTTAGCCTAGATCTAAGGGTAGTTTGGGGATTATTGACCCAAACAATTAGAGCAAAGCATTGAGGATAAAGCTCATAGTAAAGGGTATTCTTCTTGACAAAAAGCCATGGAAGAGAGAAACAACTTTGAGGTCAAATTTGTTGCATTTATTATACGGACATGAAGATCAATATTTGCAAGTCTTCACCAAATTAACCTAATCACTATTGAAGAGAAGTTGAGGTGGCCACTGCTTAACTATCATGCTAGATTTCTCACAAACAATGTAGACGAGAGCTCATAGCTAGTTTTATACCTTTGGTACATATGGAAAACTAGACATAGCCAAGTCATCAAGTTTTTGGACATATCTACTAGAAACTCTCTCCAAGATTCGAATAGAGATTAGGTATACTCACCATGGGAGATGGCAGAATATGTTAGTTTGAAGACTATGAGAAGGAGAGAGAATTTTCTCAAGACATGAAATTCTAGCATGCACTTCCTTTTCCAGACTCACATGTTATAGTATTATAGACCTCCCGCTTTGTAATAGACTTTCCCTTATCTCGTAAATTTTTTGAGATGGAATCCCCTTATAGGACTTCATTGTATTTTACATTTTTCCTTAGGATAATTTTTTCAAGGAGTCTAATTATTGAAACTTTTTCTATTCTCTAGAAAAGAAAAAAAGAGAAGTGAACAAACTATCTTGAGAAGTAATGTGTTTAGTGGCACCACTAACAAAATACCATACACTTGAATCTACAATAGACATAATAGAATCATGCAAATAAGGATCATAGTTGTATTATACAGAAAATGCAAATTTTGTATCTTACACAACTTTTGTAGATTCTAATATAAACGGAGAGCTTTATTGGGAGGGGTTACTCATAAATATATAAAGATATCACGTGGATCCAAAAAAAGAGATTTTTAAAGCACTTTTTTGACGGATATTTTACATACAAAAGGATTCCATATAAAGGTTTCATTTACAAATTGAATAGAAAAGGGATGTGTTTTATTTTGAGGAAGTTCACATATAAGAGTATTTAATAAATAGACCTTGAATGCATGTGATATGGAGGGTTTATCTATAATGAACCCCCTAAGAAGGAGAGACATCTCCAAAGCTATACTGGCCTCTTTTTCCTTAGCCTCTTTCACATTTAATTTAGCAATAACATGATTTTTTATATTGCTATACTAACAAAATACATTTGTAGATTTCAACTTACTAACAAAAAGACAAATTTTCCTTTACTTTTCTAACTAACTGTGAAAGCTTAATTTGTGGCATGCACAATAGACATTTTTTGTTGAGATTGTTTTTCTTACAATAGCAAGATAGAAACTATCTCATCAAATAATAAATTATTTGAATCTCATTCCATTACTAAATGGAGAGTAGATGCAAAACCTTGATAAGAATTTGAGAGACCATTTAAGCAGTCTACACAATGAACTATTTAGCAAAATCTTATCTCCAATAATCAACTGCTTCTTTAAACAAATTTATCCTTTAAAAAACATATCCATGGATTCACATTCATCCATATATTCATTGTCTAATTACTTATGCAAGTAAGCAACGCAACCCTTATGTCTTCCTTAATACAAATGTCAAGTATATCCCAAGCATCTTTAGCTATCTTACATAAATGAGTAAACATGTGTGATTGTGGTATACTTAATATATAATCTAGTCAAGGTATGAGCATCTACATCCCTACTATCCTAATAAATCTATTAAAGTGTAGGTGGTGGTGGTGCTCTAGTAACAATTAAAACAGAATTCGAACTTGCAGTATCATGAACACTTATTTCTATTACAAATGCAACTTTCAAAACACTATCAATACATTTTTCAATTCCATGTATAATGTTCTAAAGTCTCTTTGCAACTAGTACATGATGCATCATATAAGCCAAAGGAAGGTAGTTGGTTCTATCCATCTTGTCCTCAACACTCAACATACAATATATATCATTATTACCATCCATAGCCATTGATTGCAGTTGATGAAAAAGTTCTCTATATATAGGGAAATATGCATGAAACCAACCTATACTATGTAGCACAATACAAAGGGAACACTAAAGGCTATTATCTACAGGATGGACTATTGTCAAAAATCTTGCACAAAAGGATGAAATATCCCCAAAAATATTGGCAATAGTGAAAATGGAGATTGAATGAATTGAAAGTGAAATTGTGATGATGCCAAGATCTAACATGTTTCTTATTTGTCAACCTACGAATGCTCATCAAATCTCATTCCAACATCTGAGGAACTCAAATGGAGGGTACTGATTCTACCCAAGAGATTGAAACACACTATGACACTAATTGTTGGATTTAGGGTTGCAAGAATGTGCACAAACATCTTGGAGAAAAATAAGCTTGAGGAAACACAACATAAGAATTATTAGGTAGTATTAATAGAGAATATTTACAAGACTTAGTATGCCCTAAAGCACATGTATACAAGGCTAAGGGTAGAAAACCTCTTAAGGAGGAAAAGAAGTGTCTTGAGATGGTCCTAAGTATGTTCACATACATTACTTCACATCATGATGTATTTAGTAACTTTAATAACTTTAGTAGTTGTTTTCATTTTTGAGCTAATGCACCCTAAGGTTGGTTACTTTTTGTATGAATGGTATCCCAAAGTAGATTATAACTAAAACTATTATGTGTATCTCTTTTTCCTATACATCTTTGAGGTGTCTAAAAGGACATCAATGGAACTCGCCCCCCCCCCCCCCCCCCCCCCTTCCCCTTCTCTCTCTCTACATATGCATGCATGCATAGTAGAGTGCCTAACACTATCAAAAAGTGAGTGCATAATGGCTGAAGAAAAAGTGGAAGCAATGGAGACAAGGATACTAGCACATTAGGCTTTCTCAAACACTGTGCATTGAATATCACTTAGGTGGAAGGAGAATAAATAATTGATGGGCTCAAAAGGAAATTAGAACTCACAAGGAGAGCATTATGACATGGTCTCCATGAAAAGACACCCAGAGCTAACACTAGCCTAAGTATGGAAGAGCAAAGGACACATTTGATCAAGGCAAGCTTGTCTAGGCAAGAGCTTGACCTACTGGGATTTGAGGAACAAGAGCAACCTGGGATTTGAGGAACAAGAGCAACAAGCACAACCACTTTGTGAAATATGTTTTTGCCAAAAGACTGTTTTTTCTGTCCTTGTGTTGTGCTGTAAAATTATGTGAAGAAACATGTGATAACAGATTAATTAATAAAGTTGCTTTCATACGTCATAACTTAATGTGATAGGTAATTAGAAAATTAAAAAAAACCATTTATGGAAAGTAGGTGGGCGAGATCCCTGACGAATCCATCTTACAGATGGGTGGTCGCGGAAAGCTGGGAGCTTCCCTCAAGAGATTGAACGAAACATTAATTAGGAAAATTTAGATAGAGCTAAGCGTTGACTTACCTAGGGTCAGGTATTAAAACCTTGATATACATACATACATGTGTATGTGTATGCATGCAGATGTGTGTGTGTAAAAATTGAGACTCTTGATTTTGATCCTTCATAAGAAGTCAAATTTTGCATGATCATATGTGATGAATATAAGTTGTTTCCAACATTAGTGTTACTATGTTTAGTTTTCTCAGTTTTAATATTCCATATAAGCCAATCTTCCAAGTCCAAGTGAGTCTAATAATCTTTGTTTCATTATTGTGGTAGTACATGAAAAAATTGGACTACTAAAGCAAAGAAGGAAAATTCAAATGCACCTCAATAAGAGACCAAAGATGAAAATATAGTTTTAATCAAACATCCATCAATAAGTCATCTAACTTTTCATTTTGTTCTTTGATATTTGAAAAGCTTCTACTAAATAAATTCGACATGGAAATGATACGCATGTCCTCCTCCTATCATCAACTAACAATATAACCTCGCATATTAATGTTCCACATGGTGGAGAGATTTCATATTTCTTCAATTTTTGGAAAGTTTCTATTTACACGGTTTCAGTATGGGAAAAAGAGTATAAGGCTAATTCTCTAACAAACATGTCTCTATATTTTCATCAACTAATAATATGGTTTCAATACCTCCAAGTTCTACAAGGTTAAGGGTTGAAGTGACTGAAGATCTTGATATTGGACAGATATGCCACTTGAAAGGGTTTCTTGAGGTAGACGATAACAAAGGATGTTCTAAAAGACGAAATGACATACACTCCGCTTGCGCTTTTTGAAGATAGGTTCCCCAAGTCACTTGTGCACTCAACCTACAATGCCATTTACACTTTGTTTACTTTCAAATATATATAACATGATAAATCTATATGCTATTAACAAGTGTAGGGCAATGCACTTAAAGTTTGCATAGGCTACATAACTTGTAAAGTCATCCATATGATCGAGTGGGTAACATTACCATAAGAAAAAGAAGATAGTTATGATGCCCGAGTATAGAATAGCAATGGTATTGTTGAAGTTGAATTTTATAAACCTACATAGCATAGAATAGGAATTACTATAATTATAAAACAACACTCATTCTTCTTCAAATCCACAACTTTGCATCTCAATCACACATATTTACATTTCTACCTAGGGGAGATACTTCATTGATGAAAAGGGTATTTATTTATTTTTTATTGTCTTTTAGTAGTATCATTTACACTTCTCTTTTATATACTCTTACGTAGAGTATTTTATTAACATCTAGTTTCTTAGTCTTTTACCTTTTTCGATAATAGATACACTTCATTTTATGTATTGTCGGCTCACATAGGCCACATTGGACTTTGATCTCTCTCTCTCTCTCTCTCTCTCTCTCATGCTAGAGCTAGGCCCATGTATCTTCATGATATCATTGGACTAATTCCATGTGCATAGCCTCATCACTTATGATCATATCAACTAGGGATTTTATTTTATTTGCCTTTCATTGACATTCAATATTTTTTCCAAACAATTGTATCACCATATGGATTATTGTAACTCTTGGTCTCATGTCATTTTGGCCTTTGTAACACATTCACACAAAATATCACACACACACACACACTCACACTCACTCACTCACTCTCTCTCTCTCTCTCTCTCTCTCTCTCTCTCTCTCTCTCTCTCTCTCTCTCTCTCTCTCTCTCTCTCTCTCTCTCTCTCTCTCAGACAATTAAGGACCATTATCATACTCCAACTAGTTAGTTTGGTCTTAGCCCAACCCCCATAGACCGTCAAACAATTAGTTTAAAATTAGCAAGATTCCACATTTAGAGTGTTCACTTAGCACAATCATTAGTGGGGTTGTCAACTCTAAATAGGTAGTTAGCTAATGTTTTAAGTCACTGTGTTTCCAATCACCCTTTCCAACACTTCGTCTCCTTGTTACCTTTTGTGTTGCCCTCCCCTTGTGCAAAGACAAGATAACCTTACAAATATTTTCATAAAGGCTTTTACCACATGAGAAGTTTGAAGCTTTCCACAAAGCTTTGGACTTATTTCTCTTTATGGATTGATCTAGTTCACTCTTTCATTCACTGCATCACTCCCAAGGGGGGATTTGTTACTATATTTTGGTAGTGATATGGGTGAACACACTTAAAGACTATTAGGGTACTTTTTCCACTCTTTAGGAGGTTGGTTTTACTTAGCCTTGTATATAATGTTAGCAACCTCAAAGGCGTAGGAAATTAAACATAATCTTGATTTGAGGTTGCATAGGATCACAAAACTTAGCCTTGCCAAATACTCTATCACAACTACACATGGTAGATCCAACCACACAATGATCTTAGATAAAAGAGACCTAATTTTCTTGCTACCGAATAGGAGATAAACTAATGATGATATATCTCTCTGCTTGTAGTATAGAAAAAGCACAAATCATTGAAGATATTGCATCTAGAAAGTGTAGAAGTAAAAGAAAGACCATCCACCAATATTCACTTTAATAAATACTATATTTAAGGAGGCTTTTGTTGAGCCATTCCACCGTCATTATTGATTTTCACCATTTCATGCTTTTATGAAGGCCCCAAATGGATTTGCTCTTATGTGTGATATAGATAGAATCACATCAATAAAAATGAACATCTACTGTAGTCATAATTTACCAAAAATAAACTATAACTATAGATATAGTTTTTACCATTGCTTTGAAACTATACATTTACATGGATTATGATTCTTAGAGATTGATTATTAATTGTTGGTTTTCAATGAATGATTATCGATAATTAGTGATATTTAGTTGATTTTATGGACAACAAAGTGTTATTGGATGCCATTGATAGTTTAACCATGGTTTATGCTTAGTTTATAGTGTACTCTAGCTATTTGATTAGAATTTTTTTTTAAAGAGTTAATGAATGCAACTCATAGAAAACCTTTCCTCCTTGTGGACTATTTCCAACTTGTACCAACTTTGGACATTCATTTGTGCTAGAGATCATCCAAGGAAACCTTCCCCCAGTTCATCATCCTCAAGCAAGAAAGTCGTGTCCCTAACATACCATCTTCTTCATGGTCTGTGATTTTTAGGAGTCTAACTATGGCCCACACAGATGACATGCATGATAACCTAAGGTTATCTAGTTAATACAAACTTTAACGAGCTAATATACTGGTTTACAGTGACTAGTAAATTGAATAGTGATATGGTGGCAAACATATTGTATGCATGTTGAATACATCCGAGATCAACTATATATTAGAGATGTCCCTTAGTAGAAGAATGGAAGTGCTATCCCCCCTCCCCTTGAACATCAGAAAATACTTTGAACCCCTACTCTACTAAACTTGATTGATCCTGTAAGTTGGCTCTAACTAAAAAAGCATCAAGATAAAGCTACAACAACAGAGAATGGGCTTGCCAAGTCATTCTTTTCTATCCATCTAGCATCCATTGGTTAGTAATTCTAAAACTCCACCAAGTGTCTCCTGAAAACTTTACCTCTAATCTCTCTCTCTTTATATACCAAAATTTGCTAGAGTACCAGATTTGATCGAGCTCCTCAACCTTTGGTTGAATTTTAACAGATACATCCTCTGACACATCACCATGAAAATGTGTTAATAAACTAAAATGAAAAGTATTACGTATTTGCTAGTATGGAGACAATTTCAACCTATAAGCAACATAACTAATCTTCTCCAATACTTGGAAGGGCCCATAATAATGCATACTCAGCCTTGAATACAATCTCTATCTACCTTTCATCTTTTTTATTCTTGCATTTTCAAAATACAGCAATATAATCGCCCTCTGCAAACTGCAAAGCTTGTCTTTGGTAATCAACTTCCCTCTTTTATTTTTCTTGTAATCTCCAAACTGCATACTTAACCTTCTCATAGGCTACCTCCATGTTCTCCCACATAACAATTAGCCTCAAAGATCTCATTCTTCATGTGTAAAATAAAGGGCACTTTCTTGCCACCCTCAACTTCAAATGGAGCCTTACCAGTGGAACTATGCACCGTATTATTATATGCAAACTCTACCAAAGGCAAGTATTGCTTCCACTATGACTTATGCTTTGACACATAGCACTTCAAGAGATCTATAACCGTGAAGTTTGCTTGCTCAAACAAACCATTTGTTTGTGGATGGATTAATGAAGAAAATTTCAGCGTGATACCTATATTCTCAAACAATCCTCCCAAATCAAACTAGTCATCTGTGTAATGATCTACTCTAGGGTGCCATGATACTTAAATACATGCTGCAAATATAATTGTGCCATATGATCAACATTGTAGCTCCCTTATATAGTTCCTTATTTGCATGCTTAGAAGATGTTGGAATCAATTGCATGCAATTTGTGACATCAACAAGAGCCATAAGGGACATGTACAGCCTGGTCTTCATGTTGCAAGATGCTATTAAGCTCTAACATCACAAATGACATGTAGAATAAGAAATCATGACATTGATGAGCCCTTATTTCTTTTTTTCTATACTTTTTATCACAAGAAGGAATGTAAGAATTCTCAATTTGATAAAGGAGGTACAACTTACGCCATAGTGCAAAGAAGCACGAGAAAGGATGCAACACCTAATAGTCAAAAAAAAGGGATAAAAAAAGAATCAGTCATACAAGAATAAATAATTGATCCAAGATATGAAATCAGTTCAACTAACAAGAAGAAGACTGGACTAACCACCAATAAAAAGCCAAAATGATACTTTCCAATCAGCTTCACACCTGTTGATAGTAAGGAAAGAGCAAGTTACAAGACCAAACAAAATAGCTTAACTGAAACTTCTTCCCACTATGAGTAAATTGCACTAACAGATTTAATATGCAACCCATAGAGTAATCAAATTTAGGCCTGCACATGTTTTGTACACTCTCTCTGTTTTTGTACATTTTACTTGATTAGAAGTACATTTTTTGGCAAAGATAGGTTGATTGCTTGGATTAGTACTTTTATATTAGAATCTGGAGCTCTGAAGCTAGCAATAATTTAAATATTGGAAGTTGTGCTTATATTAAATAAGACTTACATATCAGAAATTGAAGCTCAGTACTTAAATATCAGAAGTTGGAGCTTCAAAGCTAGCAAGGATTATTGAGACACTTTTAGGTGGCGTGTACATATGGATTGGCCAATTGCTACAGATGTTCAACCCATGTATCATCCATGTCACTAGACCTTGGGGCAAAGTAGACACATCCAAAGAGATCATTGCAAGGATCACAACTAGACAGGTATGAAAAGAAAATTACTTATATCCAATCCATTATCTATGTAGACATTAAAAATGTGTGAAAGAGTAGGACCATGAAGAGGTTTTTGGTTTTACAGTCACAATCTAGAAACTGGCAACTACTAACTATAGTGCATTTTAGGCTTCAATGCTGGCTTAAGTGTGCCTTTGGATGTGTTTCGAGTTGTTAAGCAAAGTGTACATACTATTGTGCACAGATATTAGTAGACTTCCAATGACCAAGGCAAACTAGCCATATTGCTCATAGATTCATCTTTCAAAATGCTACATTGGGTGCCCATGCTTGTCACATGGTTCAAGGAACTCATTGAATTAATGCACTTGAACATATATAAGTCATGGTCCTACAGACACTTTAGCTGTAAAGTTGTCAAAGTAAGAACAAGCATCATTAACTGCATAATCTCATTTTGCTTTATGGGACAGCCTAAATTCTTCTGTACAAGCAGCTCAAGACATTGAGCCTGTGTAACCATTATTACCTGCAATCCCAAAACCGTTCAAAAGTTTGCCGGGGTGCTGGAGGTGCTCCATTTTCCTCTCTGTCTTCAGCATACTCACGGCATTCTGCTATGAATTCTTCTTCAGCGAATTCCGAGACAAACCATTTTCCCATTTTGAGAATACTTCCAAGCAGGTAGATGCTCAAGATGCTGGATATAGTCATCAACGATGGCTGCATCCAAACCAAGAAAACACAAGTGCATGCCTCAAAATCCAAAAAAAACATGAAGTATATCTCAAAACAACTAACCTCTTCCATCTTACTGGATATATAGATATGGCATAATAACAGTAGCTAATGCCCCTGGCACTTTTTTTTTTGCAAGTAAAATGTGGCTGATTATATTACTCAAAAAACTGATTACAACAGAGTGCTCATGCTCAACAGACTAGCTGGAGCTACTGGATGCACGAGCTTCTGCAGATGCACGTGCTTCTGCAGATGCTTGTGCTTCAGCCGATGCACGTGGAGTAGGTAGAGCCTCCAAACCGACCACTGCACATGACCCTGCCTCGATCATGAATATCGTGTCCTGCATCCCGGCCTCATACAAAAGGTGACGGCCCTGGCTGACTACTTGGCAACAGAAAGCCATGCGCTTCCGCGCCGCCTGCGCCTGCCCTACCCCCCTTGCACCCGCCCTGCCCCCCCCCAAACCTGCCCCCGCCCTGGCCCCCTACACCTGTCCCGCCCACCCCAGCCCTGTTTTCTTCTCCCCTGGCCGCCGCCACCGCCTGTCTTTTCCTCCCCCCACCCCCCGCGCGCTGCCCTGCCTTGAGGCTTGGCCCCTTGGAAGACTGTCACACCACCGGCATCAAAAACAACAATTTCCTCCCCCCCCCCCCCAACCTTTGCCATCGACACCCCCCCCTCTCCAGTTCCTCCCTCCCCCTGCAGCAACTCCCCCATCCAGTAGCACAGCAGCGTGATAGGTAGGTTCTCCCAGAAGGGACACGCAATGGAAACCTATGGTAAGACTCCGGTGCACTCAGTGAGTCCCCCCCAGTCAAACACCTTGCGCGTAGTCCTCTCTAAGGAGCAACTCTTAGCCGTCTACGCTAAGGAGCTGGAGCTAAAGAAAACAATGATTTATGGTCAGGTAGTAGGACATTTCCCGCTAGGGCCCACCTTCAGGACTGGCTTTACTCCACGCTGCACGTCGACACAGCGCAGATCATGGAGGCGATCCTAATGGGCCAAGGGATTTTCATGGTCAAGCTCAGCTTGGCAAACACAGCTCGCGAGTTCCTTGCCAGTTTACCATATGCGTCCACGAAGGGGGTCATATACATGGTCCCTTGGTACAGTGGCTTTGCTATAGAGGCATTTGCACTCCAAAACAGGTTTCTTCGGCACCCGGTCACCCTTCTTTTTCTTGGCCTGGCAATAGAGTATCGCCAGTTGGTGGAAGACTTTGGACGGCTCTTCGGCACTATCCTTCCCGCATCCTTCGCGGATGCAATGACAACTGCAGGAGTCCCAAAGGTACGAGTGGCAGTGAAAGAGCTCAAGAATATCCCACAGTTCCTAGAGATTGAGGCAGGCGAGCACTCCTTTAGGTAGTAGGTCATTGAGATGGGGCAGCCAGGGCAGTGCCTGCGCTACCACGACTTTGAGCATCAGGCAGCAAGTTGCACGCGTTTCAGATCCAAGGTGGCTCCACCAACAGGCCTGCAGGTGGATGCTGAGGGCTTCATACAGGTCCAGAGACGACAGAGAGGGAGACGGCAGGGGGAGCGCAGCCAGCATCTTAGACCCAACCTTGGCAGCAAGGAGTAGGTGGGGGTGCGACGCCCCCGCAGCAGAGCAGTTCACAGACCCCCCTATCCGCGCCACCCAACAGGACCGTAGCCCCCCACATCCACCACCTGCGCCACAGACTACCTCTCCTGAGTCCCCACAGCCCCCATACCCACCTCCCTCCACATCCCATGCCCCCCCCACTGACCCTGGTCCACAGCCCCCCATTTCCAGGGCCACCATCCCCCCCCCCCCCCCACACCCGCCATGTACCTCCATCCATCCCACGATCCCTCGATCATCCTCCCCCCCACCACCCCCAGTACCGAGCATCCCCCCTGATCCGCACCTGGTTCAGGCGATCCCCCCCATACCCACCCCTCCTCCTCCCACAGGAGGTGATGAGCCACACACGCCTACATCCTCTTCGCACCAATAGTCTCCCCCTCCCATACAGTCACCAACTCATCCACCCCTGCCGCCCGTCACACTTTCCTGAGACAGGCACACCTGTTGCCACATGAGTTCTTCCGCAGTGGCCCATGGTCCTACTTGAGGGTTGCGGAGCGCGGAGAGTTCCCACAACCTCTAGAGATGGGGATCTTCGTGGTTCGTAAGTCAAGGAGGGGCAAGGTCCATCTACTAGCACTACCGGATGGACCAAACTACGCCTTTTTTCTTCAGTCCTCTCACTCAGGGGAGTGGATGACGACACAGATAGAGGAAGAGTTGAAGAGTCAAGCGGCGGACCACACCTAGTGGATGGGAGAAGGACTAGCATTGTTTGCAGAGCAGTGGCCTGGTTACATGATGGATATTAACTGGTGGGCTGGTGCCGAGGTCCCTCACCTAAGCATTATCTTTCGAGCCCCTCTACAATGGAGAGCTCTGAGGGATGTGATCAACTGGCCCCTAGCACAGGCGGCCCGTTTGTACCAGTGCACAGAGTCTTGACTCTCAGCATGGCTGATAGATGCATTGATAGTACCACCTGGAACTTCTATCACCCCTATGGTCTATCCGAGGGCCACCATGGGGGATTGGAGTTCGCCGTCTAGACCGGCGGCAAAGCGTACCTGCATGCCTCATAGCTCCTCTTCATCAGCAGCCTCCATATCCAACAGATGCATGTTCGATCAGTCACAGGTTTAGTCACAGGTTTACCCATGAGCTTACACCTTGCATCCTCAAATGTGAACAGCCTCCACTACAATGGGACACGTGGTTCAAGGAAATTGATTGTTCGGCAGGAGTTGCAGCCTGTTCTTGCCGGACGGATTGACATCTTACTTCTACAAGAGCACAAGCTCAACCCCACCCAGGCCCATTGGGTAGGGAAGGTACTCCCAGGCAGCTTGCACACTTACTGGGAGCACACCATAGGTGCCCACAGCAAGAGTGGAGGTGTATGCAACTCTATTGGTCCGAGTCTTACCGCTTGTGTACGAGACCATGGGACGATAGTGGCAGGGAGGGTGCTATGGATCACATTGGATATTGGGGACTCGTGCCTTGGAGTCCTTAATATCTATGTCCCTACCGAGATTAGGGCAAGCAATAGGTTCTAGGTGGAGATCGCGGTCCCAGAGGTGGACTCCTGGATTGTTGGAGGAAACTTCAACAACCTGGAGGCTTTGGAGGACCAGCAGGGCAGAGGGAGAAACTACCAGGGCATGGTCGAGGAGGAGCAGGAGGCATGGGAGGTCTTTCTAATGGTAGTAGGAGCACGCGATGCTTGGAAAGACCCTAGCTTCCACAGGAGGGAGAGGTCACTAGACTTCTCTTGGGGATACAGGCGGCTAGGTGGAGTCCTGCTGGAGCGGTTGGACAGGTTTTATGTGGGAGAGTGGGGAAGCTCTCGAGGAGGCCATATTGGGCAGTTGGTAGGCACCGCATTGTCCGATCATTGCCCGATTCTCCTGACACTAGATCCCCCAGCATCTACCCTAGATACACGATCTTGTCAGATCCCTGACTCAATCTACAAGAGGGAGGAGATGACGAGACAGATAGAGCAGATTTGGACCAGAGAGTGGGGCAAGAGGGGCCAAATCATAGAGGAGGTTGCTGAGGTCCTAGCTGAGTCGAGCAGAATCTACCAAGAGGCAGCCATACAGGCCAGGCAGCACTGTTGGGAGGAGGAGAGAGCACTCTGGCGGGACCTTGCAGCCATGCAAAGATTATTACAGGAGGCACCGGGGAATCCCACTCTCCACGCACAAGAGGTGCGTGCGCAAGCAAGCATTGCTGGGCTAGAGGACAAGTGCTCAGAGTTCTCTTTCCACACCTCAGTAACCTTTTCGGCGTGGAAGGGGGACAAGATGTGCAGGGAGTTTTTCCAGGTGTAGCAGCCTCACACCTCAGGAGAGCAGATACACAGTCTCCGAAATCAGTATGGGAGGACCTGTTCTAGCCCAGACGAGGTGATGGAGATTGCCACCGACTACTATACTCACCTGTTCCAGTAGAAGATAGCCTCAGCTTGAGGACAGCGATGTAGACAGCAGGTCTGGAATAACATCCTGTCCCTCGTCACAGAGGAGATGGGATGCTCCCTCCTAGCCCCCTTCACAAAGAAGGAACTAGAGGAGGCTTTCCATACACAGGACGGGTAGAAATGCCCGGGAGAGGATGGACTCTCTAAGGCTTTCTTCACTACCTTCTGGGAAGTGGTGAAAGACCCCCCTACTGATGGCCTTTCAAGAGATTTTCACTTCAGGACAGATGCCAGGGAGTCTTTCGGCAGGCCTTATCAGTCTTCTCCCCAAAGGGGGAGACCGGTTGGAGCTTTCCCAGTGGAGACCGATCACCTTGTTGTCAATGGCCTATAAGGAGCTGGCAAAGATGATTGGTAGGCGACTACGCCCCTTGCTTCCAAACATCATCCACAGACAAGCTTTGTCCACGATAGGAGCATCCTAGACAATGTATTCACCTTCTTTGAGGCGACAGAGTGGGCCCAACACAGTGGGCAAAAACTGGCCATACTACTCTTGGATTTTGAGAAAGCCTATGACAGAGTGGATTGGGATTTACTAGAGGGCACCATGGTGAGGTTGGGTTTCTCCCAGGCTTGGATTTTTGGGGTCTCCGCACATTACAGATCGGCCACGAGCAGGGTTCTCATACGAGGAAGGCGAGGGGAGGAGTTTCGGCTGGAGAGATCGGTCCAATAGGGCTGCCCCCTGGCCCCGTACCTATTCCTTCTCTTTGCAGAGGCGATGTCTCACTTCCTCAGGTCACGTGTGAGCGGATTACGTGAACTCCGACTTCCAGTAAGAGAGGAGACTGAGTTGTTAGACTCACAGTATGCAGATGATACAACGCTCTACATAGAAGATGATGAGTTGATGCTGGAGAGAGTGAGGTTGGCTCTTGAGGTGTCTTGTTCTGCAGCGAGAGCAAAATCAACTAGCGAAAGTTGGTTGGCTTCCTCACAGACCCGGACTCTAGCACGGAGTGGGGCGTCCACTTGGGATTTAGATGGGTGAGCAGAGAACTGACCGTCCGGTACTTAGGGTTACAAGTGGAACTCGACATCACTCCCACCCAGCAGTTTCATCCAGTCCTCGATTCTATTCGAAGGAAGCTGACCTACTTGAGCACGACTCGTCTCTCACTAGCCGGCCGAGCCCTGGTGGTTAACCAGGTCCTCCTAGCGACGGCCTTGTACATCGCCTCGTGTTGGTGCTTCTCCTCCTCCTGCGTAATGCAGCTTCGCCGCCTAGTGCGGAATTTCCTCTGGTCCGGGTCAGACGGCTCCAAGGATTCAAGGGCCAAGGTGACGTGGGTGACCATCATACAACATTGGTCAGATGGAGGGCTTGGGATCATAGACCCAAAGTATCAGAGTATGGCCCTCCTGGGCAAGCTAGTTGTACGCGGCCTCACAACAAGAGGGCAGACCTGGAAGGTCCTATTGTAGGAGGGTCTTCGGGATTGTAGACCGAGGCTTGGCGGTGAGTGGAGGCCATCCCTGAGATGGATCTCCACGTCAGCCGAGATCACACCCCCCCAGATCACCCTTCCTACACAGCTTACTCCGCGTGTGGTAGGGCCTCTGTAAGGCCCTAATCTATAGCCCCGCAGGCTGCTAGGAGGAGATAGACCATCAGCCGATGATTTGGAACCCCCCGGTCAGGGACCGGGAAGGGGCACAAATTGATGAGCGCCCCCACAAGCAACCTTTGCTTTGGATGGACTCCCATCTCCTCCTGACCAAATGAAGTTCTTGATGAGGCGTTTCACCTGGCCAATACACGACCTAGAGAATGCCCAACAAGAAGTGATGTACCACATGGTCGCAAGAAGAACTTGGTTGGCAACCACTGCTCTTCCTGCCAACGAGAGTCTCGCCAAGCTCCAATACAAAAGCTTCTATCTGATGCTCAAAAGGAGGGCTGTTAGCTGCTGCTTTGAGGTAATGTCAATCCCCACATGGCATTCGAGATCTCACAGCGGTCCCGTGGGGAACCCATGTGAAATCCTCATGTGGTCGCCACTCTCGCTGTCTAGTGTCGCATACCCAAAATCCATAGGATTTGTGCCAGTTAATTAGAGCCCCTGATGCTCTGCAAAATGTCTCCATGGCTGTTAGAAAGGCTCTAAAGTTGCCCTCATTCCCATCCAAGTAAACTATTGTATCATCAGCAAACTCCACATCAAGAAGCTCCTCAATTTCAAGGATGGATAGCCTGATGCCTCTAATACTTGTAGAGATCTCTCTCAAGAAGGAACTCATGGCCTTTGCTAAAAATAGAAACAAGAATGAAGCAAGTGGACATCCGTGTCTTACTGATCTATGGATGCTGAATCTATCTCCTCTTGCCCCTGCAGTCATGACCTGGCTATGTGCTGAAAAATAGAGAGCCGCTACACCCTTGACCCACTGCTCTGGAAAGCCCATCCTCAGCATTGTGCCCTCCAAGAACTCCCAATCCACGCGATCATATGCCTTCTCAAAGTCGAGAAGGAGCACAATAAGGTCTTGCCTCTTGGATCTAGCCAAAGCTGTGGTCTCCCAAAAGGTGAAGATGTTGTCCAAGATGCTGCGCTCTCGGACAAATCCTGTCTAAGTGGGGTGTATAATATCTGACATCAATGGTGCCAGCCTGAGACTAATCGCCTTTGCGAGGATCTTATAGGTAGTTCCAAGCAAGGTGATCGGTCTCCACTGTGTGATCTCCAATCTATCTCCACTTCCTTTCGAGATAAGATGAATCACCCCCTCAGAGAGTCTCTCTGGCATAGTCCCTAATGCCATCATCCCTGTGAGTGAAGGCTTTTTTTTATAAGATCTCAGTAGCTCACAAAGAAGGATTTATCTAGTCCATCTTCCCCTAGACACTTGCGTGAGGGTAGTGCCCGAAGTGCCTCCTCTAACTCCTCTGTAAAATGGGCCATCAGATTTCTGCTCATCCTGTTTGTAACCACTCTCTGCATGCTCTGCCAAACTGCTTCTCTATCTCTCTCAAATCCAAGGGGTCTAGTGGTGGATCCTAGTAGGGATGTATAGTATTGCGTGGCCACCTGTCTCACCTCTAGAGGGCCCTGTGCAATGGATCCATCAGCTCTCTTGAGTCTCCGAGCACCCTGTCTAGAGTGTTTAGAGCCATGCGGGTCTGAGAGGCTAAGATGTACTCCATGAAGATACTCTGGAATGTATGAGGCTTCGGAGGACGACACTTCAGGCAGGGCCAAACCTCTTGCACAGAGCATTAGTAGGAACAGTTGATTTTCTCATGTTGCAGGAGCACCACTTCGCAGTAGAGAGAATATCACATTGCTGTGGGAAGCTATTGCCAAGCCAAAGTCACACTTATTAGGAAGCAACTGTGGGAGGTGCAAATATGCAAGCTGGCATTTGCATATGTTTGGGGAGCAGCACAGTGGATCCAATCTGTACAGGAATAGGGTATTGTGATTCCAAGGAGGGCTCTACGGGTCTCAGTGAGAGTGGAGGAGTCACTTATTGGTCAGTTGGTCACTATGCCCCGAATGGCTAACGAGATCAGAGATAGTTTTGGACTACCCTTAGTCCACATGTGGATCATTGGATAGTAGGGAACAACTTTAATATGGTGGAGGCTCTTGAGGACATGAGAAGAAGATACATGGAAACTATTAGAGGAGGAGAGCAGGCTGCCTGGGGGGAGTTACTATTTCAGATTAGAGGCCAGGCACCATGGTTCACAGCAGATTTTGGCATGTCCACAAGCTTACTCCAATTCTCTAGGAGAGGTAGGGCAGTGGGAGCTAGAACTTTCTCTAGAATTGACTGATTTTATGTGGACGATTGGGCCTATGACAAGGGCGGCCTAATGGGCATCATATGTGGCACAACCCTCTCGGACCACTCTACCCTCAGACAAGTGTTCAGGAGAAGATGGACTGTGTAGGTCCTTTTTTAGCTATTGGGATCTCATCAATGTAGGCCTCATCTCAGCTTTCTAGGAGAGCATGGCATCAGAGGTCATGCCAGAGAGACTTTCCAAGGGATTGATTCACCTCATTACCAAAGGAAGTGAAGATAGATTGGAGATCACATAGCGGAGACTGATTACTTTACTTGGAACTGCTTATGAGATCCTTGAAAAGGTGATCAATCTCAGATTAGCCCCATTGATGCCACATATTATCCACCCCACACAAGTATGTTTTTGCAACATCTTCACTTTCTAGGAATCCACATCTTTGGCTCGATCTAGGAATCAAGATCTTATTGTGCTACTTCTCAACTTTGAGAAGGCATACAACCACATCGATTGGGAGTTCTTAGAGGATAACCACATCGATTGAGATTTCTTAGAGGGGTACGACACTAAGGATGGGATTTCCAAAGTAGTGGGTCAAGGGAATATTGGCTCTTTACTCCTCAGCTCGTAACCCTAGTGGGGCACAAAGAGACGGATTGAGCATTCAGAGATCAATTAGATAGGGCTGCCCACTAGTCCCCCTTCTTCTTTTTGTTTGTAATAGAGGCCATGAGCTCCTCTTCTTGAGACAGATCTATAGGTATCAAAGGCATCAGGTTACCCCTCCTTGAGTTTGAGGAGCTTCTAGATGTGGAGTTTGCAGATGATACAACAGTCTATCTAGATAGGAATGAGAGAAACTTTAGGGCCTTTGTAGGCCATGGAGATATTTTGTAGAACAACAAGTGTATCGGCCACAAAGATATTTTAGGTATGCGACACCAAACAGCCAAAGTGGCAACCGCATGAGGATTTAACATGGGTTCCCTAGAGGGCCACAATGAGATAACTTGGATGCCATGTGGGGATTTACATTACCTCTTCTCTTGAGCATAAGATAGAAACTTCTTTATTAGAGCTCAATGAGACTCTCACTAGCAGGGAGAGTAGTGGTCGCGAAACTAGCTCCTTCTTGCAACTATGTGGTCTATCACTTCCAGTTGGGCATTCTCTAAGTCGTACATTGGCTAGGTAAAGCACCTTATTAGGAACTTCATTAGGTCCAGAGGAGACTAGAACCCCGGACAGGGCAAAGGTTGCTACCTAGCATTGACTGAATTTTTTAGGACATTATGACCAACGACTCAAGGAGCTTTGAGGTCAAATTCGCAGCAAGTATTATCAGAGCCTAGGGATCTATACTACTAGGGCTTGAAGAACTACCCCCCCGCTATAGCCGAAGAAAAGAGAAAGTAGCCTCTTCTCTTCAATCACCTTTTGAGATTAGACTCCGACCACACTCTTGGACAAAGAACATACTTTTCATGGGGGAGATTCTCTTTCCAGGTTGTTGTATCAGTGGGAGATTGGTTTGCATTCCACGAGCGTCCATGTGGAGGCTTAGAGTCATAGACTACAGGGGCTTAGGGGAGCTAGAGTTATGATTGAGGCCGTGATGGAGGGAGTTCCAACAAATTGGTGGACACATACGGGCACCTCTTAGAAGTGGATTGGTCTCTTCTCCAAAGGGGACATTCTTCTAGTAGTCTTTGCGGCTAGCACAGACATGACATGTACTTTTATGGTTGAGAAGGATGGCCATCTCCCCAATAAGAGGACCTCGACCAAGCAGCATCCATTGGATACTCCAGACACAAGTTCAGAGTAGTGGCTCACTTCAAGAGGAGGTGGCACATTGACCCAGACCCAATCACCTATCTAGTTGATGGATGGAGATATTGGGCTTACCAAAGGAGACCTCTACAAAGATTACAATGGAATCCAAAAGAGTGGGTGTGGAGGGATCTATTCCTTGATAGACCTTACAATGTACCCTTCTTTGACTACACTAGTAAGTTGGAGAGGAGAATACAGATGAGCAGGATCGAAGCACAGCCAGTAGCCTCCCCCCCCCCATTCGCATAGAGAGGGAGTCACAGAGGAGTTCCTATATGACTTTTGGAGGAGGCTACATGATAGCTTCAATCCTAGGAAGATATCTCTCTTCCTATGGCTTGTAGCTCATAGGATCCTAGTAGTTGGCACATGGCTTGGATACAGCAAGGACTCAGTAGCATGCGTGAGATGTGGCCATCTAGTGAGACACATATACACTGCCTATGGGACTGCCCTAGATCCCATGAGGTTTGGAGGAGAGCCCTCAGGATTGTATTTCATGGCAGAACAAAGACCATGGTGGCCACCTAGGGGGACTGTAGAATGGGTCATAGATAGAGGCCCACAACATGTGGCTATGAGGATGTTCAAGAGAGCTACTCTTTTCTTATCATTGGACAAAATCTGAGCAAGATTCTCACTCTAGATTACTCATAGGCACAGTGGAGTCAGGGACACAGCCATAGATGGGAGTTGATTGCAAGAAGAAAAAGAAGAAGGAAGATAACTCTCAAGTAAAAGAATGAATGCATGTACAAGATACTCAGAGGCAAAGCTGTCCAATAGTCAATGACTCTCATGGGAGCAAGATGAGGGAGTAGTAGGAGTGTGATGTCCACCGGAGACTGATCCCAAATTTTACAGCCACAAATCAAAGCAAGCAAGGAACAAAATGCAATGTGTAGGAGTGTGTCTTGGGCTGATGGAGACCTCCACAGCAGGGCGGCAGCGATATCACTGGCTAGACAAAAACACAGCAGTTCCAGTACCAGATCTGATCAAGGTGGCATTTGGAAAGGCCAAAACAGGGGCTGCGGCTGATGTGGAGTTTGTTTGGAGCAGTGCAGAATGGACAACAGCCCCTAGCTGATGATAACGAAAACACATGTACAGCTAGTCCAGATGAGATGCAGGATGCTGACATCTACAAATGATAGCAAAACATGATAGTGTGGAACTTCCAGAGGGTGGGGCAGCAGCTGGTATCAGGGCATCTGGCAGCAGAGGCGGTGGTAGCACTTGGAGAGGTTGGACAGCAAAGTGCTCATGAGGCTGATGGCTAGAATGGAACAAGGATGCTAAGTGACTATGCACCATCTATTTATAGATGAGGAACCAACCAAACTGTGGGAGTTTGCTTATGGGACACAAAAACTCTTTTCAGCATTCTTTTTGAGTTTTTGGGCTGTTTGAATGAGCTAATTAAGGGTTAATGTAAATGCTCCATTTTAGCTTAATACCCCCTCTCAACCCCAAAATAGGAAACAAAAAAGGCCTATAAGCATAGCTCACTCCATATATACTATCACGGGGACATGAAATTTTGAGATGCTTTAATCTTGTTGATAACATTTGATTCAATTATTAATCAAATGTGCAAGGTTGTTTAATACATGTGATGCACATGACAGTTATTTCATAGTAACAAGCCAAGGACCTCAAGGATCTAGTTGGTGCCAAAGGAAAAAGTTGTAATAAGTTACCTAACAAGTACTAGGTGGTAACTTTGGTGTCAAATTTTGGTCTAGACCAATTTATTGGCCACTAATATTGGTGGTGACATTAGAGACTAGGCATTAATTAATTAATTAATGTTGGTCTAAGGGCTAATAACTACTCACGGATACTGGGAAGACAAATTGGCCCAGTCAATTTAATTATTGGCAAGTGAAATTAATTTTTTGAGCACTAGAATAATTATTAAATTTATTTTCAGAATTAATATTCTAAAAATTAATTTAATAAGCTGATTAATGCTGGAAAATGAGATTAGAAGGCTACTACTTGGCAAAACTTGCCCATGCAAGTGGGTAAAACGTTTTTAGGGACTGGTGGAAGTCTATTCCAACCATTGTAAGAGAAAAGAAGGCTGTTAGAGAGCAAGGAGGACTGCTAATGTGATTTGCAACTACCAAAAGATCAGTCCTACAGCATGTGACAGTAGTTTGGAGCCCTCCAAGAGGAGGTGGCAGCATCCCAAGGTCCTTTTGGTGCAGATGACAATGTATAGGATACGAGACAAGTCTTTTTGGTGGTCCTAACCTATAGCTAACAGCTTCCATGGTTGTTTGAGCAGCACAACAACAGTTTTTAAGCGTTTCTAGTGATGAAACTCTGAAGTTTCTCTCTCCACAGCATTCTCTCTCATCCCCCAGCCATCTCTCAAGTTATCTCTACAAATTCCAATAACTTGAGCCATCAAAGGAAGAGATTTCAATCAATCTCTACTGTAGATCCTAATTTACAATAAAAACTAGGGTTTTGAGAACCGCCTCAGGATGCGTGCTCGAAATTGAGAGTCTAGGACTTAAAATTCCGGCAATTGAATTGAGGAATTTCAAGGAGATTCAAAAGGCCAGCCAACCAATATCAGATTTGGAATTGAATTTATATTTCAAGGAGCAGGGTGAAGGCCAATCCCCAAGCAAACCAAGGGGCAAATTGGTTTGGAGGCTTGCTAGTCAATTTTGACACCAAGAGGCACTTGGATTAGTAGAGAAGATCAGAGGATCTCTATTGTACTCATTCCATTTGCAATATAAGATAAAGAAATACCATAAGAGGCGCCAGTTTTGGGGCCCACTAGGTCTCCAATGTCCAAGATTAAAGAGATAAAGTATGCATTTTAAATTTATGGGAATTTTATGCTTGTTGTAATTAGTGCTTAATCATGTTATATACCACCCTATCTGAGGAGGAAGGTTGGTTTTATATACCCAAGACATCCCACCACAAAGCAATCAAGGCATTAGTCCATGGGTGCATGTCAGCTTCCCAAGAACCTATCAAAACTACAGACACAATGGTTATCTTACATCCAAAGTCCAAAGGGCCACGCTAGGAAGGCCAATGCATCACATAAAGGGTGCGCATGGGCTGCCTAGTGGGCTACAAGGACCTACAAAGGCAATATAAAGCCCCTTTGACTTTTCTCTTTTTGTTTTTGAAACAATTGTACCCATGGGGAAATAAAGGAATAGTTGGCTCACAAACCACAAAACAGATAGTACGTACTTAGCCACCCACAAGGGTGTCAATGATGAAGTAAAGGAGTGAAGAGGCATGTATTACCGATGGAGATAGCTTAGGATCCATTGCAAACAATGTGCTCAAGGGTGCTCTGCAAAATGAGATGCATAGATGAATGTTGCATAATGAGAATGCACATACAACAAGATGCCTCTTGAAAAATGTCCCTCATGGGGAAATTTGTTTGCTTGCCCAAGAACTTGTGTACAAATATGATAATGATCATGTGATGCAAAGGGTCAGGATGTAGGGAAGGAAGGCCAATGTCAAAGACAATGCTGTAACTTGTAGGTACCAAGTGAAGGATGGGAGTCCCCCTCTCAACCGTGGATACCGATTCCAAGGAGAGAGAGATTTGATGTGGGTCTTTCTGCCAAGAATCACGAAGAAGGATATAGATGATCCCAACTAGAAGTGCTAGGGAGAAGCAACCACCGTGGTAGCATCAAGAGATGCAGAAAGAACTACCTCAGGAGGGGAAGCTTCTATGCTAGTAGAATAGCAATTCTCCAAGTAAGATGGAACCAGAAAGGAATAGCAAGCAACCCATGTGTCGAGCCCAAGAAGAACCAATACAAACCTATACATTAGCCCTAACTGAAATGAAAACCCTAGCATATAAGTAACAAGGAAACTAAAACTTGCATACTAGTGTTTCATAGTGAGATGCTTCAACGTGAAACAAAATAAAAGCTAAGATTAATAAGAGAGAGAGTCGAGAAATGTGTGGGTGGAGTGGAAGACAAATGAAAGAATCCTAAAATTGAGTAGCCTAAGGGACAAAATTAGCCTTCAGACCCGACTCATTAGCCTAATGAACTAAGAGTGCTAAGGAATGCTAGACTAGTCTACAATACTCCAAGGGACCTAGACAATGCTATCCTAAGGTTATCTCCACCATCGCACATGTCCATTAGCAAGTCTCTGGCAATGAAACTCATGGCAAGGTGGGAAAGTGGTCCTAAATGGTGGTTGCATTAGGAGATCCTAGAATGGTAGCTAAAAGTGCTTGAAGTGAGAAATCTAATGTAGTCAGGTTAGTTGGCTAATCACCCATAAATCTTCAAGAGTCCTATGAGGTGGAGCCAAAGGGAACTATCCATATGCCACATGTCCAATGATGTACCACTAAGGTGTTTGTATACTACGAGTGGGAGTAGTGGGTGCAATAGCTGGAGGAGGATCCCAACTTGACTATCTAGAGGCAGTACTACTCGTGGATGCAGTCATAGCCTACTCCTGATTTTTAGTGGAAAGTCCATGGGCCTTGATGATATTGGTAATCTGCATGGCCCAAGTGCTAGCAATGTGTGCAAAACCTATTCTTTTTAGGGACTTAATGCTAGATGGATTAAGTTATTAGTGTCTTCATTTGAGGAAGAGGTGTTTGCCTAGTTTTCAATTGCCTTTTCTCTTGGGAGCTCTTGCCACTTCTACATTTTCACTTCAAAAAAGAGGATACTAGAGTCCCCTCTGAAAGTGAGAATGGAGAAGAGGTATTTTTGTAGACTTGATCATGCACCCTTATGTGATGCAAGAGATAACATACAAACTCGTAGAAGGTTGGCAACCCAAGTAACAAAAATAATAAATGAGCTAGTAATAGCAAACGAGGTGAGTAATCACCTATACTCCACCAACTCGACTTTCAATTCGTCTCTGGAATAGAAAATTCTTGCAACTCATAATCAAGATTGATACATCAAGTACGATCTCCTGTCAAATACTGGTCAAGAAGAGGACTCCAATGATGAGAAGCTTGACAAAAGTGTTGTAACTATGAGTGAGACTCAGAAAGTAACCCTTGCATTAACTCAACATATGTTGTAGCATTACAAACTCTCCATTGATGAATATGGTCAAGGTGGTGTGAGACAGGAGATGGCAGCTCTCAATTGAAAGTAGTAAACAATAGAGAGAGTGAGAGTGAAGACACAACATGACACTATGCAATTCCCAAGTGTGTAAGTGAAAGTACAAGTACAACCCTTAGACCTTAGGGTTGTTAAGGTGCATTCACACTCGAAAGGTGTAAAGTATGGTAAGTGATCGAACTATTTAACATAAACAGACAAAATAGAGAATAATGTAAATGGGGAAAAAAACCTCTTGTATGGAGAGTAAAAAGTGCCATAGTGTCGTACTGCAGATCACCGACACTCCTCTTTGAGCATAGGTGTGAGTGAAACCCAACAAACCCCCCCGGAGTGAAAAGTGATTAGCATATAAGGATCATCTATCAAAGGAGATCAAATTCAAAGCATTGCGAAATGCTTCAAATTTGTCGTGAGGAAGAGCTTTGGTGAAGATGTCTGCCACATTGTTGTTTGTAGGATAGTAGGCAAGGCCAATATCTCCTTCATATAGCCTCTCTCTAACAAACTAATAGTGGATCTCTATGTGTTTTGTGTGTGCATGAAACATTGGGTTCTGTGCCACTATAATGGTACTCTCACTGTCAATAAACAAAAGAGTAGACTCCGTGACAAATACATCAAGATCAATCAACAAACATCTCAGCCATACACATTCAACTAAAGTAGTGAAGGTTGCCTTGTATTCAGCTTCACAAGACGATGTGGCAACAATGGATTGTTTCTTGCTAAGCCAAGAAATGCAAGAAGAGCCAAGAAAGAAACAATTTCCTTTTGTAGAGTAACGTGAATCAAAATCACCAAGCCAATCCGAATCATTTTAAGCATGTAATTGTAGGTGTCTCTCCTTGGCATAAAGCAATCCAAGAGCCCTTGTACCTTGCAAGTAACATAAAGCAATCCAAGAGCCCTTGTACCTTGCAAGTAACGAAAAACATACTTCACAGCACACCAATGTGACATGCATGGGCTGCGCATATATCTGCTTAGGGCTGAAATTGCAAACTGAATATCTAGCCTTGTGTTGCATAAATAAATGAGACATCCAACTATTGCAACATATGTATGAATGTCAAACAAATCACTATCATCATGCAAAGACAGCTTGAGTCCACTCTCCATTGGTATGCTAACTAGCTTGCAATCCAGGAAGCCAAATCTCTCAAGGAGTTTACCAATATATCTCGATTGTGACAATCCAATGCCTCTAGCATCATGAATAAAGTGAATGTCCGAATAGTAATGCAAAGGTGGCAAATCTAACATTTCAAAAGTTTTGCTGCAAATTTTTCTTGAATGCTAAAATCTGATCAACATGCGTCCTAGTGAGCAGAAGATCATCTACATAAAGACAAATGACCAGCAAGGATCTTTCCTCTTTGCATATGTGAAGAGTAGACTCTAATGGGCTGTTAATGAACCCTTGGCTAAGTAAAAAGGCATCGATTTTTGCATACCAAGCTCGTGGAGTTTGCTTCAAACCATACAAAACCTTTTTCAGCTTGCATACCAAGTGTTCGGATCCTTCAACTGCAAAACCCACGGGCTACTGAACATACACTTCTTCCTAAAGTTCCCCATGTAAAAATGCAGTTTTAATGTCAAGCTGGTGCACAATCCAACCATAATGGGCAGCCAAAACAACCATACACCTAATGGTGGTCATATGAGATGTAGGAGCAAATCTCTCCTTATAATCAATGCCCTTCTTTTGTGCATGCGCTTATACCATCATCATCTTCTTGGTGTTGATTTAGTCCAAGATTAGATCAATTATGCTCAGCTTGGTAGATCTTGACATGCTCATTAATTATTTCCAAGATACTGCCTTTTTGGTTTTTCTAGGCAATCTTGAATACAAATATGTCTACAATGATCAGTAGTCGCAAAAACTATAATAACTTTTGATTGGACTATCTAAACAAGAAGATTTCTACCTTGAGACCTTGATAGCAAAGTCTCGTATCCACCTATGATCATTGATTTCCATTAGAATCACTTATAATGATCCTAAAACTATAGTCAATTGTCTATCTAGAACTATTCAAGCACCTGTCTAAATTGTGTTAATACTTGTAAGTCAACTTGTAAGTGGTTTTTTGTATGTCCAACCCTTGATAACATTGAATTGCAGTTGTAGGTACCTGTATGACTTGTAGTACCACTCCAAAAGTAGTAGAAATACATGCAAGTACCTGTACAAGTTTTAAATACCTAATGCAATTCTTTTGGTTGAATTGAAGTCTTGATTTATTCTTGGGTTGATATGCCTTTTGCCACAAGCCTAGCTTTGTACTTATCAATGGATCCATCCGCTTTTCTTTTCAACTTGTAGACCCATTTAGTACTAATGGCTTTCTTTCCAACAGGCGATGTAACTAAATCCCATGTTTGATTCTTCATGGTAGAATCAAATTCAGCTTTCATTGCTGCCATCCAATGCACACTCTATTGTGCATCCTCAAAACAATCATGCTCCTCATCATCAAGTGTGTGTGCTGCCATAACAAACTCTATTGTATTAGCATGATCATGCAGACGTGCATGTCTTCTAGTACGACCAACAATAGGAGCATCCAAATGACTGTCTTTTAAAGTCTGCAAGTACCATCTAGGCATTTGCCTAGCCTCTTGATTATGTATATGCTCCTAATGAACCTCAACTTCAGCATTTTTCTGAATATTCAGATTAGCCATAGGCTGAATTTCTGCATTGCTTAATGGAGCAGCTGGCTTGAGATTTTGTTCATTAACTGAAACTCTAGCTATATCATCAAAAGAAATGGGCAACAACCCTTCAAACATATCATTTGTAGCCTGATGTGTCAAAACCAATAAGAGATAATTCTAATTTTTCATAAAAAATCACATCCCTACTCACAAAGACTCTCTTGGAAACGGGATCATATAGTCTGTATGCTTTGCTCTCACTGTTGTAATCTATAAAAATACACTTGATAGCCTTGTTGTCCAACTTCTTTCTCAATACTTTGGGAATATGAGCATATATGCAAGACACCCAAAAGTACAAATGTGGCCAACTGAAGGTTTCCCACTATTCCAAGCCTAAAAAGAAGTGACATTTTTCAATGCCTTGGTAGGGCACCTATTCAAAAAGTGACAAGCACACATAACTACTTCCATCCAAAAGCCATGTGGCACATTCTTAGCTTTCAGCATACCACTGGCCATCTCCATGAGTGACATTTTTCAATGCCTTGGTACAGCACCTATTCAAAACGTGGCAAGCACACTTAACTGCTTCCATCCAAAAGCCATGTGGCAGATTCTTAGCTTTCAACATACCACTAGCCGTCTCCATGAGTGACCAATTCTTCCTTTTTGCAACCCCGTTCTGCTATGGAGCATATACAGTAGTATACTAATGGGCAATGCATTTCTGCTTCAAAAAATTATTCAACAAAGAAGACATATATTCCCCCCCTTGGTCCAAATGGAGAGTCTTAACCCAACAATCAGATTGATTTTCTACAAGTGCAATAAAAGCCAAAAATAGATCATACACCTCTTACTATTTTACCAATGAATAGACCCAACAAAAGCGAGTTAAGTCATCAATGAAGGTGATGAAATAATAAATTCCACCCAATGACTTTGTCTCCATAGGTCCACATACATCCAAATGTACAACCTGTAATATGGATATTGCCTTAAAGCAACATCACGAGGGAAAGGAAATCGATGCATTTTTTCCAAAATGCATCCCTGACAAACATGCTCAAGAGGTCTCTCCAAGAGAGGTAAACCATCTCAAATTTGAGTACGATGCATAAGCAAATTGCCATAGTTAACATGCTCCATGTGAGCATGCCATAACTCTACCTGTGACATAGCAAGAGTAATAGTAGATGCCAAATAGACTGAATAATCAATTGAATAAGCATCTAACTCATAGAGTCCATGACATATTGTGCCAATCAATACCAAAGTCAAGAATTCATTATCCCTGACTATGCATTTTTCATCATCAAATGTGACTTGCATACGACACTATGCTAAAGAAGAAATAGATAACAAATTCTTCTTTATCCCTGGCACATATAATGCATCCTGCAAATGGAAAGTAGAGCCATCAATGGCTTTTAGGACAATCTTCCCAACACCTTTAACAAAGTAAGATGCATTGTTGGCACATTGCAAAGATTTGCCAACAGGAACTGCAATAACAGAGGTAAACAAATTCATGCAAGATATAATGTACTTAGAAGCACCACTATTAAAAAACCAAGTGGTAGCATCCTTTATAGAGCTGAATGCTCTATCTGCCCAAGAAGAATCATAACTGCAAGTATAAAAATAGTAGTCACGGTCAACAAGAAAAGATGAAGACTCTGTAGCAATAGAAGGCGCATCAAGAACAAACATCCATCCTCCTTGGGGAGGAGTTGTAGGAGCCACAACTCTAGGACGGACTTCTTCATCACTAACATACTCCCAAAGATTTTTAGAAATGAGTACATATCTTCATTCTTCATCATGGACCATAGATAATAGTTGTTGCCATCCAATCTACCCTCTTTGGATACATAGGTGAATAAATCACTCAGTCCTTGATTGGCCATGATAAATGTCATTGTTTCAAAAAACACAAGAGCAAGAACCAAAGGTGGAACAATCTGAAAATTTGCAAATTTCCAGAAATCACAGCATGCACCAACTTGTAATTAGCAAAACTGTGTCATGCTTGATCACAATTGTCCAATGTGCTAAATTTTCCACAAATTTCAGCAAATAACATACTCTCCAATGCACAAACAGTGCTCAGGCAGCACAAAAAATGCAAAAGTCCCAAAATTTAGCTATCCAAAATGCACAATTTTAGTCAATTTCAGACTGAATCTTCAATACATGTGCCAATGTCTGCCAAACATCCAAAAGCTCCAAATTTTCTAACCCGAATCCCAAGAAATTTCTGCAATGTGCATCCTAAAAGTACTTCCAAGAGCAGAAATGCACTCCTTAGGCAAAAGCGTTGTAGCTCGGATTTCTAAATAAAAATAATTAAATGTACTTGTTACCTTTGAAATGTGAGCCAAGGTCGAGCCGGGAGGATGCCTAAACTAACCAGAATGTGGTGGCGGCATGGTCAAGGTGCACGGAGCTGAGGCAACAGTTGGAGGAGCTCAGTGCCTCAACAGAGGTGGTGGGGGGTGGTCACTAGCCGGGCAATGACAAGGTGGCCACGGCGCTGGCGGCCTGGCGAAAGACTAGAGGCCGTAGGAACAACGCTAGTGGCATTGGCTAAATGCTGGCAGCACTGGTGCTGCCGGTCACTACTGCAGGAGAGTTGCCAGTGGCAAAGGCGGCTCTAGACAAGGGGTAGCAGGCGGGCGAGCCTACAGGGCGGCGGGCCTATAGCAAGTTGCTTGCCAAGGTGGCAGTGTTGCAGTTGGGGGCAGCCATGGATGAGGTGCAAGTGCTAACGAGCTTGGGGAGGCAAGTTGGACTGAACTGAACCTAAGCTCTAATACCAAATGTAAGATAGGAGATGGCAGCTCTCAGCTGAAAGTAGTGAACAATGGAGAGAGTGAGAGTGAAGACACATCACGACACTGTATGTGATTCCCAAGTGTGTAAGTGAAAGTACAAAGTACAACGCTTAGACCTCAAGGTTGTTAAGGTGTGTTCACACCCAAAAGGTGTTAAGTACGGTAAGTGACCGAACTGTGTAACATAAACACACAAAATAGAGAATAATGTAGCTGGGGGGAAAAAACCTCTCATATGGAGAGTAAAAAGTGTCCCAATGTCCTATTATAGATCGCTAACACTCCTCTGTGAGTGTAGGCATGAATGAAACCCAATAGATGGCCAACATAAGCTCTAAACCAACTACTAGGTTTCAAAGACCATAAGACCCAAGCATTTGTTGCATAAGGTTAAACCAAGTTACAAAATTAGACCCATTAAAATGAGTCTTACCCATAAAGGCACTCTTAGCCATGAGTGTTGAGTGAGGAGTAGGGTTGGTAGGGTGCGTAGGGTGGGAGATTAGAGTATACTCGATAATCAACCCTAGAGTGCTCATCATGTAAGCAAGATGTGTGCAAGTCACTGACCATAGGTGGAGGCAAGCATGGTAGCTTCATGAGTAGTCCAAGGAGGGTGGATAGGCACATGGTATAGGTAGAGGATGGATATCCTATAGTGTCTTATATGTCTGAAGTACATGGTCCTTGCTTGGTAATGGGACTTCTCCATTCTTTGGGTGGACCAAATCGACAAACTCCCATACTACCACACAAACCAGGGATCGTGAGTATAAATAATATGCTATTCATAAGCAATGGAAGATGGGGTTCGTTAAGAGCTAAGCAGTAAGTTCAAGTATAGAAACCAAATATGATGTTTCTTACTATATAGTGTGTGAGATTATCTGCTCCCTAAGCATCCTTCATGAAGGTTTTGAATTTGTGGAGGGCCTTCTTAAAGCATAGGAGATCCTCCTTGGACCAAGGCGTTTTATAACAATACATGAACATTGTGTCTGGTGCCTCCCACACTTCGGCCTTCCCGCTCCTTGCTTTTTCGTCATCCCCATGGTGGCACATGGACTACATAGTGGTGAATCATAAGCAAAGGGTGGATAGCCTACATCTAAGTAGTCGATGGAATGTGTGGTGCATGTCTGGGGGAGTGAGGGGGATACCCAACATAGCCATCCATGGGAAAAATATATACTCACTTGCGGGTGGGTGTAAGGTATGGTATTTATAGGTGATATTACTCATAAAGAAATACCGTGGTGCAAAGTGATATTCATGTGTAAAATTGAAAAAGAAGAAATGCTAGAAATAGAGACAAAAGATCCCAATTGTATTGTGTTAGGCACTGATGCAGAACGCTACTAAATGCAAAAAAAAAGAGAATCTTCACAATAGGACCAAAGAGAGGAAATCTCTATTGATTAACACTAAGTCCATGATCATATGAAACACAAGGTACAATGTTAGGTATAAATGTGGACATACATCTTCTAGACCCTCCTCTATTGAAGTTAACATGCTCAAACTGGTCATTAAACAAGGAAGGGCTTCGTTTCATATGACTCAAAGGGGTCATACAAACCTAATAGTAGGACTAGCAATGATGAGGAAGATGGGTCACTACTCATTTGAAATATAGTATGTCCTCCATGAGTGGAAAGGTGGCCATCCAACATTGGCTTTGATACCATGTGAAGATACGCTAGGTTTTGCACTAAGAAAACACAAAATGTACAAACATGACTAAAACTCAAGAACTCAAACAAAAACACAAACATGAAAATAGAGAAGAAAGATAAAAGTAAATGAATGAATTCATGTACGAGATGCTCAAAGACAAAGTATTTCAACAGCTGATGACTCTTGTAGCAGTAGGTTGAAGGAATAGTTAAGAGTGTGACATCCACTGGAGATGGATCCTAAGTGTTGTAATCACCAGTCGTAGCACGCAGGTAGGAAAACGTAGTGTGTAGAAGTGTGTGTCTGGCTGACGAAGACCTCTAGGAGTAGGGCAGCAATATGACCCACATGGACCGAAAACACAGCAATTACAGCACCAAATCTGATCAGTACATTGGGAACGCCAGAACAGGGGCTGCAGCTTATGTGGTGGATGGCAGCTTGTCACTTGGCTGAGGATGACAAAAACGTAGGAGAGCTGGTCCAGATGAGGCGCAGGATGCTGATGTTTGCAAATAACAGCAAAAGCACCCTGCAATAGTCACAAGTAATGGTCATTTTTGAACTTCAGTATTGGGGGGACACTAGCTTTTTTCCATCTCACCTCTCATTCCACGTGGCTATAAAACCACAAGTGACAGCACATCCTCCCCATCCCGCATCCCCTATCCTTGTCACATTTCATGTCACTTGGGACTATGAAAGCAGCCATGTGGATCCTCTAGAAGGATGGGCAGCAACTAGTATCAAGGTGTCTAGTTATAGAGGTGGCTGTCCTCGAAGAGGATGGACAGCCACATGCTGGTGAGGGCTGAAGGCTAGGATGGAACAGGGATGCTAAGTGACCGAGCACACCATCTATTTATAAATAGGGGACCAATTAAATTGTGGGAGTTTACTTGTGGGACACAAAATCTCATTTTAGCATTAATTTTGAGTTCTGGGGCTGTTTGAATGAGCTAATTAATGTATAATGTGAAATACTCATTTTTAGCTTAACAATAATTCTCTCAATTGGGCAGGTTAGTTGAGTTATAAAATTTTAGGGCCATTTATTTATGGCAATATCAAATGTGATCATTCTTGTAGAGAGTAGAACTAAGGGCCTTGTTGGTACCCTTTTGATTATGGTGGTGGTATTCTTCAAGATCCTCAAGGTTTTCATTGTCTTCTTCATATTCTTTGGACAGACATTAAATGAGATCTTTTCTTGGCATGGAAATCCTTCTTCCCAAGACTTGTCCTATAATGAATATCACAAAACAATTTTCCTTCCAAGTTATCTTTAGTATTATGTTTTGAACTTATTTTGTTCTTCTTGTTGGCATCATTATCTCTTGGTATGGCTTTTTATTTTTCTTTGGACTTACAACTTATTTTCTTATTTTAAAAATTAAGCTTGTGCATCCTCAAATCTGATCATTGTTGATGAGAGTAGTTATGATGTCATACTCAAAAGGCAATGACTTTAGGACAACAACTAGAGAATATCTTCATCTACCTTTACAAAAATGCCAGTACATTGTCATTAGATGTTGCATTTAGTTGACATGTGATTCTGTGAAACAAGTGAGGTTCAAGACTTCATTTCCAACTTGAAAACCCCACGCATCCAAACCAAATTGAACCTCCTAATGTCTCAACTTGCTCCCATGTACCTCTGGCAGTTTGCTGAGTCACTAATACTACGGTTTGCATTCAAAAAAAATTGTGTGCATTAATCCCCAATTCAGTCTCAAAACATCCCCAAAAGGCAATGATGCCAAATTACCCAAAATAAATGGATTTATTTTCTGTTGTAGGATGTCAGGCGAGCAGTAGGATTGTGTGTGCAGCCAGCACATCATGCTGATGGCAGCAAGTTTGCATGCAAGCCAAAAGGGACACATGGGAAGCAGTTTGTGGGGGATTTTGGGCTGTTCGACACTTTCTTCAGTCAGACTATTAATGTGCTGATATGGTGAAACTTTTGAGTCAGCAGTTTTCTAGATTGAAAAAGGAGACTGATTCTTTTATTTTCAAGGTCTTGGGCTGCACATTTAAAAGGACAGCATAAAGACAATTGTTAGACCGGCTGCAAAGGGCATTCATGAGATTGTGGAAATCATGATCATCTTTCACCATCTTCTTCTTCTAGGAAGCATGCCTAGTTGCAGAATAGTGAGGGGACATCTCCTAGGGATCATGATCAGCAAACTGGAATGTTTATGAGATCGATGAGAGCTCAAGTGTTTGTGGCTTGATCATAGTGAAGATTGTTTGAGGCAGATTGAGACAAAGGTGAAGATTGTCAGAGCCATTCCTTGTAATCTCATATTTAACTACCGTTACTATAAGATTTGAGGATCTCTTCCATCTTTTTGGTTCTCTTATATTTCAGTGGAGTTATGCAATTAGGATGTAGTGTCTTATATCAGCCTCTGACTCTAAAGCTCATGATCCAGAGTTTTTGGAAGAGAGGAGATTAGGGGGGATGCCTAAACTAGCTCAAAGCTACCATCTGAATAGATTGGAAGAGATAAGGAGTGCTAACACATAGTGGAAGTGTGCATGTGTAAATGACTATGGTGGATGCATCCTTAAAACCATGAGAATAATGGTAATGAACTAGGTTAGCATAAATGAAAGACTGGACACAAGTGATAAGCAAAATGATTAAAATTGCATCATCAAATAGTATGTGTATAGTGAGTGAGAGGTGGAGATGCCTCTATATAGGCTAAAACAAGAGAATGTGCTATACAATAAAACAAGCTAGAGGCCTCTCATACAAGTGGATAACATAGGAAGCTATGCACAAGTGGAGATGGAGGAGGAAGGAGGTAAGAGAGCCTCAATGAGAAAAGGATACTTTCTTCATTGTAATTTCTTCACAGATTGATAAACAGATGTTCTGAAAGAGCCAACTTATTCCTCAATTTGTAGCTGAGAAGCAAAAGGAAGAAGGGATAGGCCTGATTTACTTGCCTTCCTGTTAACTGACATTCACCTCTTGTTAGTAAGACTACTTTCTCATCACTGCCTCTGCTTTGCATTGCATCTCAGGTTGGCCTTGTTAGCACATTAAATTGGTATTTCCATTCGGTACACTGGTAAATGTTTAGGACCCTTGTAAGTGGACATGTCAAAACATAAATAACTGGAGCAGCAGTGGCTTGAACTGATTGCATACTTCCAAGCAGATTTTTAAAGATGGAAAGAGTATTATGGCTCATTGTTGTGAAAACTACTGTCGTTTCAAAATTAGACAAACAAATGCTTTGAATTGAAGTAGGCTAAGGCACACTTTTCTCATTGCAAAAAGGAAAGTATAAAACCTAAGCATTCAAGAATTTTTCTCTCTGAAAACACAGCTCTTTTAGTTCCACAAGTCACAATTTAACAGTTTATAGTAGCCTGAGTCATTATACTTTAACATAATTTGACTGATAGGATCAATAAACAAAAGACTTGTCAGTAGCCCGAGTCATTATCCTTTAACGTAATTTGACTGTTAGGATCAATAAACAATAGACTTGTTAAATCCAAAAAATGTTAAAAACTTTTTATTGAACTGACCTATACATTGACATAGAACAAAGAAAAGCATAAGAAATAAAAATCAAGCATACCGTAATTGCAGCACAAATTGCATATGCTGTCAATCGAGCCTGAAACAATGTTGCGATCCATGAAAAACTAGGACTAATTCAATAACCACTCAATAAGCCAATCACTTAAAATGATTTAATTCACCCCAAAATATCTTGTTTTTTTGTGGACTTACAGTGGGGATATATCCAGGTCCATAACTGAATTCCACAGGTGATGTAAGTGTGAAACTGGCAATCAAAGCTGTGAGCCAACTAAGTGATCTTAACTGTTCAGATTTCTCTTCCACATCGCGCCGGTTGAGTTCTGCAAATCTTTTTCAGAAAATTGTTTGAAGCATGGGTTTTTCATTTTTTAAACAAGTGAACTGATTTATTGTAGGAAGCATTTGTATAGCTAGTGAAATATCCATCCTGTTTTCCCTCGACTGTAAATAGAAACTGCCAGACCTCCCACAAAGGGGAAAGGGTCGATTGAAAGTCTCAGCCAAGCCATAGGGCAAGGCTATAGCTTGCAGACAACTTGTAGGTTTGGCCGATGAGCATGTGTGTAACCCTATGGCTTTTGGATTGTTGAAGGCTCTGACTCCCAATCTGATTGTCAAGGCTTTAAACCATAGCCCAAGCTTATGGCTTCTAGCCATGTAAGCCTACGGCTTGCATTACAAGCATCCAGTGAGCCTATGACATGCTCACATGTGGGATGTGCCATCCTTGTAGGCATGGTTTATGAGCATGAAACTTCAGCTTGAAAATTGTTTAATGCCATAATGTCCAATCACAGGGGTCAAGCTTTTAAGCCTCAGGGCAAGCCTACAGCTTGCAGGCATCCTGTAAGCATATCCTACAAACTTACGAGTCTGCAGACAAGTTGTGGGCATGGCCTACAAATGTATAAATTTGTAGACAACTTATAGGCATGGCCCACATACATGTGATGAGCCCAGATATGTTCGCAAATGTTTGAACAATCCCTTTCAAAAACTAAATGCTTTCTCATGCATAGTAGTAATCAAAACTCACACTCATGCACCACCACACAACACACACACACTTTTTTTTGTGAAACCACTATTCCTTCTATCATCAAAGCACACAAAAACACACTTTTTCTTTAGGTGAAACCACTATTCATCTCATCATCAAAGCACACAAAAACACACTTTTTCTTTAGGTGAAACCACTATTCATATGTCATCAACACATTAACTATGCGTGCAGAACAGGCTTGATAGCAAAGCCTATTCAGAAAAGTCAAAAAACAGCAATAAAACACATCTGTGCAGGAAATACTTAAATGTCCAGCATACCAGCTATCATATCAGGATTGCCACAATGAGAATTGAAAGAAGGCATGTGCATGAAAAGAAGGTATCTTGCAATAAAGCGTGATTTCTCTGGGCCCAAATGGCCCACAAAGCCCAAAATATAACCTGATATCTCATTTCCCATTCCATGTGACTATATATTCACAAGTGACGGCAATTCCTCCCTATCCCTCATCCCCCATCCCAATTTCGTTTTGTGTCACTTGTGACTATGGCTCAGAGGGGGAGTTAGCCTATATTATTTCATGTTGTCATCCCCTGGCTGTGAGCTCTGTCAAAGTTTGATAGAGACGAATGAGCTCCCATTCTTTCCAGCCTTGTATTTGACTATGTTACAGTTTTCAACTATCTAGGAGTGTCTTCACACTGGCTGTGCATTATTTCCAGCCAGGTGCATTACGACTCTAGGCTGCCTACACTTGTGTTCACACTAGGACTTCTGATGATCTGGTTTGGCTGCATTGAATGCACCAGGTGGCCAGCTTCCTGCAGCCAACTAGCATTGGACAGTTTCAGTACATGCCTTTGTACTAGGTTGGCCAAATTTGGGGCTGACTGCCTATTTACAGTGCCGTCCCCTGGTCTACCAGCAGTGCCGCCAGCACAGCGCTGCCTGTGCAGCAGTCACCTGCGCTAACTTCGCCCGAGCTCTGCCTGGTCCTCCTGTAGGCGGTACCGCCAGTAGTCGGCACCACCAGCACCTCCTTTGCCCTGTCCACATGCCACCTCCACCAGTTCTGCAAGCGACTCCTCCAGCTCCTACAACCCTGCTCGCCACCTCAGCCAGGTGCTTCAGCTCCAAGAGGCAGCTGCCACCAGTTCGGGCATTCACCCGACTCAACTTGGTAATAGGTAAATTTTTATTGTTTTATTCAGAGATTGTTGGGTTTCACTCGTGCCTACGCTCACAGAGGAGTGTCGATGATCCTCAGTAGGACACTTGGGGCACTTTTTACTCTCCGTACGAGAGGTTTTTTCCCCCAGATTTATTCCCTTTATTTTATGCACCTATGTTACACAGTTTTGGGCACTTATCGTGTGTCACACACTTCGGGTGTGAACACCCTCCTACAACCCTCAGGTTTAAGGGTACATTTTAGATTATTGCATTGGGTGTCGTGCTCTCACACTCTACACTGTCTACTCCACTCTCAGCTGAGCTTTGATCCTTTCCTGTTCTCACAGAGATCAGAGCTATAGCAAGGGGCTTTTGCTAGAGAGGTGCATTTCTGCTCCAGGAAGTACTTTTGGGTACACATTGCAGAAATTTCTTGGAATTTGGGTCAGGAAATTTGGGGCTTTTGGATGTTTGGTAGACATTGGCACATGTACTAAAGATTCGGTCTGAAATTGTGCATTTTGGACAGCTAAATTTTGGGGCTTTTGTATTCTTTGTGCTGCTGAGCACTGTTTGTGCATTGGACAGCGTGCTATTCGCGGAAATTTGTGGGAATTTCAGCACATTGGACAGTTGTGATCAAGTGTGACACAATTTTGCTAATTACACCTTGGTGTATGCTGTAATTTTTGGAAATTTGCAGATTTCCAAGTTGTTCCAGCTTTGGTTCTTGCTCTAGTGCTTTTTGAAACAGTGACATTTATCATGGCCAATCAAGGACAGAGTGATGTATTCACCTATGTATCTAAGGAGGATAGATTGGATGGCAATAAGTATTCTCTATGGTCATTCATGATGAAGAATGTGCTAATTGCTAAAAAGCTTTGGGAGTGTGTTAGTGGTGAAGAAGTCCGTCTTGGAGTTGTGGCTCCTGCAACTCCTCCCCAAGGAGGATGTGGTCAAAGGCCACGTCCAGCTCAGCCATTTCCCCAAAGAAAAGCTGCACAAAAGGCTTGGGACACTCAGGATGCCCAAGCATTGTCACTAGCAATTCAGCGGTCCATAATTCCACATATTCGATCTGCTATTTCTTCACAAGTAGCATGCATGGCTCACACTTTAGTAAATGTTTGATGGAAAAATGAGACACACATTTCTTTCTTGAAAAAGGAGCCTAAAAATGTGAAGATGGATGAAGGTGATGCCATGCACAGTAATCTTAACAGAACTCAGTACTTGCATGAGCAATTGATGAATGTAGATGAGTATTATTCTGATGCACAGATGGTCTCTACTACTTTAAATTCCTTGCACCCTCTTATTTGGCCTTTCACATGGCCTTAAATCTCACCATGAGAACTTCTAGGCAACCACTTATCTTTCTTCAGTTGGTTAGTTTACTACTAGAAGAAGAGCAAACAAGGAAGAACAATGGGGTGGATGTTGTAGCCCTTGAACAAGCTTTTATGGCAAGACAAAAGACCAAGGTCAATCAGTCTAGTAATGCTTTGCAAAGTTCCAGAAGTTCAGGTACTTCACAGAGCAACAAGAAGCAGGGAAGCATGCAAGCCAAGAAGGTCAAGTGCCATTATTGTAAAAAGCCACGTCCTACATCACAGAATGCAAGAAACGCGTTTCCAAGGAGAAGACAGAATTTGGGATGTTTGTTAATAAGGAATGCACCTTCTACTGCTACAAAGTCTGCATCTTTTGTTGTTGACCATGACTACTATTTTTACACTTGCAGCTATGATTCTTCTTGGGCAGATAGAGCATTTAGCTCTACAGAGGATGCTAGCACTTGGTTCTTTGATAGTGGTGCTTCTAAGCACATTACATCCCGTAGGGATCTATTTACCTTTATTATTACAGCTCCTCTTAGCAAATCTATGCAATGTGCCAACAATGCATCTTATCCTATTAGAGATGTTATAGTGGTTGTCTTGAAAGCCATTGATGGCTCTACTCTCCATTTGTAGGATGCATTACATGTGCCAAGAATAAAGAAGAATTTGTCATCCATTTTTTCTTTAGCAAAGTGTGGAATGCAAGTTACATTTGATGATAACAAATGCATGGTCAGGGATAAGGAATTCTTGACTTTGGTATTGATTGGCACATTATGTCATGGACTCTATGAGTTAGATGCTTATTCAATTGATCAATCAGTCTATTTGGCATCTACTATTACTCCTGCTATGTTACAAGTAGAGTTATGGAATGCTCGCATGGGGCATGTTAGCTATGGTAGTTTGATGCTTATGCAGCATACTCACATGTTAGATGGTATACCTCTTGGAGAGACCTCTTGAGCATATTTATGAGGGATGCATTTTGGAAAAAATGCATTGGTTCTCTTTTCTCGTAATGTTGTTTTTAAGGTAACAGCCAAGTATTGAGCTAAAAATGCATTAGCTTTACTTAAACAGCCCTAAAACTTGCTTAATTAATGAAGAAACCTAGTTTAGTTAAAAGAAACACGATCCTAGAGAGTTTCTATGTCCCATAAGCACAAACCCACTTGGGAGGGCCGAAACTTTCTATAAATACGTATGCTACCCTCCATTCAAGAAACAATCTCATTTTTGCAGATTTCAGGTGTTTCAACTTGCTGCCCACACCCCGTTTGCGGAGGACATCTCAGTTGAAGCTGTCCATTGCTGTCTTCATCAGTTGGCACCTGATTTCCAGCCCTCTTCACGCAATTTGGAGCTAATTCCAGCCAGGTGACTGCTGTTCTTGCACAGACCTTCTACCATACAACCTCCCACGTCATCACAACCCTATGTTTGCTTCCTGCAGGCTGTTGCCTGTCAAAAGATGACATACCAGCGAGACAGTAGGGTTTGCGGGGAGGAACACGGAGTGAACTCAACAAACATGGAGAAGAGAAGAGAAGAGAGAAGAAACTCTGATGAATGGAGTGAATGTGATACAAGGGAACAAGGGTGCCATAGCACAAGGAAGATAATGAAGACAGCCACGAACCACGAACCGCAATGTCCTCCTGAAGGGGTGTGAGGGTAGTGGAGAGGCTTGAGAGAAGAGGTGACGGACTGAATGAATCAGTCGCAAAGAAAGAATGAGAGAGTGGCCTATAAATAGGCACAGTCAGTCTAGGATGGCGCCCCTTTTTGGGGCTGCAAACCCTAAATGCAAAACGCAAAAACACAAAAACGCAAACTGCAGGTGAAGGGTGAAGGGTTTCTCAACACCCCCTCTCAAGCCCAAAAAGGGGAACAAGAGAAGAGAGAGGTGGAGATGCAATGCTTATGCAGCAGGTGCCACTTGGACAGTGTCCCTCGTGGGAAAATTATTCACTTGCCCAAGCGCCCTAGTACAAAGATGATGAAAACATGCAATGCATAGGAGGAATGTCGAACTTTGTGTGGTGTCAAGAACCATAACGATATGCCTGTACTTGATCTAGGGAGGTGGCTCCATGCTAACCAACTGACCAAGGCAAGAAGAGAAGAGGAGAAAGAAGATATACAGGATCCCTAAGATCCAAGATTTCCACCGAAAAGGGAACCTGCAATAAAGACCAGTAGACAAAGTGAACTGGAGAGCCCGAAACACAACCTCGGGAGAGAACCCACTAGCTCCGCGCATCCATGCTGGAAGGAATACGAAGGCCTCCTCACCAACTCGCGGCTGAACCTCCGAAGTCCCAATCTAGGTGGTAACTGAAGATCCTGGGTATCAGTAGAAGAGATGACTGGTTGAAGACAACCACCCCAAGAAAGTAGAGGATGGGTGAAGAACTTCATGTGGAGTAGGTTCCCCCTCTAAGGTGAGAGATGGAGGGGCCCCCGCTGAAGTCGAAGAAGAAGTAGATGCCCCCTTTGAGGGCAAAGAAATAACATCCCCCTCTAAATCCCCCTCCGAAGTAGATAGGGAATCCAAAAACGCATGGATCACGGACTCCGAAATATCTGATAACGAAGGAAGTACCGCCGGTCGTGCTGAAGAAGGTATCTGGGGTGCCGAAGAGCTCCTAGAGGTAGCCTCTCGAACCTGAGTAGTCGAGGGTGGGGAAGGGTTGGGCTCAGAATGAGCAAGAGGTGGGCAACAGTCATCTCTCAGTGGAGCGGACTGGGTAGCCGAAGAAGAGGAAGGAGTCGAGTAGCCACTGTCTCTCGAAGGAGCGGACTGACGAGGAGACGGTATCAAACAATCATAGCCACTGTACCTGAAAATAAGTGGGAGAAGACTGCTGCTGGCATTGCGACGATCTCCAAGAGGTCATAGCGCCAATCGATCCTCCATGTGCTCGAAAGGACTTAGAGCGCATCGGATGCATCTTATTGCCTTGAGTATAGTACCCTGATAGCCGATGCAAAACAATCTCTGTGGCCCAAAAAGGAGAGGTGACACAAGGAGTGCTTGGTGGAGGACGCATATACTCCGGGGGGGTAGGAAGCAAAGGTCGAAGTCGACAAGCATCGGTGGTGTATTCGGTGATGCCACAGTAGGAGCACCGAGTAGTCTGGTCATCTATTGGTAAAGAAGCCATGGATACCAATGTGCCTTGTTGAAGAAGGAAGAGATCAACCACCATGAACCACTAACCACAATGTCCGCCTCAAGGGGTGTGAGGACAGTGTGAAGCACGAACCGCAATGTCCGTCTCAAGGGGTGGGAGAGCAGTGGAAGGGCTAGAAGTAAGCTGCCAGTGGGAGGAGGATGCGACCAACAGTAAGAGATTGCAACCAATAGAAAAACGCAGGTGAGGAGAGAGAAAGACTAAAAACGCAGGCAGGATAGCCTGCAAGAGAGAAAGACTAAAAAAGTAGGCAGCAGGTGAGAGAAAGACTAAAAACGCAAACAAGACAGCTTGCAAGAGAGAGAAAGATTAAAAGGCACGCAGCAGGACTGTGACGTGGCAGGCTGTACGGCAACAGGACTGTGATGATGTGGCAAGTTGTACGGCAGCAGGTCTGCACAGGAACAACAGTCGCATGGCTGGAATCATCTCCAAACTGGGTGAAGAGGGCTGAAAATCAAGCACCAACTTATGGAAACAGCAATGGACAGCTTCGATTGAGATGTCCTCCGCGAATGGGGTGTGGGCAGCAAGTTGAAACACCTGAAATCTGCAAAAACAAGATTTTGATACAGCAGAAGAAGAGAAGTGGATGCCGAACCCGCCACCAGTCTTTGCCTTCACTGGAGTGGAGGATCTTCACTGCTAGGTGAGTAGATCCAGCTCTAATACCATGTCAAAAGATGACGTACCAGCGAGACAGTAGGGTTTGCGGGGAGGAACACGGAGTGAACTCGACAAACATGGAGATGGGGTGGGACGCCTTGGGGTAAAAGATCTTTCTCGTAGCACCGTTGTTGGGCCTGCGAGGGGGTGTTGAGCTAAAAATGCATTAGCTTTACTTAAACAGCCCCAAAACTTGCTTAATTAATGAAGAAACTCAGTTTATTTAAAAGAAATGCGATCCTAGAGAGTTTCTGTGTCCCATAAGCGCAAACCCACTTAAGAGGGCCCAAACTTTCTGTAAATACGTATGCTGCCCTCCATTGAAGAAACAATCTCGTTTTTGCAAATTTCAGGTGTTTCAGCTTATTGCCCACACCCCGTTTGCAGAGGACATCTCAGCCGAAGCTGTTCATTGCTATCTTCATCAGTTGGCACCTAATTTTCAGCCCTCTTCACGTAGTTTGGAGCTGATTCCAGCTAGGCAACTGCTGTTCCTGCATAGACCTGCTGCCACAGCCTACCACATCATCACATCCCTGCGTTTGCTTCTTCCTGCAAGCTGTCGCCCAACTGCTGCAAGTGTTGACTGGCAGTTTTCTCTCTCCTCCAACAGTTGCCAGCTCCTGCAGGCTATCGCCAGGCTGTTGTGCTTGCGTTTGGCAGTTTTCTCTCCTACTGGCTGTCCTACCCGTGCTTTTAGTATTTCTCTCTCCTATTGCCTGCGTTTTTAGTCTTTCTCTCTCCTCCTACAGACTGTGTTTTTTTTCTTTCTCTCTCCTGTAGGCTGTCTTGCTTGCATTTTTATTCTTTCTCTCTCTTGCAATCTGCATTTTTAGTCTTTCTCTCTCCTCACTGCTGTCTGCATCAGATCCAACTTCTCACTGCTGCGTTGCTGGTATTCGACATCGGGAGGCTGCCTTGTTGCAATTCGAGATCTATTCAAAGTACGACACACTCTCCAGCTCAATTACCCATGCCCTGATCCTTGAGATACAGAATTTCGAGGTTCAATATTCATTCACTACATAGTGTGTTTTCTAAATTTAGTGTCTCTGAGTTACCCTTACCCTAACTGTGTTCTTTTATCAGTCTGTGCTTTGTCGTATGATTGTTATTTGTGTTTTTGTGTTAGAGTATTTCTTTACACCAGCTTGTAGATTGTTCATTCGAATGTATGTGAATCTATGCAAACAAAGTCATTGGGTAGATGTTATTATTTTGTCACCTTCATTGATAACTTTACTTGCTTTTATTGGAGGTCTATTCATTGGTAAAAAAGTTAACAGGTGTATAATGCATCTTTGGCTTTTATTGCACTTGTGAAAAAACAATTTGGCTTATGTTGAATTAAGGCTCTCCATTCGGCTAACCAAGGGGGGAGGGGATAATATGTCTTCTTTGCCAAATAAATTTTTGAAGCAAAAAGGCATTGCTTACCAGTATACTACTATATACTCCAGAGTAGAATGGGGTTGCAAAAAGGAAGAATCGGTCACTCATGGAGATAGCCAGATGTATACCGAAAGCTTAAAATCTGCCACATGGCTTTTGGATGGAAGCAGTCATGTGTGATTGTCACGTTTTGAAAAGGTGCCCTACCAAGGCATTGAAAAATGTCACCCCTTGTGAGGCTTGGAACAATCGTACGTTTGGGTGTCTTGCATATGCTCATATTCCCAAAGTATTGAGAAAAAAGTTGGAACAACAAGGCTGTCAAGTGCATTTTTATGGGGTGCAGCAGTGAGAGAAAAAGGTACAGACTGTATCATCTTGTTTCCAAGAAAGTCTTCGTCAATAGAGATGTGATTTTTGATGAAAATCAGAATTGTCTCTTGCTAGTTTTGACACATATCAGGCTGCAAATGATGTGTTTGAAGGGTTGCTGCCTATTTCTTTTGATGATACAATTGGAGCCTCATTAAATGAACAAAATATTCAGCTAGTTGCTCCATTAAACAATGCAGAAATTCAGCCAATGGCTGATCTGCATATTCAGCAAGATGCTGAACTTGAGGTTTATTAGGAGCATGTACATAATCAGGAGGCTAGACAAATGCCTAGATGGTACTTGCAGACTTTAAAAGACAATCATTTGAATGCTCCTCTTGCTGGTCGTACTAGGAGACAAGCACATCTGCAGGATCATGCTAATATAATGGAGTTTGTTATGGCAACACACACACACTTGATGGTGAGGAGCCAGATTGTTTTGAGGATGCACAACAGAGTGTGCATTGGATGGCAGCAATGCAAGCTGAATTTGATTCTACCATGAAGAATCAAACATGGGATTTAGTTACATTGCCTATTGGAAAGAAATCCATTAGTACTAAATGAGTCTACAAGCTGAAAAGAAAAGCGGATGGATCCATTGATAAGTACAAAGCCAAGCTTGTGGCAAAAGGCTATGCGCAACAAAAGGGCATTGATTATGAGGAGATATTTGCTCCTACATCTCATATGACCAGCATTAGGTGTATGGTTGCTTTGGTTGCTCATTATGGTTGGATTGTGCACCAGCTAACATTAAAACTGCATTTTTACATGGGGAACTTCAAGAAGAAGTGTATGTTCAACAGCCCATGGGTTTTGCAGTTGAAGGATACGAACACTTGGTATGCAAGCTGAAAAAGGTTTTGTATGGTTTGAATCAAGCTCCACAAGCTTGGTATACAAAAATTGATGCCTTTTTACTCAGCCAAGGGTTGATTAGCAGCCCATCAGAGTCTACTCTTCTCTGCTCTTCCAGCTCCTCTTTATCATTGCTCAGCTCAAGTCCAGCTGAAGGTCTCATCCTCCGCTTCTATCTTCACCTTACCCTTCATGGCAGCCATAGCCTGCAGGACCCTGTCTACTTGGAGCATTCATATCTCTCTCCACAGTTCAAATCTCAGCTAGCTCTCTTCTAGAGATCTCTTGTTGAACTCTCTATGCAACTTCTTGTCACATCACTCCCTAACAATAGGCCATCTAGAGCTCAGCATTGGCAAGATTCCTGGTTGCTGTAATTCTGCACCTAATCCCAATCGTACAGCTCGTTCTCCTCCTATGGGCCACCATTTGTCCTGCAACCTTAGGGCTTTGAAAGCTCACCACTCAAGCCTTCTCCACACCAAATATTTTTCCTGATAATCAATTCATTGAGCTGCTGCATCAAAAAAACCAGTCGGGTCTATCAGAAACCCTAAAAACTCCATAGACATTTTGCTTCAAGCTCTTTTTCACTCCATTTTCTAACTCCTCCCAACACACTGGAGATCCTATCACTCTAATCTGACTAAGCACTAAAGTTTCCAGCAAGACTTGCCCATCAAACCAGCAAGGAGGGGAGATCTTGGAAGATTTGGAAGACCCAAGAAGATTAAAGCATAGTGTCTATTGACACTCATCTAGTGACTATTGCCACTTGTGTCCTTTGACACAATCAGTTCATTTGCTGATCTGATTTGAATTTTTGGTATTGATTTGCTATTGTTCCAGTCACTCAACAGGGGCATAAGACTCTCCGACATGTCACTTCAAAGAAGTCCAGTTTCATACCTGGCAAACACGCATAAAGCTTATCCTAATGAAGAAGGATCTATGGGCCATCACTAATGGACAAGAGAAGAAGCCGTGGGATGCTGCCCTTGCAACAATCTCGTAGAAAAACAATGACAAGGCTCAAGCCATCATAAAGCTTGAGTTGGATGACAGTTATATTCATCATGTGGATGCTTATGATACATCCCATGACACTTAGGCTAATACATCCCTGGCATCTCATCTGAACTACATGAAAAGTCTTCCAATCCAACTTGCAAGAATAAATCCAAAAATGGATGAAGATATATATATTGGTGTTTTGTTAAAAAGTTTACCTCCAAATTATGATAATATCTCAACCACTTTAATCAACATGCCAAACCCTAAATTGATTGACATTAAGGCCTCTCTGTTGGAAAAAGAAAAGAAGATTAAAGGTAAAGAAGAAACTGCAAAAGATGAACAACTGTTGTATATCAGTAATAGGAACAAAGGCAAAAAGGACCAACTAATGTGTGACTTCTGCAAAAGGACTGGACACACTCAGAGGTTCTGTCATGCCAGAAAGAGGTCTCAGAAGGCCTATCTTGCAGCAGTAAAAGAAAAAGAAGACCATGGAGCAAAAGAAGAAGAAGAAGAAGAAGACCATTACGAGCAGAAGAAGAAGCCTCACCAGTCCTATTCCCAGTTTTCTAATAGACTTTTGAAGGCTTGTATAACCTTGCCCTAATGCTTTTGTCATAAGCTTTGTAAACTCCTCATGTAACTTGGCACTACAACATCTGTACACTTTGTGAAGCCCCTGTTACAGCCTCCGCTGGATATCCACCACGTTTTTGGTACCCACACTTAGCTTTATTTGCAACAGCCTCTGGATGATTACCATGTTTGTGGTGTGTCCACACTTTGCAAGAGGTTGCTCACTAAAGCCTCTACACACTTTGTGCCTTTTTGGTTGTGATTAAGGAGCAGTATTGAGAATTAGGCAATCACACCTAGTGTAGCCCCTTTGTATGGAGCAATTGGACTAAGGATATGCAGGCTTGCTCAATCCCATAAGCACAGTGGTAGAAAGTGCTACCTATCCTAAAACTATAAAGCATTGTGCTTGTTTATCATTTGATAGTAATGTCATAGTACTTTTGTTCTTTCACTCAAGTGTCTGTGTCATTGTCTACATACACAAGATTATCTTTATGAGTCCAAGCTTCAATCTTGGAACCCAATTCACTTGTGTAATAATCAATTGTCATGTCAATGTCTTCATGAGTCTTGTTTACATCTTCCATCCGCCATAGTCATGCTCTAGATCTATGCTTCTCAACAGATCCTTGTTGGTCATTTGTTTTATATAGATGATTTTCTACTCACTGTGACATATGATGATCAGATTTCAGCATTCAAGTAAAAATTGCAAAAAACTTTGAAAATGTTGGATTTAGAGCCTTTGCATTACTATTCGGACATTCATTTTATTCATGATGCTAGAAGCATTGGATTGTCATAGTCCAGATATATTGGTAAACTCCTTTAGAGATTTGGCTTCCAGGATTGCAAGCCAGTTAGCACACCAATGGAGACTAAATGCAAGTTGTCTTTGCACAATGACAATGATTTATTTGACATTCGTATATATGCTCCATTAGTTGGATGTCTCATTTATTTATGTAGCACAAGGTGAGATATTTAGTTTGCAGTTTCAGCCCTGAGCAGATATATGCACAGCCCATGCATGTCACATTGGCAAGCTGTGAAGCATGTTTTTCATTACTTGCAAGGTACTAGGACTCTTGGATTGCTTTATGCCAAGGGGGGACCACTGCACTTACATGCTTACAGTGATTCACATTGGGCTAGTGATTTTGATTCACATCACTCTACTAGTGAAAACTGTTTCTTTCTTGGCTCATCTTGCAATTCTTGGCTTAGCAAGAAACAATCCAATGCTACCACATCATCTTGTGAAGCTGAATAGAAAGCAGCTTTCACTACTACAATTGAATGTGTATGGCTAAGACGTTTGTTGGCTGATCTTGATGTATTTGTCATGGAGCCTACTCCTTTGTTTACTGACAACCAGAGTGCCATTGCAGTGGCACGGAACCCAGTGTTTCATGCATGCACGAAACGCATAGAAATACATTATCACTTTGTTAGAGAGAAGCTGCATGTAGGGAATATCAGCCTTGTCAACTGTCCCACCAACAACAATGTGGCAAACATCTTCACCAAAGCTCTTCCACGTGAAAAAACTGAAGCATTTTGCAATGCTTTAAATTTGATCTCCTTTGGTGGATGTTCCTTGTATACAGATCACTTTTCACTCCAAGGGGGTTTGTTGAGATTCACTCTCGGTCATTCAGTAGCACTCCATCATTCAATATAATCTCTATGATCAGTCTCATCTAGTGCCCTCATTGATGCTTTGGGCTATATGCAAGGACCGATTGGTCCACCTAGTATTTAACATTCTATTCATATCAGTGCAGTTCCTTTCTTCTCTCATCTCCATTTATATCACTCTCTCGCTTCCCTTCTCTCTCTGTGTTTATGTTTTTCTTTCATTGCGCACTCTCATAACCTTATCACAAAGAAAAATGATCAAATAAAGCCAAGATCCACTCATAAACAAGGCTTATGCAAAAAGCCATATCCACCCAAAATAGCCCAACCCTTACTTTATGTCCCCTAGGATGTGAGGGCTTGACACCTTATGTGTGAACGAGAAGGCTAAACAATGGTTGAAAGAGAGCATAGAGAATATAACAACATGAATAAAAAACGATTGCTCATCAATCAAAATGAAAGGGTAATACAAGATCCTCTAGATAAACAAGGCAAGAAATACAATGAATAAATAAAGAGTCATAGGGCCAAAGCCAATTGCAAAAGACAAGCCAAGGATGAAGGCTTGAAGTAGAGGAAAGAGCCCAAGGGTCAAAACACTTGGAGAGGTAGTCCAAGTGTGCAAGGGCTGAAAGAAAGATGGTAGACACCAAGAATAGTAGGGATACATATGACATATTTGAAAAGATCTTGAAGAGTGAAGCCAACGCAAAGGACGTGCAAATTGAGGGATGCAATGCAATGTATTTTCACATGAGTAGCACCCTCATCAAAATTTTCACTTGTATTCCCACTTACAAGAATGCAAAGGGAAAGTCTATGTCTAAAAGAAAGGTAAGGTAATGCTAAAGGGAAGACCTTTTTTCGCAATAAAAAAGTGTCTGATTATATTTATAATTTTACTCAAAAGAATTTTACAAAGTACTTTTGCTCAACAGTCTAGTTAGAGCTAACCCAAAGTCACAAAACACTCATATGTACAAGTCTCTCAAGGACGTTTGGAGGGTATGTAGCATAGAAGCCATGAAAGAGAAGTATACACCACCTAGGGCTACCCGCCTTTATCAAGAAAAACAAATCCTCGCCACCCTAACTAAGCAAGAAATGTTATTGGAGCTCCTCATGGAGCCAAGAGTCACCCTCCACCTTGTGCTAGCATTTGCAAAGTGAGTGGATGATGGATGTCCAAAGCTCTGCCAAGGTTCCATATATGGAGAGGCTATCACCACTAAAAATCAGTTGATCTTGTGCCTTCTAGATGTGCCACCCTGTGGCCTCCTAATAATCTCCCACACCTTTGAACGTGACATTATGGGGCTCTAATACCTAATAGCTAGGGAGCCAAGAGTCACCCTCCACCTTGTGCTAGCATTTGCAAAGTGAGTGGATGATGGATGTCCAAAGCTCTGCCAAGGTTCCATATATGGAGAGGCTATCACCATTAAAAATCAATTGATCTTGTGCCTTCTAGATGTGCCACCCTGTGGCCTCCTAATAATCTCCCACACCTTTGAACGTGACATTATGGGGCTCTAATACCTAATAGCTAGGCAATGCCTTTGACCATAGCTCAAGAATGTTTCTCAATGATAAAGATCGTGTCAAGCATCTTGGCCTCATCCAATAGCCTACGAACCTACCTCTATTGTAAAGATCATACCATGTGTCTCAGCCTCATCCAATAGATGGTGGACCTAGCTAAATAACTCCCAACGAAAGACCTATCATGGGGATGAGTATTTTTAATGCTAAGCTTTGGCATTATTAAGTTGCGCACATGTGAAAAGCAAATCAGTTAAGTCAAGTCACATTGACAACCTAAGTACCCCAAGTGATTTTTTTTTACAAGTAAAATGTGGCTAATTATATTACTCAGAAGGCTGAATACAACGAAGTGCACATGCTCAATAGACTAGCTGGAGCTGATGCAAATCACAAATCCATCATGTATACAAGCCTCTCAAGGCAGTTTGGGGGGGATGGGGGCAAGAAGCCATGGAGGGAGGTGTATCGCCTTCTGGGGCTGCCCACCTGCATTATGAAGAACAGGTCATGACTGCCCCAAGTGCGCAGAAAGTGAAGACGGAGTTCCTGACGGGACTCCAGATTCGCCTTGCACCTAGTCCCACCGGCCGCAGAGGGAGTGGATGATGGAGGTCCAAAGCTCTACCAAAGTCACATATATTGAAAAGCACTCCCTGCCAAAAACCATCTGACAGCATGGCTTCCAAATGTGCCATCGTGTAAGACTTCCTATGATCTCCCATACCTCTGAGCGCTCTGCTGTGGGCTCCAATACTTGGCGGATGGGTAAAGCCTCCAAGCCGACCATTGCACAAGACCCAACCTCGATGAGAAAAATTATGTCCTGCATCTCAGCCTCATACAAAAGGTGACGGCCCTAGCTAATTGCGTGCCAGCAAAAATCCCTTCACGAGATATATCCAAGGCTGGTCGCCACAAGGCGAAGAATACGACAGGCTCCTCTCTACACGATTTGTGCCGCCTCGCAAGACCATAGGCACTGCTTTGGAGTTTCCAAATGCTGCTGTGGGCAGTGCTTACAACCTCCATCCTGCTGCATTTAGGCCAACCAACTCCCACTAGCTAGACCCCCATGTGCCAAAAGCCAAAGGAAATACGACACCCTCCTCGGCATTTAGGCCAACCAACTCCCACCAGCTAGACCCTCATGTGCCAAAAGCCAAAGGAAATACGACACCCTCCTCGGCATCCACCTATCCCACAGGCGATGCCAAAATGTCCAACGGAAGGCATCCGTGATGCTATGCTCTGCCCAGTATCTGATGCGCGAAGGCACCCAATCCATGTCTTTCTGCATTAGTACATGTCTACCAATCACGATGTTGCACTATCGGAGGGGGAGGAATGTTGCTACAGGGGCAGGGAGCAACTTGAGGAGAGAAGGGCCGATGGCAAGGAAGGGGGGGGGAATGCTTGTTTACACGGTGGGGGAGGTGTTGGACACCGCTGCAGTCCAGTTGTTTGCAGCAAGGCGAATGAGTGTATTAGGCTTATCGGACAAAGCCGCGGGCCACAATACAGGAAACGGCGCGGGGAGGGGGGGGGGAGGGCAATGGAGACGGGGGAGTCAGGGCGGAGGGGCGGGGAACCAGATCCTCAGGTAAGAGAACACGGCACAGGTTCAAGTGGAGGCGATCAATGGCATGATTGAGGCAGGGGAGGCGAGGCGTGCAAGGATCGAAATGCGTGGCGTCAAGCACGAGCGCAATGGGGGGGGGGGGGGGGGGATGGCGGGGAACTAGCGGCGCAGAGGCGCACACGATGGGACAACGGGGGGCGCATTGGTTTGATGTCAGGGGCGAGAGAGCAACGGTGCGTTGGTAGGAGCTCCCACTTGAGGCTTGAACCTTTATCCTTGTGAGGGTGCAAAAAAGAGGAAGACTACTTTCAATTGTTGCAACCACCTAGAGGTATTTCAACTAGAGACAACTTTAGACCATGCTCTTTTAAGTTCAAAAAAACGGGAGGTTGAGTGCACAACCTAATGCTCAAGGGAGAGATAGCATTTCCACTCACTTAGTGATGGATAGCTCATGTATATAATAGATCTTGGATATATTCAGCATGCATCCAAGGTACTATTTACTAATAATATGCTTGCCATGAGGTCACTATTCAATGTACTCATCACTATAGTTGGTATGCAAATGGGTATGGTTTTCATTGTAACTCTGAAATTTTGCATCTGCATCAGATTATGATCATCAAAATTTAATTTATTAGTTGCTGGTTTTCAATGGATGATCATTAATTATCAGTGGTATTCATCTCATTTTTGTGAATAGCAAAGTCTTTTTGGATGCCATTAATAGTTCAACCATGGTTTATGGGAGTTAATGGATGCATCCCATGTGATTCTAACAACAATTATGATTCACTTTTAGTCAATTACAATTTAGTATGTTGGCTGAAAATTTTAGCATGTGTTTGGCAATAGCATAGTATGAACAACAACGGCCAATGTTCCTTGACTATGATTCCTATGCTTTTTCCACTTTAGTATTGCTTTGCTTTTGTCACATTGTAGTGCCATTGAGGCATCGGGAGATTGCAAGGGTTTCAAGGGTAAAGTCTATCACAGGAATGTGTAGGCATCGGGGGAATTGCAAGGATTTCAAGGGGAAGGTCTAACACGAGGACATGTATTTTAATGCTTAGCTTTGGCATTATTAAGTTGTGCACATGTGAAGGGTAAGTGAGTTAAGTTGCATTGATAACCTAAGTACCTCAAATGATCAGCGGTGACATTGGCAAAAGTTGTACAAAGTTATGTTGGACAGCTACTTGTGGGTGCCTAGTATCAGTTTGGGTCCAAGCCATTAATTGGGCCAGTGAATGTCCAATGGTGACATCGGGGGACTATGCATTAATAAATTAATGCTAATCCAAGGCCATTAAATGTCCCACTGGGGTTAGCACATTGATGGTGAATGGAGACTAGCCAATTCTTGGGCGAGGACAAAGGAATAATTAATTAATCTTCAAAAGTTAAATTTTGAAAGTTAATTAATTAATGCTGGAAATAACAATTAGAACGCTGACACTTGTCAAAATTACTCGATTGTGCTGGGGGTTCCATCCATTCAGGGGTTGAGAGAGACAGACGAGAGGCTGTAGACTGCAAGCCCCAGGAGGAAGAAGCCATTTCTAGTGAGGAGGGAACAAACCAGTAGCCGATCATAGCTGCTGGAACTGGCCAGGTCGGTGGTGACAGCACCTACAAGGGTTTGGGCTGCTGGCAACCCTGATCTGGGCAGCAAAAACCAGCAGGTGACTACTAGTTCAGGTCCTGGACAGCATGCAGCAGCTAATCTAGGCACTTTCTCCAACAGAAATCAGCAATCTCTCTCATCAGCTTCCTCTCTCATCCCTGACAATCCCTCAACAATTCTGTCTTTTCCAGCTTCAGGTAAAGAACAATTGAAGAAATTGCTTCTGAAACCCTGATTTGCAGCAGCATATGAGGGTTTCCACAGCCACCTCAAGATCTGTGCAAAATTACTAAAGACCTTGTACTTGGTGTAGCAGCTGAAGGCAAGAAATTTGCAGCTGATCTGAGAGATGGTCCATTCTCAATTCATTGTGGCCCACATGTGAGAGATCGAAGACCCAATTGTGCCCAGATTGTGACACAATCAAGGGGCAAATTGATTTTATGAAGTGCTGATCATTCTCGATAGCAATTGTATTGAATATTGAAGGAGATCAGCCCGCATCTCAGTGTACTTCAACCATCTAGTAATATAAGATAAAGAAATACCGCAAGGGGTACTACTAGTTGTTGGGGCCAAGTGCCAACTGGCCAAAATTAAGTTGTAAAGTTTGCATTTACAGATTTGTTTATTTATTGCTTGCTGTAATTTGTAGTGAATCAGGTCATCTATCACCCATTCCAACAAGGTTGGTTTCAAGGGCCCCCAAGATATACACCCTAGACTAGGTGCCACTCAATGGAGACAGCAGCAAACACCTCTCCACACCAACTAGGCTGCCTGGCACAACCAAAGGCAATGCTTTGAATTTCCATGCATTGCTATTGGCAACACTTGCAGACTCTATCCTGCTACATCTGGGGCAACCATCTCCCTACTACCAAGCCCCTGTGTGTGAGAAGCCAAATGAAGTAACACACCCTCTATACCCACTTGTTACTTGTAAACATCCCCCAATGGTCTAGCTAAAAGCATAAGTGATGTCATGCTCCGTCCAATGCCTACCATGTGAGGGTACCCATACATCTCCTCTTGCATCAAAACATGTCTACTAATCCTAGATATGTAGGCCCAGAAGCACTACAGTTTCTTGGTGACTATCTTGGCCAACCAAAGCCACTCTCCAGTGTCCCACTCTAACTTATCCAAAGGCTGACTCTCCCAAATCCACACGCGCCACTCCCTGATCTCAGCCCACGATACGTACAGGTCGAGCCACTAGGTCTTACCTTGGAGGTCAATAACATGGATCCTCCTCCAAGTGATGGCTGGTAGCTCCTCATGTTGTTGTCTTCTATCAACTAGCTGACCGCCCGCCTAAATTGCAAAAAAGCTTATTGGGCGGGGCACCACCCAATCTGCTTGCCACCTACATGGGGACACCCATCAACAAGAACTGAGAATCCCACAAATCTCCAAGCTGCACAAGCTCTTTGATGGGACGATCTAGCCAACTCCTACAGGATCATTGCATCAATCTCTCTCCTCCCGGCCTCTACCCCTTCTAACATCCTAATACATGCTATAGAACACACGATCCACCAACTTCTAAACCTCTTCCCACACCTTGATAGTGCAAGCAAGGCCATCCTCCCAACCAGCCCACCGGATGCAAGTGCACTCTCTTAGTTGTAACATGTCATGGTCTCAAACCTAAGGGTTCTAGAGGACAAGCCAATAGATCAATCTCCTCCTAGCATGGCGAGGACCTTACACATGCTCTCTACAAAGGAAAGTGAATCTGGGTAGCCTAGTCGGTGCTATATTGAATATCAAGAGATCTTAAAACTTAAACGAGAGTGAGTTTGGCTCTCTCTCCATTATATTGCAAATATATAGATTGTTTTCTCGTACATGAAAATTTTATAAGGTTGGAATACATCTAGGAGTAGCAACCTTGAAATAGGGACTTTGAAGTCTGCTTCTCCTTTTTCCATTAGCGATTAACATTACCCCCCTCCTAGTTGAGTACCAATCCCTTGGCACTCGAGTGAAGGTTAGTTGTGGGATGGTCGGAAATGCTATTACTTATAGTAGAAGTGGTAGTGGTCATAGTCCAATGGAGAGTGGAAAGCCCTTGTATTGCGCCAAGAGATTAGATCCGATTATGTCGTCTTGAGATACAGGGATGATGCATGGGCCAACAATATTAAAGGTTTTTGTGGAGATCTTCAAGTACCTACAAGTTTGTTCGTCGCTCCTTGGCGATATGACTACCTATCTGTGCACTAAACTATATGTATACTAGTGCAAAAAAGAGAAGTTAGACAAGCTCAGAGTATTGTCCCACACTTGAGGATACAATTGGTGCACTAAACTATGTGCATGCTAGTGCAATCAAGAGATGGGTCGGACACCTACACTATTGTCTCACACTAGAGGATTCAATTGGTATGTGGGTGTATAAATGGTATAGTGCTCACACCGACTCCTGTAACCTAATGGAGAACTCTCAAAAGAAGGGGTGTGTGCACATGGAAAACTTACATCCACCATATTAATATAGCTGTGCAATATGATAGCAAGTGCAACACCCCAAGGTGGAGCTGCACCATGGCCACACAATCAATGGCTACATCCATGTCAAAGAAGAGGCAAAAGCCCATCTTCATATGTTGTATGTGGCTGCTCTAGGAGTTCTATCAACAATCGCAAATAGTTGCATGTGGTAATGAATGTGGGATTGAAGCAATTACTAAACCTTTGTACAAAGCTATTGAATTATGGAACTAAGTCTCAAGGCTGGACCAAGTAAATTTTATCAACCTCGCTTGCCCATGTGTTGGGAAGTTGTACCTCCCATGTTCCTACTCCTTATAGCCATTGTTATGCCTTCTGGGATATAGGCAATGTAGAAGGTTGGCTCGTTCATTGGGAGATGAATAATAGAAAGTGGACCAAGGTTGTTCATCATACTCTAGAATGGAGTATTTCCACTAGAGTTGCCCTAGCCATGCGTTTCTAGGTTCCTATTTAAGGCAACTATTATGACTACCTTGAACCTAACAAGCTTTGTAGAAGGCCTCTGTGTCTTGTTGATTGAGCCATTTCCTTGAGATGCTTGCCTCAAACTTAACAAGTGCCTACATTGTTTGGAAGGGTAGAGGTTTCCTAAAGCTAGGCTCTTCATAGACATGAAAGTCGATGATGACATAAATATCTACCCCTTTCTTGATATTGGTGTAGTGTTTCATTGGGATGTTCTTCTTGCTCTTCAAGCAACACTAGCATGTCTAGTGGATGTCTATTAGCTTATATGTCTAGGCCCTTGAGATCTTAAGCATTCTTTCATAGCCCTCCCATTGCTCTCTCGTGTGATTTCAGTGGCCTCCTGCATATCTAAGGCTTCCTTCATGGTTCCTTTTGGGCATGCATTGTGATTTGAGGGCTCCACTATTGAGTAAAAATAAGCATTACATGCACAGTTAGCCTCTTAAACAGCCCCAAAAATGTTTCATTAATGAAAAACCTAAAATGGTGTGCGGTTCAAGAGAGTTTTAAGCAGTTCATCGTACAAGGTCCTAAAACTTTCAATAAATAGGTAGGCTTCCCTTCATTCAGCTCAATCTCGTTTTTGCAAGTTTTAAGCGCTCTAGCTTCACTACCCACACCCCATTCATGGAGGACATCCCAACCGTGGCTGCCCGACATTGTCTCCATCCATCTGGCACTTATTTCCAACCTCCATCACACAGTTTACATTGATTTCTGTTGTGTTTGCTGATAAGGTGCATCATCTACAGCTAGTGACCTGCTGAGCTGCTGCATTTGTCATCTAGGCCGGCTCCTGTGTGAACTACCATGTCATCGTACATGCATTTTTACTGCCATCAGCCTCCCACGTTATCATACCTATGTTTTTGTTGCCGTCATCCTACCACATCATCATCAACCTGCTGCGTTTACAATTTTCTCTATCCTTTGCGCGTCCAAGCCGACAATGATCTGGCATCACCCTTGCTGTGTTTGCTATAGTCAAACATCTTGGAGGCTGCCTTGCTACATTTCGCGATCCATTAAGAGTACGACACACTCTCCCACTCGTCACCTTTGCCTCAGTCCTCAAGACATGAGAGTTCGGGGTACAGTTTTCATTCCCTGCACAGTTTGTTTACTGCATGAGCATTGTACATTCAGCATTCAATCATTCATTCAAATTTTCACTCTGTTCATTGTCTATGAGTTACCCAAATCCTAGCTATGTTCTCTTAAGTTTATGCTTTGTCATACACTTCCATTTATGTTTTTGCATTAGGGTATTTCTTCACAAGGTATTTCACAAAATCTCAGCCTTTGATCTGAAAAAACTTCACAAGAAGCAATAACAACATGAGGGCCAAATGACTTCAAACACATCTTCACCACATCATGATGCTCCCAAGCCTAGCATATCAACACATGAGACGGAGTGGGCTTCATAGATTGCTTCATAGCTTGCTCCTCCTTCCGACATGGCCGGCAAGCCTTTAGACTACCATGGAGTCCATAGAGATATGAGATCTCATGAGCCGAACACAATCTCATCCTCATGCATTGAGCTCAACAATAGATTGAAGATAAATTTGAGTTTTTCCCTTTAGATTCGGTGCCGGTCTAATGATTTTGCAAAAAGGACGGAAGCTCCACAAAGGACTGATCACCCTAATGTGGAAACTCGCATGAAGGAGACATCATTTTCCTCTCATGTTTTCCATGCACTTCTCCATCTTCATTCACTCCTATGTCAAGTACGCATATCAATATTTCTCAATCTATTGAATTTACTTCCTCTTTTCCACAAGCTTTTGGTGATGTTCAAGATGAAGGAACTCTTCATACCAAGTATTGGTTCATAAGCCCTAAAGAGGATAGATTTTTCCATTTCAACTCAAGGAAAGGTAAGAAAAAGTTACAAGAACCTTTGTGAGTACTCCTTCATTTTGTCCTTCAACTTTTGCATGTCATGGTCAATTTGATTCTGGTGAATCATCTTTTTCTTCATTTGCATTTATTTGACAAAAGGAACCTAAATCATTTTCCACTACTACATAAATGACAAATCCATTTAATCTCCTATCCATCCCACCCACTAGTTCCGATGTATCTTCCTTTTACCCTCCATTAAGAGCACATTTCATGTCTTCACAAAGCACACTAGGGGGATCCTTCACCCTTAGGTACACCCTTTAAGACCTCTTTTCCTTAACCGGGTGGTGTCTCCATGATGAAGGTTTATCCTCCCATCCACACACTTTTGGATTTTTCACAGCTTGGAAATGCCACCCTCGAGTGTGGCTCAATTGCTACCACAATTTTCCTACATGGCATTACCTAGTGGGCCTTCTGGTCATTATACTATGACCCAACCAACCATTGGACAATGTTTATGTATCTTGGTGCCTCCACCTCCACCCGCACTTTATGAAAACATTCGTGTTCTAGTGTCTCTGCATCCATTGGACATTTTCAGCCTATTTCTATCTATCCACCTTCTATTTATCCCCCTCCATCAAATTCTTCTTATCCATTTTATTCCACTTACCCGACACCTCATGGTTCTTCCTCCTCAGTAGTCAAACATACCTTTAATGAAAAGACTCATTTTAACAGGTCGAACTTCACTACTTGGTCAAATCTCATGAGAAATGTCCTTGACTCATAGAACCAATGGGATCTTGTGCAAATGTTAGAACCCCAACCTGATCCCGCATTTGTTCCATACGAGGTTGTTCGCTTATGATGGCTAGAAATGCCTTTGCCATTGTCAAGTAGATGCAAGGTCTATTACCTAAATTTCATTCACAACTTCAGAATTTTGACTAAGCATCCGAGCGTTGGGCACAATTGACTTCCACTATGTGGCTCACGATAGGACCCATCACATCAAATTGGATGAAGAGCTCCAAAATTTTAAAATCGCTAACCAATATGACTTGAAAGTCAAGTTGGCTAAATAGCAGCGCCTTCTCATCACAAATTTTTCTACCACAGGGGCTCCTAAGTCCTCGAATGATCAGGTTACATTGCTTCTAAACAAGCTGCCGAGGAAATACTTCCATTTTGTGCAACAGGTGATCTCACAGCCCATTATGCCCACATTCTATGAATTTGAGTGCCACCTACTGCGTTACACTCAACTATTCAATCAGATTTATAGTTTGACCTCTACAAAGGAGACTCTCAATGCTTCTTCTCAAAAGAGAAAGCAAGGGAAGGATAAACAAAATCAAAATTTCAATTTAAATCAAACACAAAATCAAAATCAATCTAATGAGACCCAAGCAAACTCCATGTCATCTTTCAAACCTAGGTGGTAGATTTTACTGAAGAAAAATCGGTATTGTGAACATTGTCAGAAGGCTAGCCACTTAGCACCACAAACCGCCCCACGTAAGTCTCCACAATCCCCTCACCCCCCCCCCCACTAACTTTGGCCCACACCCCCCCTCTCTAGGGCCACCACTCCCCTCCACACCTTCCATGCATCTCCGTCCATCCCACCATCCCTCGATCCTCTTTCCCCCAACCGCCCCCCCTACTGAGCACCCCCCCTGATCTGCATTCGGCTCAGGGGACCCCCCTCCTTCCACAAGGGGTGATGAGCCACACACACCTACCTCCTCCGCAAACCAGCAATCTTCCCTCTCCCACACAGCCACCAGCTCATCCGCCCCTGCCACTCACCATACTTTCCCGAGACAAGCACAGTTGTTGCCATAGAAGTTCTTCTGCAATGGCCCATGGTCCTACTTGAAAGTAGCAGAGCGCAGAGAGTTCCCATTACCTCTAGAGGTGGGAATCTTCTTGGTTCGTAAGTTGAGGGGCAAGGTCCACCTACTAGCACCACCGGATGGACCAAACTACGCCTTTTTCTTTAGGCCTCTCACTCAAGGGAATGGATGACCACAGAGATTGAGGAGGAGTTGAAGAGTCAGGTGGCCGATCACATCTCCCGGTGGATGGGAGATGAAGGATTAGCACTGTTTGCACAACAGTGGCCTTGTTGCATGATGGACATTAATTGGTGGGTTAGTGCCGAGGTCCCACACTTGAGCATCATTTTTACAGCCCCCCCATAGTGGAGAGCTCCAAGGGACGTGATCGAGTGGCCCCCGGCATAGGCGGCCCGTTTCTACCAGTGTACAGAGTCGTGATTTTCAGCATGGCTGATAGATGCATTGATAGTACCACCTGGAGCATCTATCACCCCTATGGTCTAGCCAAGGGCCACCATGGGGGACTGGAGTTCACCATCCAGACTGCCGGCAAAGCGCACTTGCATGCCTCACAGCCTCTCCTCCTCATCAGAACAGCATCCACACCGAACAGATACCTGTTCGGTCAGTCACAGGTTTCCCCATGAGCTTACATCTTGCATCCTGGAATGTGAATATTCTCCACTACAGTGGGGCACATGGTTCCAGGAAGTTGATTGTTCGGCAAGAGTTGTAGAGTGCCCTTGCCAGACAGATTGACATCTTGCTTCTGTAGGAGCACAAGCTCACCCTCACCCAGGCTCAGCGGGTTAGGAAGGTACTTCCGGACAGCTCGCACACTTACTGGGAGCACGCCATAGGTGCCCACAGCAGGAGTGGAGACGTATGCACCTCTATTGGCCCGAGTCTCATCGCCTGTGTATGAAACCACGGGACGATAGTGGCAGAAAGGGTTCTATGGATTAGATTGGATATTGGGGACTCGTGCATTGGAGTCCTCAATGTCAATGCCCCTACGGAGGTTAGGGCATGCAGCAGGTTCTCGGTGGAGATCGCAGATGGACTCCTAGAGGTGGACTCCTGGATCGTTGGAGGAGTTTTCAACAACCTGGAGGCTTTGGAGAACCAACATGGTAGAGGTAGAAACTACCAGGGCATGGCTGGGGAAGAGTAGGAGGCATGGGAGGTCTTTTTGATTATAGTCGGAGCACGTGATGCGTGGAGAGATCCTACCTTCCACAAGAGGGAGAGGTCGTTGGACTTCTCTTGGGGATACAGACGGCTAGGTGGAGTCTTGCTGGAGCGGCTGGATAGGTTTTATGTGGGAGAGTGGGGTGGCTCTCGTGGAGACCAAATTGACTAGTTGGCAAGCATCATGTTGTCCGATCATTGTCCGGTTCTCTTGACGCTTGACCCCTGAGCATCCGCCCTAGACACACGATCCTATCGGATCCCTGAGTGGATCTACAGGAGGGAGGAGATGATGAGACAGAAAGAGCAGTTTTGGACCAGAGAGTGGGACAAGAGGGACTGGATAGCAGAGGAGGTTGCAGAGGTCCTAGCCAAGTCGAGCAGATTCTGCCAAGAGACAGCCATACAGACCAGGTAGCAGTGTTGGGAGGAGGAGAGAGCACTCCAGCGGGACCTTGCAGCCACACAGAGATTATGGCAAGAGGCACCAAGGGATCCTACCCTCCACGTGCAGGAGGTGCATGCATGAGCAGCCATTGCTGGCCTAGAAGACAGGTGCTCTGAGTTCTCATTCTGAACCTCAGCAACCTTTTGGGCGCGGAAGGGGGACACGATGTGTAGGGAGTTCTTCCAGGTGCACCAGCCCCGCACCGCAGGAGAGCAGATATGCAACCTTCAAGATCAGTATGGGAGGACCCGTTCTAGCCCAGATGAGGTGATGGAGATTGCCACCAACCACTACATGCGCCTTTTCCAGCAAGAGACAGTTTCAGCTAGAGAGCAGAGATGTAGACAGCAAGTATGGGATCACATCCCGTCCCTCGTCACAGAGGAGATAGGACACTCCCTCCTAGCCCCCTTCACAGAGAGGGAATTAGAGGAGGCTTTCCATACACTGGATGGGCAAAAATGCCCAGGGGAAGATGGCCTCTCTAAGGCCTTCTTCACTACCTACTGGGAAGTGGTAAAGGAACCCCTACTGAGGGCCTTCCAAGAGATTTTCACTTCAGGACAGATGCCTGAGAGTCTCTCGGCAGGCCTCATCAGTCTTCTCCCCAAAGGGGGAGACCGGTTGGAGCTCTCCCAGTGGAGGCCGATCACCTTATTGCCAGTGCCCTATAAGGCACTGACAAAGATGATTGGCAGACGATTACACCCCGTGCTTCCAAATATCATCCATTACACACAGACAGGCTTTGTCCAGGATAGGAGCATCCTCGACAATGTATTTACCTTCTTTGAGGTGACAAAGTGGGCTCAGCACAGTGGGCAGAGACTGGCCGTACTACTCTTGGATTTCGAGAAAGCTTATGACAAAGTGGACTGGGATTTCCTAGAGGGCACCATGGTGAGGTTGGGATTCCCCCAGGATTGGATTCGTGGGGTCTCCGCCCTGTACAGATCGGCCACGAGCAGGATGCTCATAGGCGGAAGATGAGGGGAGAAGTTTTGGCTGGAGAGATCAGTTCAACAGGGCTGCCCCCTGGCCCCATACTTGTTTCTACTCTTCACAGAGGCGATGTCTCACTTCCTCAGGTCACATGTGAGTGGATTACGCGGCCTCTGACTTCCAGTGAGAGAGGAGACTGAGTTGCTAGACTCAGAGTACGCAAATGATACAGCCCTCTACATAGAGGACGATGAGTTGATGCTAGAGAGAGTGAGGCTGGCTCTTGATGTGTTCTGCTCTGTAGCAGGAGCGAAAATCAACTAGCAAAAGTTAGTTGGTTTCCTCAGAGACCCGGACTCCAGCACGGAGTGGGGCGTCCACTTGGGATTCAAATGGGTGAGCAAAGGGCAGACTGTCCAATACCTAGGGTTCCAAGTGGGACTCGACATCACTCATGCCCAGCAGTTTCTTCCTATCCTAGATTCTATTGGTAGGAAACTGACCTACTGGAGCACGGTTCACCTCTCACTAGACGGAAAAGCCTTGGTGGTTAACCAAGTCCTCCTAGCGACGGCCTAGTACATTGCTTCGCGTTGGTGCTTTTCCTCATCGTGTGTAGTGCAGCTTCGCTGCCTAGTGCGGAACTTCCTTTGGTCAGGATCTGATGGCTCCAAGGATTCTAAGGCCAAGGTGGCGTAGTCGACCATCATACGACATAGGTCAAAGGGAGGGCTTGGGATCATCGACCCAGTGTATCAGAGTATGGCCCTCTTGGGCAAGCTAGTTGTCCACGGTCTCACACAAAGAGGGCAGACCTGGAAGGTCCTATTGCAGGAAGGCCTTCAAGATTGTAGACCGAGGCTTGGTGGGGAGTGGAGGCCGTCCCTGAGATGGATCTTCACGTCTGCCTAGATCACCCCCCCCCCCAGATCACCTTTTCTTCGCAGCTTACTCTGTGTGTGGCAGGGCCTCTGAAAGGCCCTAATCCAAAGGCCCCCAAGCTACCAAGAGAAAATAGACCGTCAGCCGGTAATCTGGAACCCCCAGGTCAAAGATCGGGAAGGGGCACAAATAGGTGAACGCCCCCACATCCAATGGGCTGGGTGGAAGACCGGCCCGTCCTGTACCATCAGGACATGGCGGAAGGTGTACAGGATGGCGGACAAGGAGGTGTTGCAGTGAGTATCAGGTTGCCAAAGAGGAGTGGAGGTGAGGGGAAGGGAGATAAACACAGCAATAACTCCGAAGTGGCTTGCTCCCCCGATACGTGAGCCAATAGAACCCGGGGAGGTATGGGCAGCTAGGTTTTCGCCAGCATAGGAATCCCCCTTCAGGTGGCAGGTAGAGTGGGTGGCGCCCCGCAAGGGACTTTCTTCAGGTTGCCAAAGAGGAGTGGAGGTGAGGGAAGGGAGATAGACACAGCAATACCTCCCGAGTGGCTTGCTCCCCCGATACGTGAGCCAATAGAACCCGGGGAGTTATGGACAGCTAGATTTTCGCCAACAGGCATCCCCCTTCAGGTGGCAGGTAGAGTAGGCGGCGCCCCGCAAGGGACTTTCTTCATCGTTCAGGAGGGGGGACATCTGGCCCTTGATAAAGGGCAGCAGGATAAGGGGATTGCCGCCCTTTCATGGAGGAGGATTCGAGTGGTGGGCCTTCAGGGAAAGACATGGCGACTGGACCCCTATGTTTTTTGGAAGGAGCTCGGGGAGTGGAGCCTTTGGATCTGGGAGGGTAGACCACTTGATGAGCTAGAGTGGGATCTAGGAGAGTGGCTATGGCGGCCGGCCTCTGCGGTCACCAAGAAGCCACCCAAGTTCCTAGAGTACACTCCTAGGATAGGCAGACATGTACTGATGCAAGAGGAGATGGATTGGGCGCCGTCACGTAGCAGACAATGGGCGGAGCACAACATCACGGAGCCCTTCCGACGAACCTTCTGGAGCCGCCTATGGGATAGCTGGAGGCCGAGGAGGGTGTCGTACTTCTTATGGCTGGTGGCACATGGAGGCTTGGCAGTGGGAAGTTGGCTTGCCCACATGCAGGAGGGAGATTGTAAGCATTGCACACAACCCTGGAAACCCCAAAGCACTGCCTTTGGTCATGTGAGGAGGCACAGCTCGTGTGGAGAGGAGCATGCCGCATCCTTTCACCGTATAGCACCCAGCCTTAGATATATCTCATGGGGAGCTTTTTGTTGCCAAGCAATCAACCAGGGCCGTCACCTTTTGTATAAGGCCAGGATGCAGGACACGATATTCATTATCGAGGTAGGGTCGTGCGCAGTGGTCGGTTTGGAGGCTCTACCCATCCGCCAGGTACTGGAACCCACAGCAGACCGCTCGGAGATATGGGAAATCATATGTAGTCTTACTGGATGGCATATCTGGAAGGCGCGGTGTTAGGAGGCCTTCGACGAAGAGAGACTTTCAGCACATGCGACCTTAGCAGAGCTCTGGACCTCCATTATCCACTCCCTCCGCAGCCGATGGGACCAGGTGCAGGGCGAGTCCAAGGCTCGTCAGGAGCTCCGAGATCACTTCATGCGCACTTGGGGCGGCCAGGGTCTTTTCTTCGTGATGCAAGCAGACAACCCCAGTTGGCGATATACTCCCCCCCCCCCCCCCCCATGGCTTCTTGCCCTCATCCCCCCCAGACCACCTTGAGAGGCTTGTATACATGATGTATTAGTGACTTTGCATCAGCTCCAGCTAGTCTATTGAGCATGAGCACTCTGTTGTAATTAGCTTTTTGAGTAATATAATCAGTCACATTTTACTTGCAAAAAAATTCATCAAAGTTTTTTTTCTCTCTTCTCTTCTCTTCTCCATGTTTGACGAGTTCACTCCGTATTCCTCCCCGCAAACCCTACTGTCTCGCTGGTACGTCATCTTTTGACATGGTATCAGAGATGGATCTGCTCAAACAACGGCAAAGATCCTCCACTCCAGTGAAGGCAAAGACCGTGGCGGGTTTGGCATCCACTTCTCTTCTTCTTCCACTGCATCAACATCTCGTTTTTGCAGATTTCACGTGTTTCAACTTGCTGCCCACACCCCATTCGCAAAGGACATCTCAGCCGAAGCTGTCCATTGCTGTCTCCATCAATTGGCACTTGATTTCCAGCCCTCTTCACGCAGTTTGGAGCTGATTTTAGTCAAGCAACTACTATTCATGTGCAGTCCTGCTGCCGTACAACCTACCACATCATCACAGTCCTGCTGTCAACGTTTTTAGTCTCTCTCTCTCTCCTACAGGCTATCATGCCTGCGTTTTTAGTCTTTCTCTCACCTACTGCCTACGTTTTTAGTCTTTCTCTCTCCTGCACGCTGTCCTACTTGCGTTTTTAGTCTTTCTCTCACCTGCTGCCTACGTTTTTAGTCTTTCTCTCTCCTTACCTGCGTTTTTCTACTGGTTGCAACCTCTTATTGCTGGTCGCATCCTCCTCCCACTGGCACCTCACTTCCAGCCCTTCCACTGCCCTCCCACCCCTTGAGGCGGACATTGCGGTTTATGTTTCACAATGCCCTCATACCCCTTGAGGCGGACATTGCGGTTTGTGTTTCACAGTGCCCTCACACCCCTTGAGGCGGACATTGCAGTTCATGGTTTATGGTGGCTCACCTCTTCCTTCTTCAGCAAGGCACTCTGGTATCCATGGCTTCTTTACCAATAGATGTCTAGACTACTGGATGCTCCTACTGTGGCATCACCGAACACACCAATGATGCTTGCTGATTTCGACCTTTACTCCCCCCCCCCCCCCCCCCGGAGTATATGCATCTTCCACCAGGCACTCCTTGTGCCACCTTTCCCCACCCTCTATCAAAAGATGACGTACCAACGAGACAGTAGGGTTTGCAAGGAGGAACATGGAGTGAACTCGACAAACATGAAGAAGAGAAGAGAAGAGAGAAGAAACTCTGATGAATGGAAGGATGAAGTTCTAAATCATGGAATGAATGGGATACAAGGGACCAAGGGTGCCATAGCGCAAGGAAGATAATGACAGCCCACGAACCATGAACCGCAATGTCCTCCTGAAGGGGTGTGAGGGTAGTGGAGAGGCTGGAGAGAAGAGGTGACGGACTGAATGAATCAGCCGTAGTGAATGCATGAGAGAGTGGCCTATAAAAAGGCACAGTCAATCTAGGATGGCATCCCTTTTTGGGGCTGCAAACCCTAAACGCAAAACGCAAAAACGCAAAAACACAAACTGCGGGTGAAGAGTGAAGGGTTTCTCAACACCCCCTCTTGGGCCCAAAAAAGGGGAACAAGAGAAGAGTGAGGTGGAGATGCAATGCTACATGCTGAAGAATGCTCGTGCAGTAGGTGCCACTTGGAGAGTGTTCCTTGTGGGGAAATTATTCACTTGCCCAACCGCCCTAGTATATAGATGAGGAAAACATGCAATGCATAGGAGGAATGTCAGACTTTGTGTGGTGCCGAGAACCATAAGGATATGCCTGTACTCGATCTCGGGAGGTGGCTCCATTTTGACCAAGTGACCAAGGCAAGAAGAGAAGAGGAGGAAGAAGATGTAGAGGATTCCTCGGATCCAAGAGTTCCACCTGAAAGGTAACCTACAGTAAAGAACAGTAGACAAAGTGAACTAGAGAACGCGAAACCGTTCCTTGGGAGAGAAGCCACTAGCTCCGTGCATCCATGTTGAAAGGAATACGAAGGCTCGTCACCAAGTCACGGCTGAACCTCTGAGGTCCCAATCTAGGTGCTACCTGAAGATCCTCAGTATCAATAGAAGAGATGACTGGTCTAAGACAGCCACCCCAAGAAAGTAGAGGATGGGTGAAGAACTTCATGTGGAGTAGGTTCCCCCTCTGAGGTGGGAGGTGGAGGGGTCCCCGCTGAAGTCGAAGAAGTAGATGCCCCCTCTGAGGGCAAAGAAATAATATCCCCCTCAAAATCCCCCTCTGAAGTAGAGAGAGAAACCAAAAACTCATGGATCACGGACTCCGAAATGTCTGATGACGAAGGAAATGCCGCCAGTCATGTTGAAGAAGGTATTTAGGGTGCCGAAGAGCTCCCAAAGGTAGCCTCTCGAACCTGAGTAGTCAAGGGTGGGGAAGGATGGTGCTCAGAATGAGCAAAAGGTGAGCAACAATCGCTACCTCTCAGTGGAGCGGACTGGGTAGCCGAAGAAGAGAAAGGAGTCGAGCAACCACTGTCTCTCGAAAGAGCGGACCGATGAGGAGACGGTATTAAACAATCACTGTCTCTCAATGGAGCGGACTGCAAAGCCATAGATCATGGAAGCCACTGTACCAGAAAATAAGTGGGAGAAGACTGCCGCTAGCATTGCGACAATCTCTAGGAGGTTGTAGCGCCGATCGGTCCTCCATGTGCTCAAAAGGACTTAGTGCGCATCGGATGCGTCTTATTGCCTCAAGCGTAGTACTCTGATAGCCGATGCAGAATAATCTCTGTGGCCCAAAAAGGAGAGGTGGCACAAGGAGTGCCTGGTGAAAGACGCATATACTCCGAGGGGATGGGGAGGAAAGATCGAAGTCGGCAAGCATTGTTGGTGTGTCCGGTGATGCCGCAGTAGGAGCAGCAAGTAGTCTGGACATCTATTGGTAAAGAAGCCATGGATACTAGTGTGCCTTGCTGAAGAAGGAAGAGGTCAGCCACCATGAACCACGAACCACAATGTTTGCCTCAAGGAGTGTGAGGGCACTGTGAAGCATGAACCGCAATGTTTGCCTCAAGGGATGGAAGGATAGTGGAAGGGCTGGAAGTGAGCTTCCAATGAAAGGAGGATGCGACCAGCAGTAAGAGGTTGCAACCAGTAGAAAAATGCAGGTGAGGAGAGAGAAAGACAAAACGCAAGCAATAGGTGAGAGAAAGACTAAAAACGTAGGCAGGACAGCTTGCAAGAGAGAGAAAGACTAAAAACGCAAGCAGGACAACCTGCAAGAGAGAGAAATACTGAAAACGTAGGCAGCAGGAGAGAGAAATACTAAAAACGCAGGCAGGACAGCTTGCAGGAGAGAGAATGACTAAAAACACAGGCACCACAACTGTGATGACGTGGCAGGCTGTATGGCAATAGGTCTGCACAAGAATAACAGTCGCCTGGCTAGAATCAGCTCCAAACTGCATGAAGAGGGCTGGAAATCAGGCACCAACTTATGGAGACAGTAATGGACAGCTTCAGCTAAGATGTCCTCTGCGAACAAGGTATAGGCAGTAAGCTGAAACACCTGAAATCTACAAAAACGAGATTTTGATGCAGCGGAAAAAGAAGAGAAGTGGATGCCGATCCCACCACCAGTCTTTGCCTTCATTGGAGTGGAGGATCTTCGCTGCTAGGTGAGCAGATCCACCTCTGATACCATGTCAGAAAATGACGTACCAACAAGACAGTAGGGTTTGCAGGGAGGAACACGGAGTAAACTCGGCAAACATGGAGAAGAGAAGAAAAGAGAGAAGAAACTCTGATGAATGGAAGGATGAAGTTCTAAATCATGGAGTGAATGTGATACAAGGGACCAAGAGTGCCGTAGCACAAGGAAGATGATGATGACAGTCACGAACCACAAACCACAATGTCTTAAAGGGGTGTGAGGGTAGTGGAGAGGCTAGAGAGAAGAGGTGACGGACTGAATGAATCAGCCATAGTGAATGAATGAGAGAGTGGCCTACAAATAGGCACAGTCAGTCTAGGATGGCCCCCCTTTTTGGGGCTGCAAACCCTAAACGCAAAATGCATAAACGCAAAAACGCAAATTGCAGGTGAAGGGTGAAGGGTTTCTCAACACCCTCAACTACTCAGGTTCGAGAGACTACCTCTGGGAGCTCTTCGCCACCCCAAATACCTTCTTCAGCACGACCGGCAGCACTTCCTTTGTCATTAGACATTTCGGAGTCCATGATCCATGAGTTTTTGGATTCCCTCTCTACTTCAGAGGGGGATTCTGAGGAGGATGTTATTTCTTTGCCCTCAGAGGGGGCATCTACTTCTTCTTCGACTTCATTAGGGGCCCCTCCACCTCCCACCTCAGAGGGGGAACCTACTCCACATGAAGTTCTTCACTCATCCTCTACTTTCTTGGGGTGGCTATCTTCGACCAGTCATCTCTTCTACTGATACCCAGGATCTTCAGGTACTACCTTGATCGGGACCTCGGAGGTTCTTAGTGATGAGGCCTTCGTATTTCTTCCAACATGGATGCATGGAGCTCGTGGCTTCTCTCCCAAGGTTCGGTTTCGCGTTCTCCAGTTCACTCTGTCTACTGTTCTTTATTGCAGGTTACCTTTCAGGTGGAACTCTTGGATCTGAGGAATCCTCTACATCTTCTTCCTCCTCTTCTCTTCTTGCCTTGGTCACTTGGTCAAAATGGAGCCACCTCCCGAGATTGAGTACATGCATATCCTTATGGTTCTCGGCACCACACAAAGTCTGACATTCCTCCTATGCATTGCATGTTTTCCTCATCTATATACTAGGGTGGTTGGGCAAGTGAATAATTTCCCCACAAGGAACACTCTCCAAGTGACACCTGCTGCATGAGCATTCTTCAGCATGTAGCATTGCATCTCCACCTCACTCTTCTCTTGTTCCCCTTTTTTGGGCTTGAGAGGGGGTGTTGAGAAACCCTTCACTCTTCACCCCCAGTTTATGTTTTTGCGTTTTTGCGTTTTGCGTTTAGGGTTTGCAGCCCCAAAGAGGGACGCCATCCTAGATTGACTGTGCCTTTTTATAGGCCACTCTCTCATTCATTCACTACGGCTGATTCATTCAGTCCGTCACCTCTTCTTTCCAGCCTCTCCACTACCCTCACACCCCTTCAGGAGGACATTGCGGTTCGTGGTTCGTGGCTGTCTTCATCATCTTCCTTGTGCTATGGCACCCTTGTTCCCTTGTATCACATTCACCCCATGATTCAAAACTTCATCATTTCATTCATCAGAGTTTTTTTCCTCTCTTTTCTTCTCTTCTCCATGTTTACCGAGTTCACTCCGTGTTCCTCCCCGCAAACCCTACTGTCTTGCTAGTACATCATCTTTTGACACCCCTCCCACTTCAATCTTCATCCTCAACTTTCAAGTTTGTTGCCTTCTCCACTCAAGCCTCATTGCTCAAGCCTCTTCCTCAAGCTCACAAGTCATCTTCATCTCTTCCTCTTCCTTTCTACTAAATTCCAGGTTACCACCTTCTCTTTCCCTTCCTCTTTTTTTCAACTTCCAAGTTCCATCTCTCTCCTCCTTCTCTTCCTTCCAACTTCCAAGTTCCATCTTCCTCTTCCTCTTCCTCTTTCTCCATTACCACTTCCAAGGTACTCCATACCACCTTCTCTTATCACATCCTCTTCAACCTCTCATACCACCTCCTCTATCTACACCTTGACCTCTCTTACCACCTCCATCTCTTCACCATGCCTAAAGCCCTTCATGAAGCCTTTTCTCTTCACATCTCACACCTTGAGAAAGCCATGAATCATACCAATAGGTCACATTATGCCACACGTTGCCTTGACCTCCTCATAGAGGATATAGGTAATTTGGAGTGGGTGAAAAAAATCATGACAGGTGCAAACGCAATCATCAATTTCATCACAAAAAATATAAAAATACTTGCTATTTTTCACATGTATTGTGATGTGGAAATAAAAAAGCCATCAAAAACTCACTGTGCCATCACATGGTTGCTCCTTGAGCGATTCTATAACGTGCAATAAAAGTTGCAGAAGTGTATGGTCTTCGAAGAATGTAAAGCATGATGGATGAAGAGCCTATAACAAGCATGGAAGAGGGTAAAGCCATTGAACAAGCATGGAGGAGGGCAAAGCCATTGAAATGGCTTTGCCTAAAAGAATCATTTTGGACTAAGGTACAAGCTGTGGTGATTGTGATCACACCCTTGTATAGGGTTCTTCGCATGATGGATATAGAGAACGCCACTATAGGCTTTCTCACTCATTTCATATGAGAAAGAATATAGAGGAGATTAGAGCTTCCACCATTCTTGATACTAGGATTTTATGGCAATAATTTTTTTAATTAGATTTTTTTAATGCAAATTCAAATTTTTTTAAATGCAAAATGAATCTCACTAATTTTAGTACCTATTCGATTTTTTCATAAATAGTGACACAATGATATTTTGGATGATACCCTATGAAGGAATGACATCCTCTACCTTGTTAAAAAGAGATGAAAATGGATAAAGAGGCCTATCCACCGCCTAGCAACTCCCTTGCATCCGGCTTACAAAAGTTCCTCTCTTTTCATGGACCAGGAGCTAGCCTCAGATAGGGATACTTATCTCCCGAAGGCTTTGCATGAGGATATGCATAGTCCATTTCTCCAAGAGCTAATCAACTATGGAGACCAAAGGAGAATGGCTTTTGCTAGCACTGTGTGCTAAAAAATGACCTCTTTGATCAAGCGACTATTTTGGTGGAAGTTGTTTAGGTATCAGCTACTACGAAACATATAGAAGATTGCTTTAAGAGTGTTAGCTCAAGTAATTAAAATTTAAATCTTATCATTATATTCCTAGTAAATGTTCTTTTTTTCTTATAAATTTTCAATTTTAATGAGTTGATGTCATTTTGTTAACTTGAATAGTATTGTTCATTTGGTGCATGTGAGGGAAATTGGTTAGTCTATTCTCTTATTCACACCAAGATCCAAAACAAACTTAGCACCAAGCTGTTAAAATGGCTTATCTATTATCGTTCTAACTTGCATATGTTTAGGGACATGCGTGAGATGCTGATGGCACGAGAGGTAATTTTGAACTTGAGTCCATACTTATTCTAAATTTCATAAATGTAAATTCTTAATTCATCTTATTATTTATATATCTCAACTTTAATTTTCAAGTAAATGTAGATAAGTTTAAGTTAACAAAGGCCACACTTAAAAGTGTGAATAGAGAGACAGAGCAGCACATCATCTTCAGAGAGCTCTACATGGAGCTAGAGAAGATTGACCATCAACTGTCACGTACTCGTAGGAGAAGGCGGGCCACTCCTCAAGGCATTGTAGTTGGTGGCAGCACATAGGTTACAATCAGAACCTATGAGGCATGGTTCTAGAAACTCTTCTGCTCCTTTGCTCGTATTTCAGAGGATGCTCTTGTTCAAGAGTCCAAGTTTGATGAGCACGGCAATCTTCTTAGTGATGGAAATTTTGTTCCACACTTGTCAGAGACTCATCTAGAGGTGGTCAAGAGTCTCATTTGAGTAATGGATCTCAAGATTCATCTTGAGTACTACCCCTAGCAGTCTGTACTATCTAGATACTTCTTGAGTCTTGACATTTGTATCTTCTGTTTTTTTATACATGAGTCTTGCATATGATACTTGTCACTTGTTACTTGTCTAAGACTTTTTTTGGGACCTGTTGTACATGTCTTTAGACTTATAAATGCAACAAGAGTATAGATTTTATCTCAATCACTTGTTATGTTCATGAAGTATTGTTGAAACTTGAGACTTGACTCTCATATGCGTTTGTGATTTTTAAAGGTTAAAACTAACACTCTCATGTTAAAATAAGTAATATTTACTATACTATTTCTTAATTTTCTATGTATTGTTTAATGACCATATAAAACACCGGATTTTATTCGACATTTTTTTGCGTACATTCGGTACCGTACTGGGACTGGTCCGATTCTCGGAATCGGATCAGAAAAGTGGTCCGATTTTCGAAGAGGTCCGATTCTGAGACTCGAACGGCCTGGTCCGATGGCGCAGACGATGGCCCGCGAGTTACGCGCGATGCCTCTAGGTCAACGTCTACTCCACCGAATCATCCAGCGCCTTCTAGATAGGTGCAAAACACTACAAGGAAATGGCAGACATGCCTGGAATCACTGTGGTGCTCGAATCAAACGGCACTCCAAGGATCTGTGCCCCTATTTCCCTGTTTTAGCCTATTATATAGCAACAAAAAACCCTACTGTTTGCTTCTTTTTCTTTGTTTTTTCCTACCCTAAATGCATACAAGTGGCTACCTTTTTACTTTGGGCACAACACACATCTCTTGGATCTGCCGTAAGCAAGAGACGATGGCAGCTTCCACGGCCGAGGCTGAGTATAAGGTTGTCTTTGATGGTATCATAGAGGATATCTACTTGGAAAGCTTACTAGCAGCACTTTAGTTTCCATACAACTCTCCTATCATTACATGTTACAACAACCAGAGTATCATTGTCCTTGCGAGCAATCCAATAATTACATCCCACACATGGCATGTGGGAATCCACTTCCACTTCACTAGAGAGTAGGTTGAGCTGGGCACCATTCACCTAGAGTTTGTGCCTTCATCAAACAATTTTACAAACATATTAGCCAAGGTGATCAATTGGCCAGTACTTCAGTATTTGATATCCAAAATTGGCTTGGATACTTCCTTCCCTACTTCAGATTGATGGGGAGAGGGTGATTCCCTCTAGCTTTCCCTTCTAATTTGAGAGGGGGCGGCTTTCTTTTCTTAATGGTGACAATATATTGTTTATAGTTTTTTTAAAGATATTATGTATATTATACTTTGTATCTTTATCCATATCATCAAGATGATATGATTGTAAAAGGGGCGCTTGGGCAAGTGAACAATTTCCCTACAAGGGCACTATCCAAGTGGTTTCATTGTATAGAATTTTGCATGAGCATGATCACACCTCATTGCCTCTTGCATAACTCTAGTGCATTGGCATTCTGTTCTTGTAAACATGTATCAATGCATATTTATCCTTTTTTGTTCTTTTGAAGTGGTTAACTCTGGATCCACCATATTCATGGCATTGCATATGGCACTCTCCAAGGTAGTCTCTCTTGCTTGCTTAGCTTCACTAGCTTACTTTCTGCACACTTCTTTGCCTCTCAAAATACTCCTCATACTTGCTTCACCCTTAGCCTGTTTCTTTGTCATCAACACCCAGTAGTAGTAGGGATAGCTTTACTTCTTTTTGTGAAAGCCTTTGGGTCTTACCCTTGCCTCTCTGGGGCGACCACTTGGACTCCCTTGGTAAGATAACCATCACATCTGTAATCTTGGTAGGCCACTAGGTAACCACCGTGCACCTTTGTCTAATGCCCTGGCTACTTTGGGATGGGACGCCTTGGGGTAAAAATAAAAACACTCAAAAATTTGGGTTTGCCTTCCTTTCTAGCTTAATTTTTGGGCCTAAGAGGTGTTGAGCTAAAAATGCATTAGCTTCACTTAAACAGCCCCAAAACATGCTTAACTAAGGAAGAATTTACCTTAATCTCGTTTTTGCAGATTTTAGGTATTTCAACTTGCTGCCTATATCCAAATGCAGATGACATCGCGGTCCAAGCTAGCCATTGCAATCTACAATAGTCTAGCACCTGTTTCCAACCTACCACACACTGTTCGGAGCTGATTTCAGCACGCTAACTCTTGCTACTGGTTTTTCCCGCGTTTTTAGTCTTTCTCTTTCCTACACCCTGCGTTTGTTGTTTGCTCCCTCCTGCAACCTGCGTTTTTAAGTCTTTCTCTCTCCTCACTGTCAAGAAGACTGCTAGGGTTTGCACTGAGGACACACAGAGTGTACGACCACGACAGAAACACAAAGACACAAACACACACATAGAGGGCAAAACTCAAACCCTAAACGCAAAACTCAAAACTCAAACCCTAAACGCAAAACTCAAAACTCAAACACAAACAGAAGAAGGGAGAGAGAGAACACAACTCTGAAGTGAATGAATGCTGTAAATGAATGTAAGAGTGTACAGTGTGCTCAAGGACAGAGCAATGTCGAAGTGTGACATCCACCGAAGAGGGATCCCAAGTTTGTGACCACCAGTCGGAGTGTAGGAGTACTGAATAGTGAATGGCAGCAGGCTGGTCACCAAAACGCAGCAATCTGGAGGCTGGAAACTGGTAAACGCAGCAGTGTACCGCCGATCGGGGGCTGGAAACTGTGCACAATCTGCTGTAAACAGCAGACTGAAATAGTATCTGAGAGTGTTAGGGCCTGCAATGCTGAAAACGCAGGCTGGCTGACCCTGGAGATGATGGACAGCAGGCTGAACAGCAGTCTAGGACAGTTTGGAGCAGTCACCAACAGCTGAGAGCTGTCACCTACAGCAATGGACAGGCTGAAGATGATGTGGCTGCAATCGATGATGGCTGGACAGCAGATGGAGGCGGGCTGCAGGCTGGAAACTGGGCGCCGACAGTAGCAGAGGGTGTGTGGGCTGGTGTAACCTGCAAAACAAAGATGATAGTTGAATGGGGGTAGCCTATCTATTTATAGATGTGGAAGGGCGCCCCAAAACTTAGGGTTTCCACTAAACTTTCTCGAACCGCTCCCCGTTTTAGGGTTTCCACTGAACTCTCTCGAATCGCTCCCCGTTTTAGGGTTTTACTCTAAAAGGGCTGCCTAGTGGCCTACCAAAACTACAGAGGCAATGGTTATCTTACCAAGGGAATCCAAGTAGTCACCCCAGAGAGGACAGGGCATCGGAAAAAGGGTGCACGTCGGCTGCCCAGTGGCCTACCAAGTCCTACAAAGGCAGATGGAACCACATTGAACTTTGTGTGGTTTTTTTTTTTTGAATAAGTGTGATAAATTTTATGGGATGCGGCCGATTAAGGAATAGTGACCCAGAAGACGGGAGTAGGGAGGGTATACCCAACACATCACAAAACAGTACAAGCTAACCCATCCACTGAGGGTGTCGATGACGAGGAAAAGTGGGTGATGAGGTATCCATGTGATGAAGAAGGATGGTGGTGTGGTAATAACAGCCGCCGGTGGAAACAGCTTAGGATCCGTGCAGTGGTGCTCTGCACAATGAGATGCAAAGTATGCTACATGCTGAAGAATGCTCATGCAGCAGGTGCCACTTGGACAATGTCCCTCATGGGAAAATTGTTCACTTGCCCAAGCGCCCTAGTACAAAGATGATGAAATCATGCAATGCAAAGGGTAAGGTACAACAGGGGGGAGAAGCCAATGTCGAAGACAAAGTGCTGAAGCCTGTAGAATACCAAGAAGGGTAGGAACCCCCTCTCAACCTGGATGTAGATGCCGAAGAAGGAAGAGGAGCCTGATGTCGGTCTTCGTGTGGTGCCGAGAACCATAAGGAATGAAGAGGAGAAGAAAGCATCCCAGCTGAAAGAGCTAGGTAGAAGTCACCGCCATGATAGTATCAAGAGAGATGCTGCACGATCCGCCTCGGGAGGGGAAGCCTCCATGCTGGTAGACGAGCAAAACTCCAAGGATGATGAAACCATGAAGGAACGGTGCGCATCCCAAGTCTCTAGCCCAGGTAGGACTGGGCAAACCTACATGTTAACCCTACACTGAAAACAAAACCTGCAAAGGAGATCAAAGTCTGGAATCACAGAGGTTAGTAGTGAGAGGCTCCAAAAACTAAACAAAACTAAAATGAAAAGCTAACTAAAGGAACAAGTGCAAAGATACAAATGTGCATGTGTGTGTGAGTAAATGCAGTGGAAGACTTAAAATGTAGACACAAAAATCCTATGGGCCCAACTCTAAGAGTGCGAAAATGAATGCTAGACTGACCTAGGGTATCCGAAAGGACCTAGAGACATGCTAGTCTAAGAAGGTGGCCACCATCGCGTACGGCCAGTAGCAGGGCTCTGCCAAGGGAATGCCTGATAAGGTGGGGAGGAATGTGAGATAGATGCATGAAGTGCAACGGGATCGGAACCTGCAGACCAATCAACCAATCCTTCAGGAGTAGAGAAGGATGGCCACTGAGGCTGTCCGAGTGCCACATGTCCAACAGTCGCTGTGGGGGCTGGAGGAGCAAATGGGGCAGCAGCGGAAGGTGTAGCCCCACTGGACTGTGAAGTCGCAGTCATCTACTGAGGCTTTTTAGGTGGAAAACCTTGGGCCTTGGAGCGACACTCCTCATCCACATGGCCTGCTCTTTGACAGTGTGTGCAAAACCAGTTTTTCTTAGGGAGTTGCTGCTAAATAGGTCTTGATTCTTTGGTTCCATCGAAGGAAGAGAAGTCACCCTTTGATTGGCTTGCCTTTGCATCTAGCGAGTTCTTGCCACTGGTGGTTTTCCCTCCCGAAGAAGAAGCAACCAACCCCCTCTGCTCTGAATAAGGCTGTGATGAGGATTTCTTGTGGATTTGATCATGCAGCCTTGGCGTAACGCAAGAACTGGCACTCAAACTCGTAGAAGGTTGGCAATCGAGGTTGGGAGATGATGTGTTGAATGAAATCGAAGTATTTTGCGGGCAACTTATTCAAGAAGAATGTAACCTGATCATCATCTGACTTTGGAGAGCCAATAGTGGCAAACACGGCAAGTAACCGCCTATAGTCAACCAGCTTGACTTTCAGATCATCCCTTTCCTTAAGAGAGAACTCTTGAAGCTCAAAGTCGAGATTGATGCGCCGAGTATGATCACGAGCCGCGTAGCAGTCGAGAAGGTGACTCCAACGCTCTGACGCGAGCGGGAAGTACTAAAGGGTGGCATTCTCCCTAACAAAGTACCATGGTGCAAAGAGATAGAGAATGGAGTGGAGAAGGAAAAGGTGCTAGGAGCGGAGATGGAAGATCCAACCCCTAGGGTGTGTGAAGCAGATGTGGAGTGTAATCCAAGATTTTGGAAAGATGATGAGAGATGATCAAGGTGTGATATAGAAGAGGGTGGAATGGGAGGGAAGTAAGAAGTGTGTGTGATATGCTCAAATAAAACAGAAGCTGTAGATGTACCTGTATTCCATCTGCTTCGTGAGCCCCCTCTATTGAAGTTCACATACGCAAAGCCATCCGGATCCTGTACCTCAAAAGAAGAAACAGGCGAGGGTTTTGATTCATGCAACACAAAAGAATTATACAAACCTGACATTGGACCTGGCTGAGATGATGAAGATGGATCGCCAGACGTTCCAAATGCCGTATGTCCTCCATGATCGGAGAGGTGGCCAACCACACCAATCGGTCCGAATGTGGTAGCAAAACTGGTAGAAGGGGTGTAGACATCACCGTCCTTGTTGCAATAGTACTCCTCAAAGTCCTCCTTTGTCATGTTAGTGAAATCTGGTGAAGGGGGAGTGTTGTCCTCCTCACCGAGTCCATAATGCCGTCTCCGGGCCTCCAATGATGGAGAAGATTGATAAGACATCATAGGAACTGGAGAAGGTGTCTGGGACATTGTGATTCGGTTACGAGTCATATTGTGTGCCTTGCACAAAGACTAGCTCTCAACAATATCCGCAGGATACTCTTTACAAGAGCATCGGCTTTGATACCATATTAAGAAGGCTGCTAGGGTTTGCACTGAGGACACACAAAGTGTACGACCACGACAAAAACACAAAGACACAGACACAGGCACAGAGGGCAAAAATCAAACCCTAAACGCAAAACTCAAAACTCAAACACAAAAACTCAAACACAAACAGAAGAAGGGAGAGAGAGAACACAACTCTGAAGTGAATGAATGTTGTAAATGAATGTAAGAGTGTACATTGTGCTCAACAGCAGAGCAATGTCAGAGTGTGACGTCCATCGTAGATGGATCCCAAGTTTATGACCACCAGTCGGAGTGTAGGAGTGTTCAATAGTGAATGGCAGCAGGCTGGTCACCAAAACGCAGCAATCTGGAGGCTCGAAACTGGTAAACACAACAGTATACCACCGATCGGGGTTGGAAACTGTGCACAGTCTGCTGTAAACAACAGGCTGAAACAGTGTCTGAGAGTGTCAGGGCCTGTAATGCTGAAAATGCAGGTTGGTTGACCCTGGAGATGATGGACAGCAGGCTGAACAGTAGTCTGGGACAGTTTGGAGCAGTCACCAGCAGCTGAGAGTTATCGCCTACAGCAATGGACAAGCTGAAGATGATGTGGCTGCAGTCGATGATGGCTGGACAACAGATGGAGGCGGGCTGCAGGCTGGAAACTGGGCGCCGACAGTAGCAGAGGGTGTGTGGGCTGGTGTAACCTGCAAAACAAAGATGATAGCTGAATGGGGGTAGCCTGTCTATTTATAGATGTGGAAGGGCGCCCCAAAAATTAGGGTTTCCACTAAACTTTCTCCAACCACTCCCCGTTTTAGGGTTTCCACTGAACTCTCTCGAATCGCTCCCCATTTTAGGGTTTTACTTTAAAAGATCATTTTTAGTGTGTTTTGGGACTATTTAAGAGGCTAATCAGCAAGTAATGCATATTTTAACTCAACACTCACCTACGTTTTTAGTCTTTCTCTCTCTTGCAATGATATATTTGTGTACAGCCATCTACTCTTTGTAGTGCCTCCTCTTGGAAGAGGGTGTTGGCTAGAAGTGTAGTTGCATGAGCGTTCTCAGCTTCTTCGGTTCTTATTACTCTTCTTGTAAGATTTGTCTTTGATGTGGCCTATAGGTTAGTGAAGGCGGTTCATACCTGAGTGTAAGCTTGTTGAATATATGTATGCTCCCTTGTTAGGGTCGCTACTTTAGCTTTTCCTTGTTCCATTTGCACCCTGCATTTGGCCAGTTGTACCTTGGCTTCCTCCCCTTGCTTTGCACCTCTGCCATATCTCGAATCTAGACCTTCAATTCTTCTACTTCGTTGCCCTTTTCCCTTACACCATTGCACCTCACTCAATTGTTCCTTGCTTTGTTGGGTCTCACTCTCATGTCTTGTGTGAGGAAGAATGTGAGAATGACAATACTTTGAACTTAATCAACTTGATCAATTATCACCATGAAAAATTAAAAGATAGATAGATAGAGAAACAAAGAGACACATACACAGAGAGAGAGAGAGAGAGAGAGAGAGAGGAGTCGACACCACATTGAGAGGGAAACTGTCCTCTCCCTCTTTTTAAAAATTTATTGAAACAAAACCATGGGTACCGAGTGCTTGAACCATATACAAAAGAGCTGATTTGTTGCAATTCTGAAAACTAGAGTTTTGAAGCCCTAGTTTTTGCAAACTCCGGGCAACAAGTTGATTCTCTTCTTTAGTGTTTGAATTAGATCAAGCTAAGCAAAAAATGTTTCTTAGATTAGAGATAGATAGGAGAGTACAAAGCATGCGGCTGAAATTTCAGCACGAGAGATTGTTTCAAATGAAGAGAGAGACCTCCAATATATAGGTGTGGGGCTTGGATGCTCAAAAGTGGAAAGTAGAGACTACAAGTGACAAGTGTTTGCTGAAAATGACAAGTATAGGGACACTCGTCTCTTCAAAATGACACATATTCTCTTCTAGATGCCATATGTCACTTTTCTAGAAAAAGAAGCTTCCGAACCTTCTAATCTAAAAATCTCTCAGATGGTTAAGAATTTGAGATAGATGCTAAAGACAAAATTGTTCCTTGAAAAATTCGAGCCTTTGACAAGAACAAAATTTCCATTTAAACAACTTTCAAAAATAGTAATCTCCTAAATTTTAGAAGTTAAATTTAGCTTTTGGAGACTTTTATTGTATAGATTCACCGGTTCGTGGTTTGTTTCTTCGATCATGAGCATCTGATTTCACTTTCTAAAGCCACTCATTATATTGACTTCTAATCAATGTGACTATCTGAGTGTAAAAGTCTTAATCATCTGAGCTTTCTGATCAATCTAACCACCCAACTAAAACTTTTAATTTCTCTTGGGTATCTTGTCAATGACGTCCCAAGTATAATTATAGGGCATTCTAGCCATTGGCCACCCTTAACTAGAAAGATAAACATTTAATCATATCTTGAAATACTTAAATAATACAAATCACCTTTCAAAGTAAATGAGCATCAAATTGATTTGGAATCATTAAGCCAATATATCTTGGTAATAATTGATATACAAAAGGTTCGTTACATCACTCCCTCTTGAGATCTGTCTTATCCTCAAGATATTGCTTGAAGTATTTTTTATCCTACAACTTCATAAGCTACAAGTATTTTTGGATAGTCTTTAAAATACTCGTCTAACATCCATTTAGAATCTAAATGAGAGTACTTTTTAAATTTCAAATGAAATTTTCTAAAAATATTTTTTCCTTGTTTTCTGATCATATAAAAGACTATTTACTCTGGTTGAAGTATCTCCTCCTGTTGATCTACTTTAGGTGAATTCTCTATTACAAGTTCCAATGGTGAAGGCCCTATATAAGGCTTTAGAAGATGGATATGAGAAACATTGTAAATTCTCTAATGCTCTGGAAGTTGTAACCTGTAAACAAACATCATTAATTTTTTCAGTGACTTAAAATAACCCCTAATTTCTTGATGCGAGCTTAGTGACTTGAGATGAAGGCTTATTAGAGCTTTTTAGATGAGCTTTGTCAAGAATTTCAACCATAGCAAATCTTCTTTTCGTAAAATCAATTGCCTTCAATGCTTATTTGCTGCTTCCTTTTGTTTCTCTTGAGATCTTTGAATAGCTTGTCTAACTTGGGTGAATGTTGTATCCATATCATGCACGAACTCATCAGCATCAATATCTCCTTGAGAATAGATAATAAGAGTGGTTTTCCATATATGATCTCAAATGATACTTTACTTGTAGAAATATAAACTGTGTTGTTATAGGCATATTCTACCAAAGACAAATACTTTTTCCATTGTTGATTGCTTCATAGCAATAGCACTTCAATATATCCAATATTGTAACATTGGCTATCTCACTTTGATCATCTGTTGAAAGATGATTAAAAAAAAGAAACAGTGAGCTTTGTACCCAAACTTTCAAAAAGAGCTCACCAAAAGAGACTAGTGGTTCATGAATCTCTATCACCCACAATGGATTGTGGTAATCCATGATACTTAAAGATTTGTTGAATAAATATTCTGGCCATATGTTGAGACTCAATAGTCTTCTTGATTGGAATAAAATGAGTATGTTTGCTAAACCTGTCAATGATAGTCCATATGTCATCTTTGCCATTTACTGATTTTAGCAAACCAAAAATAAAATCAATAGCAATGATTTCCCAAGGTTGGCACGGAATTGATAATGATTGCAAAAGCCATGCAGGCTTTTGGCGATCAAACTTGATTTTTTGGCACACAATACATTCTTTGATAAATTGCTCAATGTCTCATCGAAGACTTGACCAAAAGAAATATATTTCAAGTGCCTTGGTTAAAGCCAAGATACCACAATGAGCCATGTAAGGTACCGCACGACATTCTTCCATTATATTAAGCTTGAAATCTTTAGTAACGCATAACTTATTCTCTATCATAAGAAACCCATCTTTAATAACATAAGAGTTTACGCTTTTACCAAGTTGTAAATTCTCCCAAATGATTTTAAAATCTTCATCAGAAGCATACATGTCCCTCGTACTAGTGAAATTTGTATGATGAATCATGGACACTGTATGAATCTAAGGTCTTCTTGATAGGACATCAGCTGCCTTATTTTGCTTTCCAAGAATATGCAGTATTTGAAAGTTAAATTGAGCTAAATAATTGGCCCATCGAATATGCTTTTCAAAAATCTTTGGTTGATTAAGAAAATGTCTCAAAGTGTATGGTTTGTCTTAATGAGAAATTCTCCACCTAAAAGATAGTGTCTCCAATCTTTTAAAGCTTGAATAATGGCCATTAACTCATTTTCATAGGTAGTCGCATTTCTTTCTTTATTTTGCAACCTTCTGTTTACATAAGCAATTGCATGCCCTTCCTAGTTTAAGACTACGCCAATGCAGCCTCCTAAAGCATCACATTTCACAAACAAAGGTCTTGACGAATTAGGTATAATCAAAACAGGTCCTTTGCTAATATAGAACTTTAGAGCTTCAAAAGCTTCCTTCCCTAGTTTGGTCCATCAGATGCTAGTGCTTTCTTGGTTAAAGCATGCAATGATCAAGCAACCACTACAAACCATTTAATGAATCTTCTGTAATAAGAGCATAATCCCAAAAAACTTCGAACTTCATGAATACTAGTCAATTCAAGCCAATCTAATAAAGTTTCTGTTTGCGGAGTTCTTAAAATACTATTTTCAAGTGTTGCTTATGCTCTTCTTCATCTTTTGAATGAACCAATATATCATCAAAGAAAGTACCTGTTGTAAACTTTTGATGTGCACTAAAGATTATTTCCATCATTCTATTAAAGGTTACAGGAGCATTGGTGAGACCGAATGGTAGCACAAGAAACTCATACAATCCAAAGGTTGTCCTAAATACTATTTTATGAATATCTTGAGGAGCAATCCTTATCTAATGGTAGCCACCCTTCAAGTCAATCCAGCTGAATACTTTGGATCCATTCAATCTATCCAAGATTTCATCAATTCTTGGAATGGGAAACCTATTCTGAATTGTAGTTTTGTTAGGACCCTATAGTCCACACACATGTGCCAAGATTCATCTTTCCTCTGCACTAAGAGGTCTGGAGAGCAAAAAGGTGAGGAACTGGGTCTTATTAGACCCTTCTCCAAGAGCTCATTCACTTGCTTCATGATCTCCTCCTGTTTTGTTGGACTCGCACGATAGGGTGGCCTATTTAGAGGTGAGCTCCCAAGAATGAGATCAATGTAATGATCTTCTAGCCTCTCTGGTGGTAACTAGTCAAGTAAAGTGTCTGCAAAACAATCTTCATACTCCTTTAAGAAACTCATTTGGTCCTCATTCATATTTGAGATGGATTCTTCAATTTTAGACTCTTTGTTAGGATCTTTAAGAAAAATCAAATAAAACCAAAAAGACTTTTTCATTGCTTTACAAATTTGTACATGGGATAAGATGGGAATAGAGTTTTCTTCCACTCCCACATTAAAAGATACATTTTTACCCTCAAAGGGAATCTAAACTTATTTTGATTCCAATCAATGGTTGGATCTATTCTTCTACGCCAAGGTATTTCTAATACAACATCACAATGACCAAGATCTCCCATGACAAAGCTCTCATGATCTACATAATCTCCTATCTCAATTCGTAGTTTCCCAAGAATGGGAGTAACTTCAGACTCCATTCCTTGAAAAGCAGCACCTAACATTTCTGGTGTTCCAAACCTCTCCTTTGGTAGATGTAGAGCTTCAACAATCGGAGGATGGATATAATGATATGTAGCCCTTGTATCAAAATGAATGAGAACAAGTTGATTAGCAATCTTACCCAAGCCATAAAAAGCTTCCTTTTCTCTGATGGAGTTTCATCCTGTTGCAAGGATTCCTTAGGTACAGCATTTGATTGAGGTATCTTTTGGGACTCATTTTTCTTCTTTGCCTTATTAGGGCATTGACCAGCCATGCGTTCTTTTTCTCCACAAGAGAAACATCGTCCTTCTCTTATATATTTTGCTAACTGCTGATACATTGCTTCTTTTTTAATGGCAAAGGTGGTCTACCTCCATCCTTATGCTTTGGTTCATGTTTATCTGCCTTATTTTGGTCAAACATCTTGATCTTCTTCCTTTGTGGTTCTTCTTTTGGGGCTTCACCAAGCATCCATGGCATATGCAGTCCTTCACCTTCTAAGGCTAGATCTTAGGCTACTTTTAAAGTATCAGGCTTTGTCATCTTGATAGCTCGCCGTACCGTCGGATATAATCCATGGATAAACTTTCTCATCTCTATATTGGAAGGAACTTCATTAAGAGATATAAACTTCAGAGAAACAACTGCAAACCTATTGATATATATTTCAACATTGTCTCCATGGCTTTATTTTAGCTCATCCCATTCTTGTTGCACATCAACTTCAAAGGATAAAGGCAAAAACTTCATGTTGAACATCTCCTTAATCTATTTCCAAGACTTGGGTTTCTTTTTCTCTTAAACAACTTTGAGCCACCAATTCAAAGCGGCATCATTTAGATGCATTTTAACCATTCTTTTTTTTTTTTTTGTATAATCTTCACCACCAAAAGCAACATCAAACTGTCTAGTAAGAGACAGCTTTCTAAGAATCTCTCTTACCATAGAAAACATCAAACTTGACACTCTTCTCTCCAGTCTTGAAGTCTCTTTTAGCATCGTTTTCCTTTGCTAAAAGCATCTTTGGAAATTCAGCTACCATGGAAATAGTCGGTTCTTTGACTTTCTCCATGCTCTTCTCCATGGAGGGATTCTTGGATCAAGAGGAGGCAGCTTGTGTATGATGAGACTTTGAAGTCACTACTTGGGTGGATACTTGAACGATAGGTGATATGTTACCTTTCATAGACTTAGTTGCATCAATAACATTGATACCTGCTAAGGTATGCCTTTGCAACCATGATACCATCTGTCTCAAGAGCCTTCTCAGTAAGGAAATCTTCAAATACCTTCGCTTCAGCCCGTGCTTTAGCCCTTCTCTCCATCAAAGCTTGAATTTCCAGATCAGTTTCCAGCTCCTTGTATCTTTGTATCGTCTCATAATCAGAGAAGCATACAAATACAGAGTCCTGAGAGCCTTCTAGTTGTTCACCAAAATTCTCCTCTTCGCCTATTGACATGCTGAGAAAATTGGATCCAAAGGTCTTGTCACCTAAAAAAGTTATTGCAAGGAAGAAGTCCTTGCTCTAATACCAATGTAAGTGCGGGGAAGAACGTGAGAATGACAATACTTTGAACTTAACCAACTTGATAAATTATCACCATGAAAAATTAGAAGAGAGAGAGAGAGAGAGAGAGAAAGAGAGAAGTCGACACCACGTGGAGAGGGGAACCAGCCCCTTCATCTTTTCAAGAATTTGTTGAAACAAAACCACGAGCACCAAGTGCCTGAATCATATACAAAAGGATTGATTTGTTGCAATTCTAAAAACTAGGGTTTTGAAATCCTAATTTCTACAAACTCCAAGCAACAAGTTGATTCTCTTCTTTAGTGCTTGAATTAGATCAAGCTAAGTAGAAAGTGTTTCTTGGATTAGAGATCGATAGGAGAGTACAAAGCATGCAGCTAAAATTTCACCATGAGAGCTTGTTTCAAATGAAGAGAGAGACCTCCAATATATAGGTGTGGGGCTTGGATGCTCAAAAGTGAAAAGTAAAGGCTACAAATGACAAGTGTTTGCTGAAAATGACAAGTGTAGGGACACTCGTCTCTTCAAAATGACACATGTTCTTTTCTAAATGCCATATGTCACTTTTCTAGATAAAGAAGCTTCCAAACCTTCTACTCTAAAAATCTCTCAAATGGTTAAAATTTTGAGATAGCTATTGACAACAAAAGAGTTCCTTGCAAGATTGTGCAACCTTTAACGTAAACAAAATTTCCATTTGAGCAACTTTCAAAAATAGTAACCTCCTAAATTTTAGGAGTTTCCAAATTTAGCTTTTGAAAAGCTTTGTTATATAGGTTTACTAGTTCATAGTTTGTTTCTTCAAACATGAGCATCTAGTTTTACTTTTTGAAACCACTTATTATATAGGCTTCTAGTCAATGTGACTATCTGAGTGTAAAAGTCTTAGTAATTTGAGCTTTCTGGTCAATCTAACCGCCCAACTAAAACTTTTAATTTCTCTTGGACATCTCGTCAATAACAACCCAAGTATAATCATAGGGTGTTTTAGCCATTGGCTACCCTTAACTAGAAATATGAACATTTAATCATATATTGAAATACTTAAATAATACAGATCGCCTTTCAAAATACATAAGCATCAAATTGATTAGGAATCATTGAGCCAATATGTCTTGGTAATAATTGATATACAAAAGGTTTGTTATACTTTCTCAGCAACAGATGCTGCAATGGTAGAAATAACAATTCTCAAGCATGCTAGACTTTACAATTGCTGAGTACCTAGCGGTGAAGAACGTAGCAAGTGATGTTTTCAAGGCAACACATGACTCAGATGAGAGTAGAGCCATACAATATCACACTAGCTCTTTCCTCTATGTTTGTAAGCTTTCTTGATCGTCTACAAAGTATGCTTTGGCCCTTGTAATCAACTTCATGATAGTTTCAATCCACATATCATTCAAATTCTACTTTGTGATATCCCTTGATATTATATTCTCCATGAGACCCTCCGGGATTCTACTCGCTAATTAGTTGAGCTTCTAGGTTAACGCAATGCAAAAGACTTAAGCCATGACCTTCAACTCTTCATTTGAGATTTCACTAAAAGTAGCCCATCATTATTCGGTTCTACCTTGTCATGTTGCATGTTTGACACCATTATTGTTTTCTTTCTTGGTTCATATTTCTCTTCCCACACTTTAAGCCCAAGGCCTACTAAACTAGCTAGGGTATAAGGGCTACCAGACAATATTTCTTCTCATCACCTTCTATAAAGCTAACAATATTAGTTTTGGTCTCCACTTTGAAATTTTAGATGAAGATTAAATAACATAACATGTGGGTTGGCCCGCTCATAGCCTTGACATAGATAGCAAGTCTATATTTTCCACTCCCTTTGGTCATACTATTACTCTCTATGACTTTGTCTAGATTGCTCAAGAGGCAAAATTTCAATTCTCCAACATTCCAAAACTCTGATCAGAGATCAAATAATTGTTGATGCTCAATAGTGAAGACAATCTTGTCCCAATTCTTGCTATCCCTAACAACTTTAACTCCTTAAGAAACTACTCACTTTCCTTCCCTAAACCATTAGTTACTCTCTCTGTCAAGCAAAAGAAACCAATAGCTCCAAGATTATAGTAGATAAATCTCAATCTCATCCACCATAGTCTTGATCTATAGTCAAAGGTGACCTCACGATCCTTGTGTCATTGACTCAAGATCCAAGCTCTTAATCTAAACCTTAAGTCTCCTCCAAGCTTCCACTGCCATTGCAAGAGAATGACACAAGAAGGAGAAGGTTGGAATATAGCTAGGAGTAGACACTCTGAAGCCTTCTCCAACTTGCACTGCCATTGCAAGAGAATAAGGCAAGAAAGAGAAGGTTGGAATACATATGGAAGTAGAAACTTCGAAATAGGCACTTAAATTCTGCTTCTCTTTTTGCCACTGACAATTAACATCTTTCTTATATAATATCTTAAAATATATTAATAGTTATAAACTTGTGTTTTATTTTATAATTCTTTATATGTGATCCCACCCCCCATTCCCGTTCCTTGGATTTGGCCCTATCTCCACCTCTGTATCAACTATCATGCTTCTGATTTATCATCACTACCACATCTAGACCTATCGTGCTACAAATGCAGCCCCTTGTACTGCTACCACAACTACTAGACGACTTGCATTTTGCTAGGTCACTCTAATTCTCATCATCAAGCATATCTACCATATTGCCACTCATATAGTTTGGTATTACAATTGTTCACACAACCATTGTATTTGTAATGTACTTAGTTACTCTCCACAGAGTTCCTTGTACTTTGTATTTTATCTCGGGCTTTTTGCCGAGATGTTGTTAATAGAAATTTCTTTTCTTTTTAAAAAAACATGTTTGCCACATCATTATTCCACAAGATACATCTTACGTCATCTCTCTTTTTTATCACAACACAACAAAAAATGAATTTGTATCCTTTTGATTATTTTGTGTATGTAATTATTTATTGCATTTGTTCCCTTTGTGATTACTAAAAAGTGCATTAAAATTAGGCACTAAGGAGAGAGAGAGATGATAGAAGAGAGAGTGTATTAAAAGACTGACAAAGAGAGTGGAAGTGACGGACTGAAGGATCAGCCGTAAGGAATGAATGAGAGTGGCCTGTAAATAGGCACAATCAGTCTAGGGGGGCGCCCCTTTTTGGGGCTGCAAACCCAAAATGCAAACTGGGGGTGAAGGGTGAAGGGTTTCTCAACACCCCTTCTCAGGCCCAAAAAGGGGAACAGGAGAAGAGTAAGGTGGAGATGCAATGCTACATGATGAAGAATGCTCATGTAGCAAGTGCCACTTGGATAGTGTTCCTCGTGGGGAAATTGTTCACTTGCCCAAGTGCCATAGTACAAAGATGATGAAATCATGCAATGCATAGGAGGAATGTCAGACTTTGTGTAGTGCCGAGAACCATAAGGATATGTCCGTACTCCATCTCGAGAGTAGGCTACATGCTGACCAAGGGACAAAGGGGATCCACCCTGTAATCTGAGAATACCACTTGAAAGGAGACCTTTGAAGATAGTCAGGAGACTGGATGAGCTGTAGAACCCAAAACTCAACCTCGGGAGAGAAGCCACTAGCTCCGTGACTCCATGCTGGAAGGAATACGAAGGCCCAGCCACCAAGTTGTTGCTAAAGACCCAAGGGCCCCGATCAATGTAGAGACTCTAGATCCTGGGTATGAGTAGAGAAAATGACTGCTCAAAGGAGAGCCACTCCACGAAAGTGAAAGGTGGTGGTTTGTAAAGACCTTCATGGCACATAGAATCCCTCTCTGAATCGGAAGGAGTAGAAGTAGGAGTCCCCCTCTAAAGTCGAAGAAGAACTGGAAGCCCCCTTTGAGGGCGAAGTAAGAAAATCCCTCTCTGAAGCCCAGTCTGTGATAGAAAGGAAATCCAACCACTCATGACTCACAGACTGCGAAGCATCTGATGACGAAGGAAGTGCCTCTGGTCGTGCCAAAGAAGGTATTTGGGGCTCAGAAGAAGAAGCCAGAAAGCACCCAGAAGTGGCCTCTCGAACCTGAGTGGAAGAGGGTGTGGAAGAAGGAGGCTCAGGATGAGCCAAGGGTGGGGAACAGTCACAGGTTCTTAGGAGAGTAGACTGTGGAGGAGATGTGGGCCGTGGAAGCCACTGTACCCAGAAGTGGATGGGGGAAACCTCCGTACAATGGAGTGGTCTCCAGGAGGGCTTATTACCTCGTAAGGTCTTAGAGCCTCCGTGTGCTCGAAAGGACTTAGTGCGCGTCGGTTATGGCTTATTGCCTTGAGCATAATACTCCGATAGCCGATGTAGAATGATCTCTGTGGCCCAAAAAGGAGAGATGGTACAGGAAGTGCCAGGTGGGAGATGCATATACTCCGAGGGGGTAGGGAGCAAAAGTCAAAGTCAACAGTCTTCGGTGGGATGACCGTTTGTGCCGCAGTAGTAGCACCCAGTATAAGGGTAATCTGTCGGTGGAGACGCCATGGTACCGGGGTGGCAAACTAGAGAAGGGAGGGTGGGAGGGAGAAAAAGAATATCTCCCAATGCGCAGCGGAAAAAATAGAGAAATCAAATGTCGATGCCGAACCCACCACCAGTCTTTGTCTTCTCTAATGAGGAGGATTTTTGTGGCTCTCTGAGCACCTCCGGCTCTGATACCATGTCAAAATGACTAAGTGACCAAAGAGACAGTAGGGTTTGCGAGAGAAAACACTGTGTGTGTACGGCAAATACTAAGCGAGAAAAGAAACACTGAAGATTATGAAAGATGAATCATGCTGATGAAGTGAATCTGATACAAGTGTCTCGTAGCACAAAGGAAGCCCTAGAGTGCAAGAAGACTGCCGAAGAAGCCTCTGAGTCTGCAAACATAGGATGAGGAGGTGTCGCCTAGAGTAGGGAGATAACCGATGAAGCCTCCGTCTGCAAACACAAGCCTAATGAGGTGACACCAACTACTAGAGTGACGTCAAAAGGGTGGGAAGCAGCCAAGAACCAAACGCAAGGTGCAACTGCCTCTGATGAAGGGGACGCCTACTACTGGAGAGAGATGCCAGATGGTAAAGAATCTCCCTGGCAGCCAAACGCAAGAAGATGGAGCCCCTAGAGAGTGGAAGATGATGCAAGATAAGGTGGATGCTGACGCCAAGAGAGTGTGGACTCCAAATGCAAGGTGTAGAAGCACACAGATGCTATCACCAACAGTGGAGGATGGACGTTGAAGAGGAGCACACTACCACCATAAACGCAGTCAACTGGAGATGAAGGCTAGCGCCCGAAGAGTGTGAAGATAGTGATAGGAGAGGAGAGAGTGTCAGAAGACTAACGAAGAGAGTGGGAGTGACGGACTGAAGGATCAGTCGTAGGGAATGAATGAGAGAGTGGCCTGTAAATAGCCACAGTCAGTCTAGGGTGGCGCCCCTTTTAGGGGTTGCAAACCCTAAATGAAAAATGCAGAAACGCAAAAAAGTAAACTGCAAGTGAAGGGTCAAGGGTTTCTCAACAATCTATATACTCCCTTTTAGCTTTAGGGTTCTCACTCATGGTTCTGGAGTTCAAATACTCACATGGTATCAAAGCCAACTGCTCTTGACACCTAGCTGTAATAAATTTGTTCATTGTCTCCAAGTTACCCTAACCCTAACTATGTTCTTTTATTAGTTTGTGCTATTGTCATACAACTGTGTTTGAGTTCATGTGTTAGGGTATTTCTCCACAAGTGGCTCTATGGTGGAAGTTGTACCTCTCAGATCACATGCAGCGAGTAGTTGGGCCCCAATGTGACCAACCATTCTTCAACACTTAACTCTAATAGACTACAAATTGCAACAATGGAAGGAGCGGGAGTCCTTTAGGTAGAAACAAGGGGAGGATGTACACACTTTCCTCCCTCGCTTCACTAAATTTCTATTGATGTATTCCTTTCCCCTTATTGGGGATGAGATTGTTTCCAAGTTTAAGGTGGCTTTCTAGAGCTATCGCCATCATCCAAGTGCTCATCTTGACCAGACTGTCTGCATTTTGGTCTTCTCTCTCATCTATGGGGTCATCCTCACCATTGCCTACACTCTGCACCCTATCGCCCGCATTAGACTATTTGCGTTTGCTTCCTACAACTATTGTCGGGTTCTCTCTCTCCTCTACAAATTTGCATTTGCTGCATATTCTCTCTCCTTTTGCTTATCAGCATCAGATCCAATCTTGTGTGGCTCCGTTTACTAGTGTTCCATACACGGAGGCTATCTTGCTGCGTTTCGAAATCCATTTGGAGTACGACACACTCTCCAACTCATAACCTCTACCTTAATCCCAAAGATACAAGAGTTCGAGGTTTAGTATTTACTACATAGTGTGTTTGTTGCATGAGCATTGTATATTCAATAGTCATTCACTTCATTATTCATTGTGTTTACTGTCTCTCTAAGTTACCCTAACTGTAACTGTGTTCTGTATTATCAATTTATGCTTTGTCGTACGATTGGTTTTGTGTTTTCTGTGTTTAGAGTATTTCTTCACATGGTATTAGAGCTAGGTACTCTTTGAGAAACCTTGGCCTTTGATTGGAAAGCTCATCCACAAGATATAGGAACAACAGAAGGGTCAAATGACTTTGAAGCCATTCACGCCACTGCTTCAGTCTCCACAACTAAACATGGACAGAAACGATTAGAAGTGGGCCTCTCAGCTTGCTACTACCCAATCTGACATGAGCACAGAATCATCGAACTACCATGGATTCCACAGACCATATCAAATTTCTACCACTGAGTATAATCTCATCCTTATGCATAGGGCTCAACAGGAGATTGAAGGTAAGCCTGAGTTGTCTCCTTTAGATCCAGTGCACAAAACTAAAGATCTTGCAGGATCTTTGAAATCTCCACTATGAACTAGCCATCCACAAGTGGAACCTAGCTCGGATTACACTACACTTCCATAGTATTTCTTTTCTCCAATGCCACGTATGAACCCTATTATGTCAAATTCTATGCCAACTGATTCTGTATTTTCTATTGGATCGAGGGATACTCATCAAGAAGGGACTCTTCAAAATAACCTTTGGTTTCTAAGTAATGAGGAAGATATGTATTTCTTTATGAACTCAAAACTAGATAAGAAGCTGAAAGAAGAACTTGTAAGTATTCCTTCCCTTCCTTTTCTTTCAAATCATTTTATTTCTCATGGTCAATTTCAAGTAGGTACATCTTCATCTAATGCATTTAATGGACAAAAGAAATCAACCATGTTTCCCACAACAACATCTATCACTAATCCATTTGGGCTTCCACCCATCCCTCCCTCATTTTCTTGCACCTTTCTTTCCTCTTTCATTAAGTACACCACATTTAACACCACTCACCACATCGGGGGGTTCTACACATTTAGGCACAGCCTTTAGGACCTCTACATATCCATTTCTGAGAGGTGTACGTGTGACGAAGGCTCGACCTCCCACACACACACTTTCAAGTGATCCCTCTAGGGATGCATTCCAAACGTACTTGCCTGTGGATCATTTAAAACTATAGTTTGCATTACCTAGTGGACCATCCAATCATTATGTTTTGCCCTAGCTAACATTTGGATAGGGCTATTGTGCTAGTGCCTTGATCTCCACCTACGGTACCATATGGAACTATAACAATTTTGATACCTCCGCATCAATCAGCACTCATTGGACATTAGCAACCTATTTCTACCTATCCATCACTACCCCCTCCTCCTTCTTATCCACCACCATCTTATCCTCCACCCTACCCCACCTATCCACCTTCATAGATACCTGTTGGTTCTAGCTCCTCATCCACCAAGCATGCTTTTAATGAAAAGACTTGTTTCAATGGGTCAAACTACACCACTTGATGAAACTTAATGAGGCATACCTTAGACTCTCAGAACCCATGGGATTTAGTGCAAGGGTTGGAACCCCAACCTGATCCCTCACTTGTTCCATACAAGGTCACCTACTCATGGAAGGCTTGTAATACCTCTGCTATTGTCGAGCTTATACAGAGCTTATTGCCTGAGTTTCACTCTCAACTTCAGCATTTTGACTTAGCATCCAAGCGTTGGGCACACTTGACTTACCGCTATGTGGCTCGAGATAGGACCTATCACATCAATTTGGATCACGAGCTCCAAAACTTTACAATCACAGACGAGGATGACTTGGAAGTCAAGTTGGCTGAGTATCAGTGCCTCCTCGCTGAGTTTTCAACCATTAGGGCTCCTAAGTCCTCTAATGATCAGGTTACCCTGTTCCTTCTATACAAGTGGTCATACATGTGTGCCAATCTCTTCATGACCGCATTAAACTAGAGCAACTAGATCAACATCGAATAGTTTGTTTTTTCATTATTTTTAGTATTTATGAAAAGCCACTAGCATTTAAGAATGCAGAATCACAGTATAGAAAAATGGTATTACAAAAACATCAACAGAAAACGTTTGCATGAGAAAGTGCTAGTAAAAATTGACATGAGGGGTCTTCAAAGTTTTGGCAATGGGTGGGGTGTGATATTACATTATATTATCTTAGACATACACTGATATCTGCCTTGTATAACCCCTCAAGACATTTGACATATAACTGCCATATCCCATGCTCATGTATAAGATGCCTTGGAGGTAACATATCTTTATCCAGACTGTTTTGACACTGTTTCAAGCTTTGAAACATTTTCAAATATTTTGCTTATCAACAATGCTAGAATCACAAGGTGTATGCAACATGATAAAAGCAACATGTCAAATTTATGAGAACTTACCTGCACCAAAGGTAACGAGAGTTTTCAAGCCTCCGCTGTCGCATGTAACCCTGTCGATACCTGCAGAGAGTTTAAAATATGCATTCATCACTATTTGCACGATGGCTGCAAGCATAAGCTGGCTCCCCATTATGTTGGATCACATTGGGACCCAAATCATAAAGGAATGCCCATTGGATCAAAAGTTTCACTGTTTAGGGCATCATGGGCAGACCAAGATACTAGGTTGCTCCTCCTGTGTTTCCTTTTCTTTCAACAAAGGTCAATGTATCAAGTTGCCCCATAAGACGATGCAAGCACAAAAATCAGAAACATTTTGTGCCAAATCAGAGAAACTAAATGCAGTCACCAGCTCCTAATGTGAGGTGTTTGGTTGGGATAAGACAAGCATATCCCAGCAATTAATGCCATGCAATTTGTGACAAGGTCGACCCTTGGTGGTCCCATGGCAACAGCAAGGCACTAGCACAAGACGTTTTCAGCATTTTTCCATGTGGGAAAAGGAGTTCTTTTCTCTTGATTTTCCTACAGCGTTTCACATCGTGAGCTTCTGCTCAGGAGGCATGGTATACCTAGCTAGGTGTGGTGGGAGGAGCCCCCATCCAAGGCCGGCAACCCTGGGCCCCCTAAACTGCACCTAGCCAGGTATGCATTCCTTCATAGGAGCTCATGATCTTATCATAATTCACTATGTAGGAATTATCATGGAAATTGCTCTAAAATCTCGTGTAGTAAAGAAGTCTACTGTGCAGGGCCTGTGTGGTCAGCCTGACAGCGAAGCCCCAGTCCATGGTCGAGACATGACATCACCACTCATAACCATGTGGCGAGGCCTGGGATAGAGATCTACAAGATGGTTTCGGGGGGGTTGGGACAACTCCAAAAATAACACACCTTCGTTCCGAGAGAAGGAACTGTCTCTCTAGATCATGCACCCTGCGCTCTTCGGCCCGAAAATCCATCTCCGCAGTCCTCCATTGGACCTTCTGAGCGCGCCACCGCCGCTCCTCCTCTCTCCAACCCCTTGCCAGCCACGAGTCCAGGGTTTTCAAGGCAGCCTGATTCATGCCGTCTTTCATCTTCGTCGTCATCAACACCAGACGCTGAGACAGAGGTATTCTTCTGAAGCATCGCACAAGCCATGGGTCTTCTGCTTTATCTTTCTCTGATATTGGTGCTGGCCAGCCTGTGCTGGCGTCATGAGACAGGGCCGTCTCTTAGATATTCCCCAGTCTCCATCACCTTCTGAATAACATATTTATGAGATGTCAGAGAGGGTGTGCCTGGTAAGATGCTGTGAACCATTCATGCTACAGTGTGAGCCTTCGTCTCCATCAGAATATCGACTGGTGTACTTCGTTGTTCCTACGACTCTTTGACGTGACGAAGCCATGCAAGGTTTTCTTTTTGGTATATTACATGAGCCCCACTAATGCCACATCGGTAGTCAATAAGCAAGGTTTTCATTGGTTCTTCACACCTATTCTATATATTATTTAAAGATTTGGTTTTGGGATACTATATCGATGACAAGGCCCTCGAGCCTACATGGCAAAAGAGAAAGGTTTGGTATTTCAATCATGATATTCTCTCTCTCTCTCTCAAAATCAATCAAGAAATGTTTGCTTTGCTCTCTCTCTCTTTTGTATAAGCCTAGTCACAATAGACAAGGAGGCTGATGGAGTGTGCCTTTTCTCTCTTTCCCATGTGTAAAGAACCCTCTATATCTCCCCCATGCATATCCCCAAAAAACCTTTTTAATTTACTATGAATATTTTTGAAAAACAAATCTTCTTCTTCACCTCCCCTCTCCCTTTGTGATGTACCTGCACTCATTACTCAGTCAACACGGCACAGAAAGGTAACATGATATGTGAGAGCAAGGTATATTCTTGTATTATTCAATCAAAGAAATGTTACAACATAGGCATATCCTAGGACTACACCCTTATGACGCCACACATAAGAGGGTTCACCACTGGGTACACTACAAGGAATTGGGCAATTAGCGACGGCGGATATCGGCGTCGCTATTAGCGTCGCTATATGCGTCGCTATTGGCGTCACTATTTGCTTGCGACGCAAATAGCGACGCATATAGCGACGCCACAGGAAAAAAACGTGGCTGAAACCCGAGCGCCGTTTTCATTTCTTTTGCTTCGACTTTTGAGAGCGAGAGCGAGGGAGAGAGCGAAGGCTTTGTGAGAGAAGAAGAGGAAGAAGACTTGCTACCGCCGCCGCCGCCGTTGTTCGCGAAGGAGAGGAGGAGCCCTCATTGCAAAGAGAAGCCGTCCCACACTCGCCATATCTCATTGGTGAGTCTCCCTCTCTCTTTCTTTTGCTTGTTGAAGGTTTAAATCGTTCTCTTTTGCTTGTTTAGAAGAGGAAATGAAAGAGAAGGAAAGGGAGAGGGAGAGAGAGGGAGAGGGAGAGGGAGAGGGAGAGAGGGAGAGTGCATTCTCTCTCTCTCTCCCTTTTGCTTGTTTAATGTTTAAATCACTTTCTTTTTGCTTGTTTAGGAGAGGAAACGAGAGAGAAAGAGAGGGAGAGGGAGAGGGAGAGGGAGAGAAAGAGAAAGAGAAAGAAAAAGAGAAAGAGAGGGAGGGGGAGGGGGAGGAAATGAGAGAGGGAGAGAAAGAGAAAGAGAGGGAGAAGGAGGGAGAGTGCATTCTCTCTCTCCCTCTCCCTTTTGCTTGTTTAATGTTTAAATCACTTTATTTTTTGCTTGTTTAGGAGAGGAAATGAGAGAGAAAGAGAGCGAGAGGGAGAGGGAGGGGAAGGAAATGAGAGAGGGATAGAAAGAGAAAGAGAGGGAGAGTGCATTGTATCTCTCCCTCTCCCTTTTGCTTGGAGGATGTTTAAATCACTTTTTTTTTTGCTTGTTTAGGAAATGAGAGAGAAAGAGAGGGAGAGGGAGAAAAAGAGAGAGAGGGAGAGGGAGAGGGAGGGGAAGGAAATGAGAGAGGGAGAGAAAGAGAACGAGAGGGAGAGGGAGAGAGAGAGTGTGTGTGTGTGCATTCTCTCTCTCACGACGGGTTTGGTTGTTTGTTGTTTGAATCACTTTCTTTTTTGCTTGTTTAGGAGAGAGAGAGAGGGAGGGGAAGGAAATGAGAGAGTAAGAGAGAAAGAGAGGGAGAGGGAGAGGGAAAGAAAGAGAAAGAGAGGGAGAGGGAGGGGGAGGAAATGAGAGAGGGAGAGAAAGAGAAAGAGAGGGAGAAGGAGGGAGAGTGCATTTTCTCTCTCCCTCTCCCTTTTGCTTGTTTAATGTTTAAATCACTTTATTTTTTGCTTGTTTAGGAGAGGAAATGAGAGAGAAAGAGAGTGAGGGGGAGAGGGAGGGGAAGGAAATGAGAGAGGGATAGAAAGAGAAAGAGAGAGTGTGTGCATTGTATCTCTCCCTCTCCCTTTTGCTTGGAGGATGTTTAAATCACTTTATTTTTTGCTTGGTTAGGAAATGAGAGAGAAAGAGGGATAGAGAGGGAGAGGAAGAAAAAGAGAAGGAGAGGGAGAGGGAGAGGGAGAGGGAGGGGAAGGAAATGAGAGAGGGAGAGAAAGAGAACGAGAGGGAGAGGGTGAGGGTGAGAGAAAGAGAGAAAGAGAGGGAGAGGGAGAGAGAGGGAGAGAAAGAGAGGGAGAGGGAGGGAAAGGAAATTTAAGATAATAGACTTATTGATAATGGTATGCAATGTGCTTTGCCATGGGCCACGTACATTGGTAACTCTTTAAGATGGCTTAAATATGGTCAATTCCTTCATAATGTCCAAGTAGGGGATCTAATTGTGATATGCATAATTCATTGTTTTTGTATTAACTTTATAGGCATGCCAAATTAGAAATCATGCTAACTAGTCAACGGAAGGACTAAAAGAAAATGATACCCTAGCTAATGGTCATTAAGGTACTTCATCAAAATGAACCCAAAAGTATTGTTATAGAAAAAGAAACCCTTAAATTGAGTATAGGATAATTTCTCTCAGGTCTTATGACTATGAGTAGAATTGATTGAAATAAATTTTATTACTATAGTTATTAAATTTCATAGATGGCATGCATTAATTTTAAAATGGATTACTTATACTCAAAGCCGAGATATAACAAATAATTATCTACCGGGACAAACAAATCCTTGAGCATGATACAAGGCCGAGATATAACATCGGAAAATCTCTCAACTACTATATACAATGCAAGATTTATGGTCAACTTGCAACTTGACGTACATCTCCATAAAGCTATCCATTTAAGCCTCGTTTGTTGTAATGTAGATAAGATGGAAAACGAAGAAGGTTTTATTGTTCAAGACCGCGAGACGTATCTTAATCAGCGTGTCCCATGTCCTTGCTCTCAATGCAAGTTGGCAATTAGACGAAAATGCCGATTGTCTATAGAACACGTACGACGATTTGGCGAGTTTCAATTTGAGATCATTGATCAGGCGATTGCGGATTTTCAGCAAACGGTAATTTGAAGTTAATATTAATCATGCATTGTACTCTCAAGCTAATTGAAAACCATACACAATAAGATTGGGTCTTGTTGGCAAATTTTCTATCCAGGGGGGTGATGTCTCGACCCAAGGGGGAGTGCACCCTTTGCGGCCAATTAGAAAAGTTCGTGGACGTGCGATGGATGGATTGCAGGAGCCAATCGACCACTCGCAAGGCCCATCTATACCGTCAATGCCAGAGGAGACAGACAACCTTCCCGACCTGCCTACAATCTTGGAGCTTGAGATGGAGGCAATGATCGATGCATTGATTCCCATGGATGTTGAGACATTTGACCCGCTTAGAGAGGAAGCATCCATACCATTATATGATGGGTGCCGAGTATCTCGGTTGAAGACATTGCTTACACTCTTAAGTGTGCAAGCAAAATACGGTTGGAGCGATACGAGTGTGACTAAGTTATTCAGGTACCTTACACACAGGCTTCATTGAATTTTTTTTAAACAGTATTATTGCAAACATTTGTGTTTTTTCAAGGTGTTTTATGATTTTTTTCAAGTTATTGAAATATCATATATTGCTACCTGCAAATACCATGCCTAAGTCTCGTGATGATGCACGACATGTTTTATGGAAGCTTGGCATGGACTACAATAACATCCATGTATGTATCAACGACTGCATATTGTTTCGAGATGAATACGAGACTATGGAGACATGTCCAAAGTGTGATGCTCACAGTCGCACGTCTGCCATGGCAAGCTTGACAACGTGGCATGTGCAGAATAGGTCCACGGATGGAGTTCAACGAATATCAGCGAACTCACGCGCATGGAGCCACATTGACTCTACCTTCCCAAGCTTTGCGCGAGAGCCAAGGAATCTTTGGCTCAGTCTCTCCATGGATGGTGTGAACCCATTCGGTCTGCACTCGACTTCTTACAGTGTGTGGCCTATAGTGCTTGTCAACTACAACATCCCTCCATGGCTTTCTACGAAGAAAGGACATCTCATCCTTAGCTTGCTCGTCCCGGGCCGCTACAAAGTAAAAAATATGGACGTGTATCTTCGTCCATTAGTCGATGAGCTTAAGATTTTGTGGGAGGAGGGGGTCACGGTGCAAGATATGAGCAAGCGCGATGGTCGGCGGCCAGCCAACATTTTCGCGTGGACGACATTTTCGCGTGGAGCGTATAAAATGTGTAGTACAAAATATATAGTGTTTCAAAATATATAGTGCAGTACAAAATATATAGTGTTTTAAATGTGCAGTACAAAATATATAGTGCAGCGTGGTCGCGCGGACGGCATTTTCGCGTGGAGCGTATTGACAAAATGCGCTTCACAATGGACTGTGGTGTCATGGCAAGGTTTGTGCAAGAGAGCCAGCGACGAGCAACGGATCTGAACACGGTTGTGGATGAGATGGAGTATTTTGGGAACTTGCAAAGTATTATTATGATGGATTACCATAGCTTCTCGATGATACTATTCGAAGTGCAGTGGTTCAAAGTGGTACTTGGAGGAGCTGGAGCAACAGTTCGACGAGGTCCATCTGGATTTCTCGAAATAGATTCCGATAAAAAATGGACGGATTTGCGCGACACCTTCGTGTTGCCGGCCCATTGTGAACAGGTGCAAATAGTCATTTGCTTGCTAATTGTAATACGACATGGTTTATGTCACAATGGTTTGAACTCGCTTTGTAAGTGTTTGTGAATAGGTAATCTTCTATTCAAACCCCCGACAACCTCGATGGTGGTATGTTATACATTCAACTCCTCGAGGTGCGAGAGTATATGATCAAAGCGATGTTCCAGGCATAGATGAAGAAAATATGCAAATAGAGGGGTCGATATTACAATGGGTGGAGGCCACCGCAAGCTTGGAGCCCGCATCGGCTAACAATGATGGAAATACAAAAGTCGTAGAATTTTTTGAGAACGAGGCAGACTCGTTCTTTTGTGGTGACATGTCTATCGACCTTCCAGTATATGCAAAGTTGTGTCAGGAGATTAACATGGGACCATAGAATACTTCATTCTTCGAGAATTGTATTACTCAATTCGTTGTTTAGATCTCTTATAAAGATAGATAAGATATGCATTTTAAGAGGGATTTTTCAAAAATGATTTATATTAATGTGCTTTGTATAGTTTAAATTGATTATTCTAACATCATTTTTTATTTGTGCAGGTATCGACATTTTCAGGATGAGTCGAGGGATGAGTGATGAGGAGTTTCAGGACATGATGGCACGCATGTCTCCAGATCAGCTTGCGAGATTCAGAGAGATGGCAGACCAGGTGCTGTCTCGTTCTTCGTTAGGGCGCTCTACTAGATCTGCTTCAGCTTCGAGCAGACGATCTCGACGCTCACGACTTGGGCCAGAGGAAGGGACTGCGACTGCAGGAGGATCAGGGGGTGCTGCTGTGGAGACACAGACGCGGTGTCTCCGTCTCGTCATTCAGCTGGAGCTGCGTCACCTCCAGGATTTGTCACACATGTGGGGATGTCGACTCCAGTTACTCCGGCTTTTGCGCAGTCGTCGGCAGATGGCACGCCTTTTGGTGGCACTCCTTTTGGTGGCACCCCTTTGAGTGGCACTCCGGGAGAGGGTACCCCCGTCGGTACACCGGATGTACAGGGGTCTCCTGGATATTCCCAGGAGCGTGGACGGAGATGGGACAGGGCCCATCTTAGGCAGACTCCTAGGGATTATGGATACCTAGTGGATAGTAGGTCAGGAGCCATCATCATGAATAATGAGGGGAGGAGGGTGATGGCTTGCATGAGGGAGTTGTGCCAACAAGTTTTTCAGCACAACGTCCTGGATCATTGGAGGAACATACCGGAGGGGAGCAAGGACTACATAGTAGCATCCTTGCACGAGGAGTTCACGGTGCTAGCCGCAGTAGATAGATTCTCTACGGGCTGGATGATGGATTGCATGCGTGCATACATGTCACATAGACGATCCGACGCACGCAAGGCAATCAAGAGTGGGGCTCCAAAGCCCGAGTGGTTAGATGCAGACGACTGGCGCCGACTGAGGGAGGAGGCTACAAATTCGCCAGGACGTTGGAGTCGGCAGCGGGAGGTGGCGAGGGCACGAATCGAGGCCGGATCAGTGCATCATCTTGGGAGTGGCGGCCACAGGACATATTTGGAGGACTTTGTAAGTTTCTCTTTTGTTTTGCTTATTTGTTTTTTTGAGATATTCTTTGTACTGACAATCATGTTTCTAACAGTTAGCATTTTGTTTTCTTTGCAGCACTCCATTACAAATCGCGATCCGCAAGGCCTTGAGACTCGATATGCAGAGAGGCACGGTCTCAGGGCATTGATCGACCGATTGTATAGACGCGGCGGCTGTGCAAGTCACTCATCTTTCTTGTCCATAGTTACTATAAGATATTTGAATGCATTATTGTATGGTGAATTTATATGTTGTTTCTTTTTTTGCAAAATCCCTTTGATGCTCATTTGCGGCGGGAAGAGCTTTCGAGAGACGAGGATTTGTAGCTCGCCCTTGGATCCTTAGAGCTCACACACCTTTAGTTTTTAGTCGCCTGATCTATGTAGACATTTTCTATGTATTAGTGATATCGTTTCATGATTGTACCAATCACATTTTATGCGATCATGTATTTATTTCATGTATCAGTTTTATGATTTCAGTATACATTCTTTTTGTTTGCAAGCGTTTTGTATGCAACAGTGCATAAACTATTTTGTATGGCTCTCATACAGCACACAGTGCTCCACAATTTTTTTTTCTCTGTTACCGTCGCTATTTGCGTCGCAAATTTACTGCTCGCGTCGCTATTGGCGTCGCAATGAGCGTCGCAAATTCTCTGTAACCGTCGCTATATGTGTCGCAAATGCGACGCATATAGCGACGATTCTATGGCGTCGTCAATAACAACGCTTTTTGAGACGATGGGGGCAAATTTTGTTGTTTGTATTTTCCTCGCTTTAAACATCACAATAAGGTCTATATCTTGTAGTGGTATAGACAATCACACATAGAGTGGAAACCAAGCAGGGCTTAGAGTCACTACTATTCCCTATATAGGTGTTTTTGGTAATAACACCATGGTATAGCTATAAAGCCCTTACACTCACCCCCACTTACTAGATTGCTATCCTTAGCAATCTAAAGGTAGTGTTTATTTGATTCATCCATGGTCTTAACACAACTTTTTCTAACAAGATGGCCAGTTTAGGACTCTTAGACAATCGCGAGGTCTTAACACAGTCTATACTATCAAACTGGTTAGTGTCTGCCGCACTAGGACTTGGGGGTCTTAACACAGTTTTTTCTAGCAAGTTGGTCAGTGTCTACCCATCTAGACTTGGTAGGGCTCTTTTTGAGTTTATTGTTGTTGGGGTTACCATGAGAGTCCACCCTTGACTCAAGTACATTTGAGGAGTGGAGGCGTTACTGGGCCTATGATTGAGATCAACCATTCATTTGGAGAGGTTCAAGGGGCATTGGAAGGAGTAGTGGGGTTCTCCTCAAGCCAGATGGAAAAAGCATCTTTGCCGCGCTCACATGCCTCTGCTTCCGAAATCCAAGTGGCTTTCTTGAGGGGATGCCTACGCTACTTGATGAGATACTTAGGGTATCCTTTTTGTTCCCGACGTCAGAGGATTGCTTCTACTTCGAAGGGACCGTTGGAATGGAGCATTGGTATGTGCTGTCCCTATCGGTTGTCTGAATAGAACCTGTGCAAAAGACGAGCATGAAAAGAATTATGCACACATACACATTCTAACACAATATTAGTGAATTTGGAAATCTCCCAATTCCCATTTTTTGAATACTAAAAAGATGGCACCCGAACCATATGATATGACCTATCATTGGAAAGCGCTTGAAAAATGGAATCTATTGAGCTATAGAGTGCTCAATTTGGAGTTATAGTGTTCAAGTTATGATAAATCCAAAGATTTGACCATGTGTCCCAAACTTATGGGAAATTTTCATATTCCCTAATATGGTGTTTCCTGGCAGGTCGAGTTTGTAGGTGACTTCATTCAGCACTTAGGTGATGTGGTAGAGTCCATAGTAGTGGTGATTGAACTTGGGGCTCATATTTCTTAAATACAGGCCTGTAATTCTACATGTACAGATTGCTATCCTAAAATACAGGCCTACGGTTCTACATGTACAAGTTGTTGTCCTGAAATTCTAGCATGCTGTCTTGATAGTTCAGGCTGTCCTAACTGCTTGTTTTCAAGCTGAAACTGTGGTGTATCATGGGAAATACCTTGCTAGTCATTTCCAACACCATTTCCTACATTTTGAGGGTCATTTAGAGTAGGTATACACTATTGTCCACTAGGCACAAATGGCTGTCTAAAAGGTACATCCTCCCTAAAAACAACCCTCTTGACTTCCTCAGTCTTCTTGGGTTGCTTATTCATAAGATCTTCACGAAAGATGATGTCATTTATGTGTACTATCTTTCTTTTCTCTTGAGGTAATCCTCAATGCCTTGGTTGATTCGTTCTGTTTGTCCATGTGTTTCAGGGTGGAATGTTGATGAGAATCTCAACTGTGTTTTCATTGGAAAGCGCTTGAAAAAATGGAATCTATTGAGCTATAGAGTGCTCAATTTGGAGTTATAGTGTTCAAGTTATGATAAATCCAAAGATTTGACCATGTGTCCCAAACTTATGGGAAATTTTCATATTCCCTAATATGGTGTTTCCTGGCAGGTCGAGTTTGTAGGTGACTTCATTCAGCACTTAGGTGATGTGGTAGAGTCCATAGTAGTGGTGATTGAACTTGGGGCTCATATTTCTTAAATACAGGCCTGTAATTCTACATGTACAGATTGCTATCCTAAAATACAGGCCTACGGTTCTACATGTACAAGTTGTTGTCCTGAAATTCTAGCATGCTGTCTTGATAGTTCAGGCTGTCCTAACTGCTTGTTTTCAAGCTGAAACTGTGGTGTATCATGGGAAATACCTTGCTAGTCATTTCCAACACCATTTCCTACATTTTGAGGGTCATTTAGAGTAGGTATACACTATTGTCCACTAGGCACAAATGGCTGTCTAAAAGGTACATCCTCCCTAAAAACAACCCTCTTGACTTCCTCAGTCTTCTTGGGTTGCTTATTCATAAGATCTTCACGAAAGATGATGTCATTTATGTGTACTATCTTTCTTTTCTCTTGAGGTAATCCTCAATGCCTTGGTTGATTCGTTCTGTTTGTCCATGTGTTTCAGGGTGGAATGTTGATGAGAATCTCAACTGTGTTTTCATAGTCTTGAAGAGTTCCTTCCACATGCCACTCATGAATCGTCCATCTCTATCTGACACTATAGCTAAGGGTAGGCCATGTAGTTTGAACACACGAGTGAAGAAGAGGCGGGCTACCTCCTTGGCTTTCAATGGTGGTTTGGTAGGGATAAAGTGGACTTGCTTAGAGAAATAGTCCACCACTACAAAAATGATGGTGTAACCATGGGATTCAAGGAGCTCCACAATGAAATCCATACTGATTACATCCCATGGGCGGCTTGGTACGGAATCCTGCTGGCTTTGAGTGTGATGCTTTTACAAGTTGGCAAGTAGGACATGTTTTGATGTAGTCAATGACTTCTTCTTTCATGTTGGGCCAAAAGAACTACTTTCTAAATGTCTCTAGGGTTTTTCTCTGTCCTTTGTGTCCTAGTTTTCCATCATGTATTTCATGGAGGATGAGTTTCTTCGATTCCACATTGTTGGGGATATACAATCTCTTTCTTACAAATAGGATTCCCTCCTTGAGGGTGTACATTCCATGCGGGGTCTTGTCAGCCTCCACATCTTGTATAATTTTATGCATATCTTGGTCCTGTTCCAAGGTCTCCTTCATTAACTCCATGAAGTTGCTATTGACCACACTGACGGCTTTCAGGTCAACTTTACGGCTTAAGGCATCTGCTATCTTGTTGGTGGAGCCGAGCTTGTGTTTTATCTCCAAGTCAAATTCAGCTAGGAAGTCTAGCTAGCGAGCCTGTTTTGCCAATAGCTTGGGTTGGGATTGGAAGTATTTGAGGGAAATGTTGTCGGTGACGACTACTGTGTGCTTGTCTTGAACATAATGTTTCCATTTTTTGAGGCAGTGGATGACTGCAAGGATTTCCTTCTCATGTGCGCTCCACCTAGTTGTAGCATCTATGAACTTCTTGGATTCATAAGCTATGGGGTGGCCTTCTTGCACCAATATACCCCCGATACCATTATCAAATGCATCTATGGAGATCTCAAAAGGTTTGGTGAAGTTACCTTCAAGACGGGGGTTTGGCTCATGCATTTCTTCATCTGCTCAAAAGCTTCCTATTGTGCGCTACCCCATGTAAAAGTGTTATCTTCTTTGGTGAGGTGGGAGAGGGGGGCAGTGATGAGGCTATGATCCTTGATGAACCTTCTACAAAATATTGTGAAGCTGAGGAACTCGCGCACCTCCCTCACAATCTTCAATACACGCCATTTTTGGACAGCTTCCACTTTCTTAGGGTTCACTTTGATACCAGCTACTCCTACAATAAAACCTAGAAATTCTAACTCCTTGATTGCAAACTCACATTTTTCTAGTTTGGCATATAGCTTATGTTGCCACAGTTTCTCAAAGACTAAGCGTAAGTGTTGCTCGTGTTCTTCTAGGGTCTTGCTATAGACTAGTAGATCATCAATGTAGATAATGATAAAGACATCTATTTTGAGTATAAAGACTCCATCCATGAGGCCACAAAATGTGCCTGGCCCATTACTTAAGCCGAATCCTAAGACTAACCATTCAAAGCTACCATATCGGGCGCAGAAAATTGTTTTAGGGATATCTTCTTCTGCTATGCAGACATGATGGTAACCTGACCTAAGGTCTATGAGGCTAAAGTACTTGGCTCCCTGTAGTCTATCTAAGAGATCCTCCACTAGGGGAATGGGGTATTTGTTTTTTATGGTGATTTTGTTAAGAGCCCTATAATCTACACGCAGTCTAAGTCCCCCATCCTTCTTCTTAACAAACAACACTAGGGCACCAAAGGGGGATTTGCTAGGGCAGATGAAACCTTGTTCCTCTAATTCATGTAGTTGCTTCTTCAATTCCATGACTTTGGTGTGATTCATGCGATAGGGTGCTTGGGTCGATGGGGCAAAACCTGGAATTAGTTTGATTTTATGATCCACATTCCTTCTAGGTGGTAGACCCTTGGGTAGCTCTGTTGGCATTACATCTTTGAATTCCTCAAGTATCTCTGCCACTTCTGTGCTATTGCTATGATGTTTGGGCTGCTTCGTGTCCTCTTGCCCAATGGGTTGAATCATACATAGGTAAATTGAAGTGGTCCATCGAGAAATGAATCTAAGCATTGCTGTCCCCAAGACTCCCATGGAATGTTCCGGAGTTTGTCGCCTAGGGTTTTTCGAGTCTGCCTCGCAATGGAACATTCACGGCCAAGAACCCACTAACATCGACCTAAAATCTGCATTCTTAGTGGCCAAGGTCTCTTCATAGCATTCTAGCATCGGGTCCTAGACATCCTACTTTACGCAAAGATACCCAAGTCAAAGTAGACCCATGCCGCACTTAGTTCAAAGAGAATGGGAAATAGGAGGGATGCGCCTCTCAAACTCTCTGCCCGTAGGGCATGGTCCCATTCCGATCCCCTAAAACAACATTAATTGAGTTCTAACCTAGCAATGCCTAAAGGTCCCGTCGGGGGTTTTGTCCACCCACTTCCCTCAGTAGGCATTCTTTAGTTTTCTAATTAGATCATATCACATTCATGTGTGACATTTAAAACCAACTTCATTAATTAAGCCTTTTAGGGAACATGATTTGTTCATGTAATTTATGGCACAGAGCAAGCAATCCTTTGACAAACAAGTTTAAAAAAAATCAATAACTTATATTCATGTTAATCTTTGTCTCCTGCCCATACATGAGAAATTATGTATCCCTTCTGTGTTCAACAGAAGTACCCGATCCAAATCACATGGCACCATAATTTCCATCGTTTATCTAGAATAGGATCTTCCAATGCCTCAAATGTCTTCACCTCCATTCTGGACTAGGCAAGGGGTGTCTAGAGCTCCACCTGATCCCAAGCGGCCTAGGAGTGAAACAAAATTTCCGTGGTTGGCCTTTTCACCACTCAAGCTTCGGCCCGTGAATCGAGCAGTGCCCTCTCGGGTTAATCCGCGATGCAATCTTAGAGATGATCCACCCGTGCAAAACATCCTTTCCTTAATTAATTCATTTAAGAATCAAGCACAAACAAGGCATTCAACCCAATATCATTTTCCAAGAAAACATTCCTTATTCCCATGGCAATTTGTCATCATAGACCCCTGCCATGAATTTACCATCAATCACAAGCACTTGGAATAATCATCCAAACCACATTCCAACAATCACTTCAATGCAAAAAGCATTTAGGACGATGCTAGATCAACTAACAAAACAATGATATAATTTTCCAACGTTGCAAGAATAGTCACGATAACCTTTCCGTCACATATTTGCTCTCCCCCTTGGGATCAGGAGCAGTTCTATGTAAATTTTACTTAGCGCACCCTTCTTTCGACTAAGGCATAAAGTAAGGTGTCAAACACTGTACAAGACATAATGTCTATCAATCACTTACATTGATCGATAACCTAGCCTTCTTCCCAATAAGTACAAAAGCGTTGGTCTTTCCTTTGGCTTAGGGTTTCCTAATCCCTAAAGCTCTCCACTTACCTTTGAAGCTTGGGATTGTAGTTTGTACCTAGCCCAATCTCTGAGTTGGGTTGATGAAGGTAGTCGTTGCTAGACGGATCCCAAGGAATCTTAGTTTTATCCCTTATGATTGTTGTTTGCGCTAACTATGCATAACATCAAGATTCCAATCTACCAAACATGAGCTATTAGTTCGTGTTGTTAGCAAGAGCTTAGGCAAAGCCTAGAGTTTCTGGGATAAATTTCCTTTAGGCTAGATCGCTGGCCATGCCATCCGTCAAGTGTGCAAGTTGTAGCAAATACCTTAAAGGCGATGAAAACGCCCCTATTATTGTGAGGATGCTTGAAGCTTTATATGTTGTTTATGAATTTATCCCATAGCATCTAAATGAAATTAACTTCTCTTGAAACAAGCATTTGGTAAACTCAATCCTTCGAATAGTCGAGACAAAGTTTACATTTTTCAATGAACTATTCTCATGTGATAAAGTTTGGAACCTAACGTAGTATTATATGCGGGAAATTAAGCAAGCATCTATCAAATTGGGAATACATTACTTCCAAACAGTACCGCAGTTGGATTGGCAATGATGCCCTCACCCAAGGCTTCATTGCTCGGCAGTTGGGAGATCTCCTATGGATGTGCCCTATCTCTCTGCACATGTGGTATCTCTTGTCATGATCTCAAGAATCATCTTTGCTACAATTGCCCGATTAACTCAATATTGAGTTTGGGAATCTCCCAATTTTCATTTTTTGAATTCTAAAAGGTGGCAACCAAATAACATGCCCATAAGTTTCTCAAAACTATATGATGTGACCTATCATTGGAAAGCACTTGAAAAATAGAATCTATTGAGCTATAAAGCACTTGATTTGGAGTTATAGTGTTCAAGTTATGACAAATCCAAAGATTTGACTAGGTGTCCCAAACTTATGGAAAATTACCATATTCTCCAATATGGTGTTAATTTAAGTTTGTGGATGATTGGAGTCACTCGAAGTAGCGCATCTTGCAAGTCTGTTGGATGCATTACTTCAAGACAGTGGTTTAGAGGAGTGTTCAGGCAATAGGAAAACTCGGATACTTGTTGTGCAATATCCATAGGGGGTGCGTATTTTAGTAGGGCTACAAACTTTGAGTAGTAAGCTTCCAAGGTTAATCCTAGCTACTTGAGCTTGAAGAATTCATTTATCCTCAAAATGTGGTAGTTGGCGAAAGGTATCATCCGTGTACAACATCTTTCAACTAAACCCAAGTGACAACGGCTTCAGAAACACCTTGGCCTTTGCACCATTGCTTCCACCATATTCTAGCTAGGCCAACTAGCTTCAGTTTGGCTATCATTGCTTGATTGGTAGAGGCAATTTCTGAAGTAGAGAAATAATCATCCATCAACTCAATCCATATCTCTGCCTCCGCTATGACGTCTATTCCTTCTCCATCAAACTCGGGTGCCTTAATTTGCTTGAGAAGGAATTTCTTCTCTTGCATGTCAGCATTCGTGGGTGTAGAAGGTGCCTGAAAATCAAGTCATACCGCTCAAGTAATTCTATTTAGGATATGTCTATGAATCATACATTAATCAATCATGTAGCATTATGAAGTCTTTCTCTGATACCAACTGTAACATGCCTGCCTATTGGCTATCCAAGCACGTTTTAGCGGTCCATCGAGAAACGAATCTAAGTGTCACTGCCTGGCTCTCCCACAGAATGTTCCCGGGTTTGTCCCCTAGGGTTTCCCAAGTCCACCTCGCAATGGAACGTTCGTGGCCGAACCCACTAGGATCGACCTGAAATCTGGGTTTCTAGTGGCCAAGGTCTCCTAATAGCATTCTAGCATCAGCGGCGGGTCCTGGACATCCTACTCTACGCAGAGATACCCAAGCCAAAGCAAACCCATGCCGCACTTGGTTCAAAGCGAATGGGAAACCAGAGGGATGCGCCACTCAACCTCTCTTCTCGTAAGGCATAGTCCCATTCCGGTCCCCTAAAATAGCATAAATCGAAACTCCAACCTAACAGTACCTATAGGTCGTACGACTGTAGAACCTTGTGAGAAGCCTCCCAATTCTGTGGGACCACCCTACTATAGGACAGACCCATCGAGGGTTCCGCCCACCCACTTCCCTTAGTAGGCATTCTTTAGTTATCTAATTAGGTCCTATCACATTTATGTGTGACATTTAAAATAAACACAAAAATAAGCCTTTTAGGGAACATAATTTGTTCATGTAATTTATGGCACGGACACGAATACAGAGCAAGCAATCCTTTGACAAACAAGTTCAAACAAATTCCTTAACTTATCTTCATGTTAATCTTTGTCTCTTGCCCATACATGAGAAATTATGTATCTCTTCTGTGTCCAACATAAGTACCCGGTCCAAATTACATGGCACCATAATTTCTATCGTTTATCTAGAATAGGATCTTTCAATGCCTCAAACGTTGGGCTCATGGTAGTCTTCACCTCTGTTCTAGACTTGGCAAGGGGTGTCTAGAGCTCCACCTGACCCCAAGTGGCCTAAGAGTGAAACAAAATTTCTGTGGTTGGCCTTTTCACCTCTCAGGTTAATCCGTGGTGCAATCTTGGTGATGATCCACCCATGCAAAATATCCTTTCCTTAATTAATTCATTTAAGAATCAAGCACAAACAAGGCATTCAATCCAATATCATTTTCCAAGAAAACATTCCTTTATTTCCATGGCAACTTGTCATCATAGACCCTTGCCATGAATTTACCATCAATCACAAGCACATGGAATAATCATCCAAACCACATCCCAACAATCAGTTTAATGCAAAAAGCATTTAGGACGATGTTAGATCAATCAACAAAACAATGATATCGTTTTCCAGCATTGTAGGAATAGTCATGATAACCTTCCTGTCATGTATTTGCTCTCTCCCTTGGGATCAGGAGTGGTTCTATGTAAGTTTTACTTAACACACCCTTCTTTCGGCTAAGGCATATGTTAAGGTTTCAAACACTCTACAAGACATAAGTTCTATTAATCACTTACATTGATCGATAACCTAGACTTCTTCCCAACAAGTACAAAAGCATCGGTCTTTCTGTCTTAGGGTTTCCTAATCCCTAGAGCTCTCCACTTATCTTTGAAGCTTGGAATTGTAGTTTTTACCTAGCCCAATCCCCAAGTTGGGTTGATGAAGATAGTAGTTGCCAAACGGGGACCCCAAGGCATCTTAGTTGTAGCCCTTATGATTGTTGTTTGCACTAACTATGCATAATATCAAGATTCCAATCTACCAAACATGAGCTATTAGTTTGTGTTGTTAGCAAGAGTGCCTTGAGCAAAGCCTAGAGTTTTTGGAATAAAATTCCTTTAGGCTAGATTGCTAAAAACCATGCCATCCGTCAAGCGTGCAAGTTGCAGAAAAGATCTTAATAAAGGTGATGAAAACGCCCCTACTATTGCGAGGATGGGGAGTCGACAATGCTTGAAGCTTTATATGTTGTTTATGAATTTATCCCATAGCATCTAAATGCAATTAACTTCTCTTGAAACAAGCATTTGGGAAACTCAATCCTTCAAATAGTCGAGACAAAGTTTACATTTTTCAACGAACTATTCACACGTGGTAAAGTTTGGAACATAAGGTATCGCATGCGGGAAATTAAGCAAGCATCTATCAAATTGGGAATACATTACTTACGAACGGTAGCATAGTTGTATTGGCTGTGATGCCCTCACCTGAGGCTTTGTTGCTTGTTGTGGGGTTGCCATCTACGCGTTGACAATTTTCGCTTGGGGACCCCATCCTTGGTCTTCTCCTCTTTTAGATGCGATTTGCACAAGACTTTAGCAGCCACTTGATCGAGAAGAGGGCCAATTGGGGAAAGGTTCAACTTGTGGGATGGAGGACAATCTCGCAAGAGGTATGAGGAATAGATTCGCGAGCAAAGGGGAAGAAAGATGTGTGTGGCCACCCTCTTAGGAGGGGAAGAGAAAGAGTCTCGAGTCCCTTCCTCCCTCTCTTTGCCAGCATGCTTTTTTTTTTTGCAATGGGGGAGGGGGAAGAAGTCCTAATTCGCAACCCGAGGGGGGGGGCATGTGGAAGCAGTGGAGTGGTGGTGGTCTTTCCCCTCCCACCACTTGTCATAAGGCATGGCAGACTGGTTGAGAGGGGGGGAGGTAGTAGGCTCGTGGCCTCCCTCCTCCATCATCATCATCATCACGTTCTTCCTCCTCGCCTCGGCATCGTCAACATCCCCCTTCCCCTCACCACCTATTCGACGGTGGCAGGGGGTGGGAAAAAAATTTGAGACTAATTTTATTGAAATTGTAGGGGGGAGTTTGTATGCTGGGATATTACATAACCATGTTTGCTTGCTTGACTAATTTCTCCACTTTCTTGGCGATGTATGCCATGATGCGCAGCCTAATAGGGTTCCCTTGACCCGGTGTTGCTTGGCTTGGCACTCTTGGTTGATTCGGGCTTGAGTTTACTGTTTGGCATGTAACTTCTCGCTTGTCCTCCTTCATTTGCACTTTAATTGGTGTCCTATGCTTGGCAATTGCATTCTTTTGTAGGGTACTCTGACGCCTTCTCCTTGCATATCTAGCATCATCTCATTGACTCCCTTTCCAAACATTGCAATGACATACTTGTCATAGAACTCTAAGCCTAGGATGACTTCAAAATCATCCATGGGGATTACTAAGAAGTTGAGTTTTTCTTTCCATTTTCCAGCTTCTACTTGTACTGCAAAGACCTGTTTCACTTCTTTGGCCTCTCCTTGTGCGAATGTCATTATTAATCCTTTCGAGGCCTTTGACAATTTCAATCCATGTTTGGATGCGCAATTTGGGGTGATAAAGTTGTGAGTGACCCCTCTGTCCATCATTATAGCTTGATTCCCTTTGCTCACTCTACCTTTGATGTATAGGTGATGGACTGCGGCTACTCGGGCTACCATGCATTGGGGTCGTGCACTAACTGTTCCCACTCTTGGGTGGTCCATGCTTACATCACTTTTGCTTGGGATTTCTTGGATGCGCGGGGGTTGCAGTTTCTCTCCTCCATATGCTCATCTATTTTGATAGTGTGGTCCCCCGCATCTGAAACATCTAATCCCTGTGGTTGGGGCCTGAGGGTCTCCACCATGATGTGTTTGATCCTATGGGCCCATATGATGTAGTGGTTGTTACCCCATCTACCTACAACTCCTTTTGGCACTAATGCGGACTGCAATGCGGCCATTGGGCGTTTGGATCCGCGTGTCCATGAATGACCCTCTATGGGCGTTGGGTCTCAAGGTTTAGGAATTGTTGTTGAGGTTGGTGTTGAATTTGTTTTGGTTCCCCTGGGTTGTTCTCATGCCTTCCAAGTCCACTGGTCTTTCAGCCATTCTCATGGCCTCTACTAAGTTGGTTGGTTCCTATCTCTCTACATCTCTTCTAGCCCATTCTTGCATCCCAAATAAAAATCCGTGTAATTTGGTGTCAGTGTCCATGTTTAGCAGTTGCAGCATGATCTGCCTATATTTGTTGATGTACTCCTTCATCTTCCCTTGTGTTTGCTTGAGGTTTCTCCATTCATCTCTAACTTTGAATTTCTCCATATTTGGAATGAAGTAATCTTTGAATTTCTCCTAAAGTTCTTCCCATGAAAAGATGGTGTGACCATGTTCTTGTTCTAGCAGGTACCAACTGACAGTGTTCTCCTCCAAGTAGATGGCTGCCACTTCCACCTTTCTATCTTTGGTGATTGAAGCATACTTCAAGTATCTGTCCACCTCTGCAATCCACTTCTTCAAGATCAACCCGTCTCTCTCTCCTTTGTACTTGGTGGGTTGGGGCATCTTGAATTTCCCATAGTCGTCTTCTGAGCTATCACTATCTTCCTCTTCTCTACGGTTGTGCTTCTTGTCCTTCTTCTTACTTCCTACTTCCACTACCTTCTCCTTGTCTTTTCTTGTATCTTGCGCTCTCCTACAAGTCTCCTCTCTATCTAATCTATCCATCTTCTCTTGCATTTTATGTCTTTTCTCCTCTTCTTGTTGTTGTAACACCCATTGTCTATAGCCCTACTCCACCTCTAGCTTTCTTCTTCTTTTCTCTTCCTCTTCCTTCATATGCATGTTCCTCCAAATTGACTCTATCATGCTGGACATGCCCTCCAATTGTCTCTCCAATCTGGCTACCTTCTCCTCTTTGGCTATTCTCCATTCTTGCCCTCTACTCTTCTTCCTTTCTTCCATTGTTGGGATGGGTACATTCTCTATGTCATCCTCCATGTGGTTGATGGTGTTGTTGGCGCGGGGAAGCCACGTCACATCTTTAGATGGCGGATGGTGTCGGGGTCAATGTGTCGAGACGTCATGTCGTGGTTTGATGTGACACGAGTCAACGCAATGCAGGGCATCATGACACAGGGTGTGACGACACAGGGTGTTACGACTCGTTCTCTTCGGGGCATTGGATCTTCTCTGATGCTTCCATGAGCACTCCTTCACTCCGAGCAAGAGTTGCTCTGATACCAAGTGTGATGCACCTACACTCATTACTCACTCAACATGGCACCAAAAGGTAACACGATATGTGAGAGCAAGGTATACTCTTGTATTATTCAATCAAAGAAACGATACAACATAGACACATCCCAAGACTACACCCTTGTGACGCCATATATAAGAGGGTTCACCATTGGGTATAGGGAATCACACGTAGAGTGGAAACCAAGCAGGGCTCAGAGTCACTACTACTCCCTATATAGGTGTTTCTAGTAATAATGCCATGGTATAGCTACAAAGCCCTTACACCCCCCTCCTCCTCCTCCTTTGTTGCACACTCTATGCTATGTTATATGCTATAAACCATGGTTCTATGCACCATTATGTTATATGCTACAAACCTTGAATATTATACCTAAATAAGGTTATCACACTCATATCACTCTATCCATAAAGAGATTGCAAATTCAGCAATAATAAAAACCCCTTTAGCTTAGATATTCTTGATCCCTTGTATAGTGGTTCTTCAAGGTATCAACACAAGGGTCATTCTCATTGAGAATATCATTTGATCCGACCTTGGATGATTTGGATCTATCTCTTGCTTAATTGACTCGTGCTAGCCCCTCTATTAGACTCCTTCTCTTAAGTTTGCCCTCTTTGAGCATTTGCAAATGGCTCATCACCTCCACTTTTCGCATCTTACAACCTTTAAAGATGCCTTATTGGTTGAAAGGCATTATAGCTATAAACATTGATAAGATATTTATTTTTCAATATTTTTCCTTATGCCCTCTCCTACACATTCCTTGCTTGCACATGCATAGATGGGGTTAACATTACCCCCTTCCTAGAGTTGTGCTAGGCCCATGGCACTCTTGAGGTCTGAGATGGGATCTATATACAGTCAGTGCCAATTGGAGGTATAGAGAGTAACCGATAGTATCCATGAGCTTTAGGCCATTGATTGGTGGGAGTGAAATTAGGTTTGAATTAGTCTTTAAGGATAGGCTTGCTATTGAGGTAGAAGAAGAAAGGATCAAGACAATGTGGGCCACCGATGTTGTTGGTTTTGTCAAACTTCTCTTCAAACTTTGTTCTCACCCACTAGAAGGGTGGGTGCACTACCTAAGGGGATGTCTATATCACTGTGCTATCGCTTTTGTGCTTGTGTGGGTGCAATTAGGGGATGATCGAATCCCAAGTAAGCTTGGAGTATTGTCTTACACCTAAGAATCCAATTAGTATTAGGGGGAAAGTGTGGTGTAAAACTCAGGGAGACATGTCTACCAATATTCTTAGGATGCATTGCCCTTGAGGTGCTATGAGTTAAGTGGAGTGGGGAGGGTTTAGGTGTTACAATCCCCTAGAGGCGATGTGATTGTGTGTGATCCTCGGTCTTTTTCTCTTCTTCTTTTTTTCATTGGATCTTCGTTTTTTCTCTTCTTTTTGTGTGACAAGCACAGTGTATAAGTGAATGAGGAGGGCTATATTAGGGCTCTCTGCGATCCCTAGAGATGGTGGTTGAGGTAGTGTCCACAACGGTTTTTTTAGGCATGCTTTGCTCATCGTATAGGTCTTTAGTGTGGACCTTACTATGCTAAGGGTGCAATTGGGAGAAAAGGGTGGCTACAACTAGTGAACTGCTAACGTTCATGTCTTTTAGTAGCTCAAATTAATATGTTAGCAATAGTGTATCATGAAGGAGTAATTGTGCCATGGCACACCTATCTATTCTTGCATTCACATTGAAGAACAATGGGTGGAGGATCTCCTCTTATGCCTTGCCTTCTTTTGGTTGAGTAGTTAAAGAAACAATCTTAAATGATTGCACATCATAATGAAAGTGGAGTCTAGGCAAAAAGAGAAATCCTCTATGAATCTTTTAAAGGAAGGAATCAAGTCCTTTTCTCGGAACTTGAGGCTCTGTCTTTGGCCTTTTTGAATTGACATTGTATATCAAAAGGAAATCATGCCTACCAAGCCTTGTAGAGTAGTAGTCAACTCCATATCATCTAAGATAAGGCATGGAAGTGAAGTTCCCTCTTTTGGATGGTAGTGAGCTGTAGAAGGCCACTCGTCCCTCCATGTTGTCATCCAAGATGTTCCTTCTCCAAGTAGGCTGAGACTTGTAACCTTTCATAGTCCATGGCACCTCAAACACCTTGTCATGCCAATAATCTATTGATTTGGATTACCATGATCCAGGATCCTAAAGTTTTTGCTCTAACCATCTTTTCCCTAGCCTTAATGACATATGAATTACCTTTTGTACAACTCTTAAAGGTTCTTTAAGCCTATGAAAAAAGTTAAAAGAAAATTGCATAGGTGATTCCTGAGCCTCCCATTGTTCCCAAGTGATGAGCTCTCTATTCCAACTAATCAATAATTACTCCCCTCTCTGCAAAAAGGGTATATCTAGTACCAGTTGAGTAGTGGCAGTGAGTTTCTTTCTATTTTTTTCACTAGTTCTCTCCTTCTCTGCATGGCTTCCATAATGTTTCCTGGAGGGGTGAGTGCTCTTCCTACTTTTGTGGCAGTTTCTAGTTGTGGGAATTGTGACTATTCATGTTCTTCTTGTTTTCAATCTACCTTAAGTGCAAAGGGTAATAATGGTGGTCTTTCCATGGTTTGCGTGGGTTCTTCAGAGATAGCTATTCCAATCATCTTGAGTTCTTTTGTGGAGAGCCCCATTTCCCTAAGCCTTTGCACATGTTCTTCCTTCTTCACTCATGGTCTACTCTTGCAGGGAATTGTCACCTCCAGACTTTGCTTGAGTGCCTACCTTGTGAGTTGTAGCTTCTTCTTGAGATTTTCCATCATGTCATCCTCACATTGCTTCCACACCTCAAGTAACGTGTTGATGAAGCCCTACTGTTGAACCTACATCACTACTTTGATTGCCTTGTCTCTTTCTACTGCCAAGCTTCTTTCACATTCTATTTGTGCTAAATGGGTGGCCATGTTCTGCAAGGCATCCATATTCTTTTCTTCCCACCACTGAATCACCTTTTCCTTTGCTATCTCTAGTCCTTGTGGATTTTCCATTTAATAAGGATCTCCAATGTGGTTTGTTGTTCTTGCCAAGTTTGGACAATGAAATTTCTTTGTTGCACTTCATGGTCTAGTTTCTTTTGGAGTTGTGCGTAGTTATGTGTGGATTTTTCTATCTCATTTTCCAACTCCAATAGGCTGGGTGGTCTTTTATTAGGCCTCCTCTTTTGCTCGCTTTGCCTCCTCCATCTCCCTTATTTGTCGTCCCTAGACCTACTTCATCTCCTCCAATTCTACTTCTAACTTATTTTTTTTCATTGCTTGGACATACTGGCCTTCGAGTTGCACATGGTTTTCTATATCTACTTCACATTGTTCCTATAACTGTTTATACCCTTTTCCCTTGTCATTGGCTTTCCTCACTATAGCCAGTTCTCTCTTTAGACTGAAAATCTCTCTTGTTTTTTGTTGTCGGTAAGTGGCATGGGCTTTGTTTTTCTTTTTTGAAGCTTCAAAGGCTAACTTCCTCTCCTCATCTAGTTGATCCCTTTTCTCTTCTAGTTATTTTAATAGCTCTTCAAAACCTAGTGCTAGGTTTAGTGCTAGGTTTAGGTCTAGTTCTTTTGTTTTGCTTGCTTATTTTTTTACAATATCCTTTGTACTGACAATCGTGTTTCTAACAGTTAGTATTTTGTTTTCTTTGCAGCACTCCATTACAAATTGCAATCCCATCGGCCTCGAGACTCGATATGCTGAGGGGCATGGTCTCACTGCATTGATCGACCAATTGTATGGATGCGGCAGCCCTATAAGTCACTCATCTTTCTTGTTCATAGTTACCATGTTTAATTAGAATGCATTATTGTATGGTGGACTGATGTGTAGTTGTTTCTTTTTTTGCAGAGTCCGTTCGATGATCCTTTGCGGCAGGACAGGCTTTCGGATGGTGAGGATCTATAGCTCGCCCTTAGATCCCTGGATCTCACACACCCTTCTTTTTTGGTCATGTGATCTGTGTAGACATTTTCTATGTAGTAGTGATATCTTGCCATGATTGTACGAGTTTCTTTCATTATGCGATCATGTATTTATTTCATGTATCAGTGTTATGATTTAAGTACACTTTGTCTTTATTTATACAAGCATTGTACATAGTGCAGAAACTATTTTGTATGGCCCAAAGCTGCCCTGTCACAAAAAATTTTCCCCCTTTTACCGTCGCTATTAGCATTGCAAATTTACATGCACACGTCGTTATTGGCATTGTTATTAGCATCGCAAAGCGTCGTTATTAGCGTTGTTATTTGCATCGATATCATACTGACGCAAATAGTGACACTGATAACGATGCTAATACCGATTGTTATATGGCATCGCCAATAACGACGCTTTTTGCGACAATGGGGAAAATTTTCTTTATTTACATTTTCGTCGCTTTTAACGTCGGTATAAGGCCTATATCTTGTAGTGCTACTTGTCCATCCCTAGCATTGTGTAGACATCTTGCTTTGGTCACTTCTCTTGCTTATTTGGTAGGCCCAAGGCTTTTTGTACAACTATTGGATTAGGAGGGATATCCACCTTTCCCATCCGTGGTTGTTGCTCATTGCAATCAATCCACTATGCCAGTTAGGATCGTTGGTCATGAGAAACTCTATGCACTACTCTTAGTATATTTCCCCTTCAAATTTCTCCATATACTTGTGCAATTCACACTTGTCTACTAATTCTTTGGCATTTAGATTTTGGTCAACTCTTTTAGGTTATGGATCTGTTTGTACAACAAGTGGCAATATCCTTTAGCTTCTATAGTCATCTTGTAGTCGGCTTATTCTCCTTCAGAAAAATGTGCTTGGGACTTGTCATCCTTTCACGTGTGGCCTTTTCTCCTTGTCCTGCCATACTAAAGTCTAATGACAATAGACATTAAATTTATTAAGAACAAAATGTATATGTACAACTTTCCAAAACAAACTTCACACCTTTGACAACACAAAGAAATTTGAAAATTTTGCCTTAAACTTTGCATCTTGCACAAGGAGATTTGCATATTAGAAAAGTCAAAAAATTATTCAAAAAATGCTCAATTTACAAACTTTATGCAATGTTTATGCAAACTCCTCCTCCTCTTAGTGGACTACAATATTTCCAAGATTGCGCAAGGGGTCATGGCAACTATGTTTGTAACCACCACTCATAGAAGTGGGGGTTTATTCCATGGCAGTGCAATTGTCCATATCCTATGGAAAAATATCGATATGGGTAATATAGGTCAGAACATTAATAAGGAGGTTCCTTGGACCAATTCAAGTGGCAATAAGGACTCAATCTATGTACCGATGTAGCATCACGTTATCTTCTAAAGTATGTTGACAGGTGAGAGCAAGTGCCTAAAATGATATGGGAGCAATATAAGTAGAATTGACTCTAATGCCTTAATGGCACACCATTTCTTTGTGTTTCTTGGCATCTCATTCTTTCCCATTGTGCTTGTAGAGTAAACCAATGTTACAAGAACAAGGAGTCATTTTGTGTGAGATGATCAAGGTTGGCAAGTTCATTGGGCATGATCTCAACACAGCTTCATTTGAAGGAGGTGATTAATATTCCTTTCAAGTCCTGCTCTTGTGAAACCTAAGTTGTAATAAGCTCCTCGATGATTGAAGCAACCTTGGTGAAGATGAGTCATATTCTTGCCATGAGCATGGTAGGGACCTCACATCACTTGCAGTGTTTTCATCAAGGAGGCCTAGATCAATTCATTCATAGTTGTAGGCAAATAAAGTGAAGGTGTTATCGAGCCATCAAATACATGCGACTTTTTTGTCACTAGTATCTGTAGCCATGCTGGCAACTAGCTCCAAGAGAGACTGTCTATCATAAGAAGGTCTGAGGCCGAGAGCGACATATGGCTTTTTGTGGTTGATTTGATTGAGTGGTGTAAACACTTGGATTTGGCTTATCATAGGCATTGAATTGAGAGTGCTTTTAGGCATATATGGGGGTCTACCATCTAGTGGGGGGTTTTGGTTTTGTGGATTATATTGGGGCACATTCTAATGGTCTTCAACGTTTCCTTGTGGGTAGGGACATCTAGTTTAGAGGTTAGACTCTCTATAGGATTGACTTAAGCAATGTGATTGGGTACAGTGGTCATGGTGCTTATTTCCTTGGTTGTGGGGATTTGGTATCCCAAGATGTTATGCACGGGGACATTAGGGTAGTTTTATGTGTGATCTTTGGCAACTATATAAACTTATTGGTAGTATAGTAGCTTTGGGCTTTGAGGAGAGCAAAGTTTTAGAAACCCATCAAGCTAGGTTTTGGGGCACATCGTTTGTGTCACCACATTACATGGTTAGCGTTTGGTTTATGTTGGGGAACGTGCATGCGAGTGGGCACATTGCCTTTGCTTATTCAATGTCAACACCCACCATTGATGGTCCATATTGGATGGATGTATGTGACTAGCTAGTCTATCATGGTTGAGAAATTTGTTGGAGAATAGCATCATTTCTCTTTTTAAGGGGTGAATTGGGGTGTGTGGAGAGTGTCGGTGATACTATCTTATCCATTGAGGCATTAGTACCATTGCTAAAAGTTGTCATAATCCTGACATTGGGTAGCTCCAAATAGATACATTGTAGTTCGAGGTCGACTATACACTTGGTGAGTCATTTAAATGGGTATCCCAATAGTATCTCCTTTCCAACTCCTTCAGTGTTAGATAGTACATAGAAGATGGTAGATGGACTTTCAATCTTGACAAATTAAGGTGATCCAACATTTCCCTAATAATGTATAAGGAGGTCCCCCATATGGATTTACTTTTGTTGTCATTGGCATGTGAGTGGTGATTGTCTGATTCCTATCCACTCCTTATATGTTAGGATGTTATAATCAACACCTTCATCAATTAGGGTAGTGATATAGCAAGATGTCCTTATAGTTAGGGTGATCCTCAAGTATGTAGTAGGTATGGGGCTTTCACCCTTAGGGTCAAGTTTGGTGATCCTAACTACTCATACATCAATGGATGGTAGTGCCATTGGGCTTTTTGTAGAGGGTGTTTTGGCACATAATTTTTTTAATTTGGTTACCAATTAAAAAAGCCTAAGGATTTGCCTTCAAGAGTCTTGAGTTTAACATTGTTGGTTCTACTAATGGCATGCCTACAGAATGGACCTAGATCTTTGAATTTTCATTTTTTGATTGTGTCCCTTGATGGAGTAAAATAGCACAAGGTCACCCTTTTTGAAATCTCATTTTTTGACATGTTTGTCAAAGTAGGATCTTTGTGATGCTTTTTCACAAATGAGGGCATGTGTTGCCATCAATCGAGTCTCAGAGAATCATTCCAATTCTATCAACAAGCGATTAGTCCAAGCCTCTTGAACTTTCCATCTTTCTTGTATGGCTATTTGCAAGCTTGGAATGAAAAACTCAATAGGCATAATTGTGCCAATCCCATATGTCAATTTGAATGGTATTTGACTAGTCACAGTCTTGTTAGTTTTTCGATATGCCCAAAGTGTTGCCATAAGTTTATTGCTCCAATCACTTCACAAAGCTGAGACTATCTTAGCCGGCACATTGATTAGGATTTTATTGGTGGCTTTAGCTTCATCATTGACTTGTAGATAATAGGGTGAGGATTTTTGTTTTATGATCATAAATGTGGTCAATAGATGTGCGATCACCTCATTAATGAAGCACGTACCCTGGTCACTTACAATCTCAATTGGACACCCAAATCGAGAGATCACTTGCTTCCATAAAAATTTGGCAATTGTTCTTGCATCATTTTTGCACATAGCTCCACTTGGTTAGGTAATCCATTGCAACAATGATATATCTAGCTTGCGAATATTATGCCTAGGGTTTATAGGCTAGACAAAATCTATTCTCCACTCTTCAAATGGTTGTCTCTTTTCTGATTGGAATTTTTGTACATTGGCATTCATCAAAGTGCTTCAAAAATTTCATGGCATCGTGGAATAGGGTGGGCCAACATAATTGAGATTGCAAAACCTTGTGAGCCATGGAGTTTCCATTTAAATCGCCCCTTGTAATTGTTGTCTGTGCTTCATCTAAAACTTTGTGCATTGGATGCTCACAAATGCAATGTCTCAATAGGCCATCTTAGCCCAACTGATACAATTGTCTAGCGATTAGAAAATAGGGTTGCACTTTGATTATGAGGCAATGAAGTTGAGCTTTTTCTATTGGGCAACCAAGTATCCCTTTCACCAAAATCCACAATATCATTACCCCAATAGGGAGTGAGATCTACTTTAAAGAGATCTTCTACTTGAGAGACTGTAAATAAATGTGTATAAAGTAGGTCATTGCCGATGCCTCCTCTGGTGGGTTCTCCATTGGGTATGCATGACAAATGATTAGCCATGTGATGTTGCTTTCCCTTCTATACTACTCCTGAAAAATCAAATTCGAGAAGCAGTAACAATAATCGAGATATGCCTCCTATAGCACATGGCTTATCCACAAGGTACAACAAAGCTTAGTGGTCCACAAAGAAAGTAAAAGGGTCGCTAGAAAATAATATTGAAATGTTTTAATAGAAAATACAATTTCTAGTCCCTCTCTCTCTATTGTGGAGTAATTTATTTTTGTGTTTGTGAGTTGGTAGCTAGCAAAACTTAGTCTAAATTGTGTTCTCTAGGTTGGTACAATACTGCTCCCACCACAAATTTTGAATCATCAATGTGCATGTGGAAGGTTATGTTCTAATATGGGGTTCATAGGATGGATGTTGATATTAGTGAAATTTTCAGGGCTTCATAAGCTAGTTGGCATTGTTACTCTACTAAAAAACAATCAATAGTTTGTATAATAGTTGAGCAATCAACGCATAGTTTAGGACAAACCACTGATAATATCCCCTATGTTCGAGGAAGCATTGAACTCCCTTGTGATTCATTGGTGGTGGAAAATATACAATGAGCATAACTTTTGAGAAGTTTGTTGCAATGCCATTCTTCAACACCATGTGTCCTAGGATGCATCCATATTCAACCCAAAACTAGCATTTTAGGGGGTTCAAAGACAACCCGTACTACCTACAGCATTTGAAGAATGCTCTAAGTTTTTCAAGATGTTCAATCCATGTAGAGATTGTCTACAAACACTTCTAACCATTTGCAGAGCATGTCTTTGAATATCATGCACATTAGCCAAGGTGGTAGGAGCATTTGTCAGTCCCAATTGCATTGCTATATACATGAATACACCCCATTCAGTGGTGAAAGCTATCTTATATATGTTGTATGGGGGTGGACTTACACTTGATTATAATCTAAGAATCCATCTAGGAAATTACATGCCTCTTTCCTTGCAACTCTCTCCAACATGTGCTTAGTGTATGGTACTGGATAGTTGTCTCATTTTCTTGCTGCATTGAGTTTTTTGTAATTGATTCACACTAATCTTGTTGTTTTTCTTTAGCACTATCACTATTAGCAATACCTAGTTCATGTGCTCAATTTCATAAATGAATTTGGCATTTAGTAGTTTACCAATTTCTTCTTGATTGCATGTGCATATTCGGGATTCATACCATATGGTCATTGTTTGACTAGAATTGCATTTGGTATCATGGGAATATAATGAGCAATGATGATGGGGCCTACTCCCTTGAGCTCCTCAAGTGACCAAGCAAATACCTACTTAAACTCTCATAAGAGGGTTATAAGGTTAGTCTCCTCATCCTTAGTCAAGTTATTGGCAATGAACATTGGTTTGAGTTTTTCACCTTCCTCAACTAAGTTGACTTATTTGACTATTGTTGGGCCTTTTATCAATTCATGGCTTGCCCTTGCTATTTAGCTCCCTACCCCTTTTTGAATTTGGTAAAACATTTCGTTCGGTCATGCGGTTTCTTTTACTTCTTGACATCAAAGTTTTATTTCTCCTTTCTTCCTTTAACCATTTTGTATCGCAGGTAGACCGAAAGACCCCTTTTAATGCATTAGGTTTTAGGGAGCAAGGGAACTTTTGGATTGCTATCAAAACTAACTTCTGACCTAAAGTTAAATTCATAATCTTTGTTGGATGAGGGTGTTTCACCAAGTGGTTGTAGCTTTCAATTTTGTATAGAGTTACTAAACTACCTTGGTTGAGTCCTACCTACTCACCAGTACTTCCAAAAATTCCAACCAAGTGCGATCAATCCATTTGGACTACTTCGTCAACCAACAACACTAACGATTCTTTGGGTTTAGAGCCAAATGATCTACTCAATCACCTGCCCCTCAATGTTGTAGTTAATCGTCTCAAGGGCTTCGTTCCAATTTGCAGTCAGTGTACGTACTTTCTATTTCTTCCCCACCAAACATATTGTCATTGGCCAATGTTCCTTCTTTCAACGCTATTCTTTTTTATGAGAGCCCAATTGTAGAGCAAGTTCAATTCATAAATCTTACTCCACTTCCATCATCTAGCTTCCAATAGTTCTTTTAAGTGATTTTAGGGTTGCACCATGGTCATCGTGCAACTTTTCTCTCATGAATTTCAAAATCCTTAATTGTTCCAATTTATTCATGGGCACACGGAAGGGAATGCTAGGAGCCACTTTAGTGCTTCTTGCCATCATGCAAATCGAAATTGTTGATAGGGATTGGCCTAGGGTTTTTGTTGTTTTACCTTGTTTTCCTACATTATTGGCTACTTCCACCACTCGTTTATAGTCATCCTCATCATCTACAAAGGGTAAGTCTATTGTTACAAGGATATATATCCAATCTTGCTCATCATCAAGACAAGGATTGGTTTTTGTGTCGCCTTTCAACAAGGTTGAGACGACATCTAGGTTGATGGGTGAGGTCCTCTAGGTGTCCATCTAAATTCTCATGGCTTTTGAGCGATCGCCAAATAACATCAAGCCATTTACACAATCCTTGATCGCACGAGTGTTTCACATCCAAGGTCATCCTAGCAGAATATCGTACTTTAGTCCCTTTATCACGATAAAGTTTATAGAGAATTGGACTCTTGCACTTTTAATTGGTTCAATCCTTTAATACTCCAAATGGTCTTACCTTTGTTCCACTGGCCAATGTGACATTGAAGTGTGCTGACTCTATAGGTGGATTACCCAACCCTGCAGAATGGTTAAGGATGCTAACCCTTGCCCCTGTATCCACAATCCCTTTTCTAATCATGTCGCCCAAGGCAACAACAGGGAGTACAACATGCATCTTTGTCCCCTCCCAAAAGGCATTTACTTGCAAAGTTCCCATCACATGATTTAGAGAAAGGCAAATAATGGGTGTGTCTATACCATGGCCTTGTCTGACCCCTTTTTTCAATTGTGGTGATTCTTCTACCTACTTTCTTAGAGCCTTCTAGATAGTAGGATTTTGCTTTAGTAATTGTCTAACTGGTACAGTCACTAGATTTGAGGTTATGGTGGTTAACAAGCTTGCACTAGCCCTTTCTACTTGTTTTGTTCTATATTTTGCTCCCAATGCTACTCGTGACGAAGTTGGTGTATCAAGTAGCGTAACTTTGTTAATGTGTTGGTGTAAGTGGTGTTTCGTGGTCACTTAAACTTCCAATTTCAAGGGAAATAGGCGGGCTTACACTTAAGAGATCTTGCAACTCATACTCTATGACTGGTTCAACATCATGAAGGTGCACCTGTGCCTCCTTTACCCAATTTTTGACCTTATCTACAAGCTCCAACTACTACTGGTTTGGATTAGGATACTCATCCATTTTGGTGCTTCCTATCTCCTTTGTTCTCGAGGAAGATGTTTCAACCTCTGCATCAAGTGCACGAGTGTCTCATGTCAACATTATGGCATTATGAGTTTTGGATGTGGATTTAACTTTAGCTCTTTCCTTATTTTTTTCCTATTTTCTTGCCTAATGATGAGATGTCTAGATTACTAGCCTTGGCACTGAAATGTTGGCTTGCTTTGATTGCACTTTGGTCATCACATGAAGTGTGGGTAAGACACATAACATAGAACTTATTGAAATAATCCCTTGCTCGTTAAAGTTGTGTTTTGTGAGTGTAACCTTTGGGTATGAAAATATATTCTTCTTTTTTTTCTTCTCTTCCTCCATATCCCTTTAATGCACTCTCCTCTTGATTCTTCTCTTGATTCTATCTCTTCCTATATCACACACACACACACACACACACACACACACACACACACACACACACACACACACACACACACACACACACACACACACACACACACACACACACACACACACACACACACACACACACACACACACACACACACACACACACACACACACACACACACACACACACACACACACACACACACACACACACACACACACACACACACACACACACACACACACACATGCACACATGCATGCACGCACGCATGCACACACCCACACACACATGCACACGCACACACACGCACACGGTTAAGTCCATTATGTATACAAGTGTGAAGCTTGTTGACAACTAAGAAGGACTTGGATAAGCTTGCATGCTCTAGAATCATATTGACACTCTCTAAATCAATCTATTTTAATGTAAAGGAGATAGATGATAATGCTTTTAGTGCATGGAAAAATCATTGTAATCTCTATAATAGGTAAAGCATTGCATGTTATGTGCATTGGTAAAAAATGCTAATTGATCCTCACATGGAAGAGGAGACATGTATATCAAGTCACTTGAATTATTCTAGCACCATTTTCAGCTATCTTTTAGCTTAAAATATTGCTTTTAAGGGCTTTGCCAAAACAATTTTCTTCCTTGTTACCTTATGTGAGACTTGGCATACTTTTAGTGCAACTATAAGTAATTTAGCACTTTGCATGTGGTTTGACTAGTGTGAATATGTTTAGAGTAGGTTGCTTACTAAAGTCAATTTTTAAAAAATACACATAGTAAAAGTTCTAGTGTGCTTACTATGAGAGGGAGGTCTAATGCAAAGGGAAAATCTTGTGAAAGAGGAAACTCTAGAAGCAAATCTCACACAAGGAAGAATGTAGGATGTTTCTATTGTGGAAAGAAGGGTCAGAGATCAAGAAATATTTCTTTAAATGAAAGAACAAAGGAAAAGGCAAGCAAAATACTAATGATGATGGAAAAAAGAAAGAGAAACCCAAGGCAAAGATAGAGGAAGTGAATACTATTTATACTAGTATTGATGATGGTGATGTCTTGTATGTATATAACTTGGTGATTCATTTCTAGTGCTACTAATAATGGCATGTTAGAGGATTGGATCCTTGACTCAAGAATATTTTTTCATGTTACTCCACCTAGGGATTAGTTTATATCATATGATGTAGACAGAATTGTGTTTGTTTGGGCAATGAATTCACATGTGACATTGTTGGAGTGGAAAATGTATATTTGCTCTTTTGAATGGTTCTTTCTTTATGCTTAAGAATGTATGACATGTCTTGGACCTCAAGAAGAGTTTGATTAGCATTATACAACTAGATAAGTGTGGATGCTATGTCAAAAAATTTATTCATAAAATATTTGCTAGGGGTCTTGTATTGTTGCATAAGGCCCAAAACTAGTACTATATACTCTTTCCATGTGTCTAGCACAAAAGTTCATGTTATAGATATCATATAATCGCCATTTATATCTCTTTGGCATCACAATTTGGGTCATATTTGTGTGATAAGAATAAAAATGATCTCTATTTTGCAATATGTCCCTTCTTTTAATTCTTGAGACATTGATATGTATAAGCATTTATGTTGGAAAGAAAAATAAGTTATCATATAAGAAAAATATTTGTAAAAAGATGTACGAAGTGTTGAAGTAGCTCATGGCGATGTGTGTAGACCTACACCTACCATGTCATTTGAAGGAGCATCATATGTTGTCATGTTGATTGATGATGCTATATGGAAAGTATGGGTTTATCCTATTCAAGAAAAGGTTAATTTCTTTGATAATTTTAAAAGTTCTTGACACATGTAGAGAATTGGTAAGGCAAGAAACTCAAATATTTGCATATTGATAACAGTGGGGAACACATTTATTATGTCTTTTAAAATTTTGTAAAATGTGAGATATCAAGAGGGAGTTAGCTCCTCCCAATAAACCAACTCAAAATGATGTTACAAAAAAAATGAAGAGGACCATTATACAGGTAAGGATTCAGAGCAGGCTATCTAATGCATGTCTTTCAATTTGATTTTTGTGTTGAAGTTATCAAATCAACATTTCACTTGATTAGTAGATCATCTAAAAAGTCATTGGATGAAAAAATACCTAAAGAGTTGTCGTCAGGAAAGAAAGCCTCTTATGAGCACTTATATGTATTTGGCTATGATGCCTATATGCATATTTCCAAGAACAAGAGGATACAAATTGATCCTAAGACATGAAAATGCATTTTTATTGGGTATAGAGATTCAAGAGAGATGGAATATGATTTATGGGATCTAGAGGAGGTTGGGGAGATAGTGTGTAGCCCTAATGTGACATCTAATGAGGAAAATATGCATAAACAACCTACAGAGATAGTTAAGATATGCAAGCTAGTAATTTAGAGGGATAGAAAGCCACTATAAGAGTTACATACATAAGTATTCCACATAATGCACAGTTAGGATAGTTGAGAAATATTGAGAAGGAGGTACCACAATTAGATGTGCAACCTCACAATCTCTACAATATACAATTAGAATAGCAAAATGCTTAGGTTGAGTAAGTATTGAGATACTCTACGAGAGTCTCTAGATTTCCACAATGATGCACTCCAATTCTTGATTATTTCATGGTGGTATACTATAGAGAGCCTTTGTATTGTGAGAATATGATGTCCATAGATAATGGTCATTAAGTGGAAAAAGGCTATGTAGTTAGAGATGGATTCTTTGGTTAAGAATGAAACTTGGGAGTTGGTTTGGTTTCCTAAAGGTAAGCATGCATTACCATTCAAATCGGCATACAAGTTAAAAATGTTACCACTTGAAACATTACTTGAGTATAAGGCGAGATTAGTAGCCCTTTAAAGGCTTTAAGAAAGAGAAGAGGATAAACTTTAATGATATATTCTCACTTGTAGTCAAGATGACCACTTTTTAGACAATGCTTGCACTGGTTGCCAATGAAGATATAGAGCTTGTTGAGATGGATGTTAAGACAAGTTTTTGCCATTGGGACTTGCATAAGGACAACTACATGTAATACTTAGAAGAGTTTGCTTTGCAAGGCAAAGCAAGTTGGTTTGTAAGCTAAATAAGAGTCTTAATGGATTGAAGCAGTCTAAAGGGAGTGGTACTTTAAGTTTAATGCTTTTATACACTCTCAAAAGGATATACATAGAGTGAGAGATAGATTATTGTCTTTACATGAAAATGTCTATGAATAGTAATCTTATTATTTTAATCCTTATGTAGATGTAATGGCTAAAGGCCAAGCGGAAACCCCTTGTACTAATACACATTGTATAGCCATACATGAGTCAAGATAATGGAGAATAAGGGTATTTTAGTATCCACCAAAGAAAATTTGTGTGCTTTGCTACGTGTGTGTGTGTGTGTGTGTGTTGACTCCACATCCCACCATTTGTTCCCCTCAACTAGTATTAGAGCAACAAGTGTGGGAGATCATGTTTGGAGTGAAGAGCATGAGGTATCAACCTCTATTGCGAGTTCAAGGATTCAAGATTAATTGCGTCATTTTGTGCTTGTTATCTAGATTGAAAAGAGGTGCAAATCCCACATCTAAGGTCTCCATTTATAGTCAAACACTTAAGCCATTGAGGCTAAATTGGGGGGACTATTATAACTTAATTTTGAAGTGTTTGGATAGTCAATAGATTTAAGGTAGTTGAGTTGGTTTTTTGGATTGATCAAGAAGAGATTTGGGTCATATATTTGATGATAGTGTACAAGTACAAGGGATGCTTAAGAATTGGGTAGCTTGTTCTTAAAAGTAGGAGGTCAACTTAAGTGGAAAAGTGAGGAGCATGATTGTTGTTTTAAAGCTTAGGGCCTACCTATCCTATTAAATAAAGAAGAAGAAAGAAAGACACAATCAATGTTTTACAATGATTGTAATGTCTATGGGCTCTATCATTCATCAAAGGGTTGCAAGAGCCTCCTCTTGATTAAAAAAACCTTTCTTGATACATTTTCAAGGGTTAGACCATTCATGCCATTTCTCCCATGCTTTTTATTCTTCAAAATCCATGTGGCTAAGTGCTCAATTTTGCAATTTGTGGATATTCTTGGTTATCTAGTTGGTACTATGTTGGTTGCTTGTTGGTTTGTACATATTGCAATGGTTATGGATTTATCTTTTGCTTTAGAAAATGCATTATTTGAAATTGAGAAGTTGAATGGCACAAGCTTCTCATATTGAAAATAACAAATGTATAATATCTTGGTACAAAAGAAGCAAGTTAAGCCTATCAAATGTAAAGGAGAAAGGCTTGAAGAACATGGACAGAGATGTATGGGATGAAATGGATGGGCTTGCACACCTTTCCAATTATGTTGAATCTCTCATAATCAGTTTACTTTGACGTAAAGACTACATGTTTTTACTATAAAAAAGTAATCTAGCTATGAGATGGTTGCAAAAATTGTCCAATCAACTTGACTTCTCCATCTCAGAAGTCATTCAAAATTGAGGGACCTTAGAAATTTCAACCAAACTTGTGAATCAAAGTCTCCCTTATAATCTTCCTCATACATAGCTCCTTCACTTTCTTAAGTCTTAAATGTGGGAAATTGATGTGATAAGAATTATCAAGATAAGCACCTAAAATGACCCCATGCTTCTAGTGTAATGAAGTCTTCCATTGCAAAGCATAATGGAGCATTCCATTATCCTTTGTGACTCAATGTGTCAATGCTATCATCATGTTCTTTCTCCATAATCTTATAGAAATGACCTTGAGTTTTAGAGAGATTCTACTTAAACTATAAATCAAATAGCCATAAGGAACATGTATCTATTTGTTGAATCATGATGTAAACGGTGTTGCAAATAATCTATCGTGAAGATCATGATGCTTGATTCTTTGCTATAATAAAGTATTTATTCCATTATCATCACATAGTACTATGTATTTCCCACATAAAATGTTCAAGTTTAGGCTCTACTCGCATGTTAATTTGTTGTGTTACTAGTTCATTCATTGTTTGTTTACAATGTCTACCAAATATATGTAGAATTGCTCATCTTATTTTGTTAAAGATAAATTGTGTTGCTTGTCCTATCATTGGCATACTGCGTTGCATCTAAGCACTTGTATTTTTCTAAAATATGTATCATGTAGATATGACAATTATTACATTATCAGTAATTGTTCATATGAAAGTTTCATTTATTTATAGTATCATTAATCTTCTATATGAAAATTTATTTTCATATGAAGGAATTATTTTCAATGAAATATAGTGTGGTCTTATAAAGAGATCATCTCTCTATTTTATTATATGCAACTTAAAAACTGCACGCTAATGATAGTTGGTACTTCCATGTAAAAGAAAGTAAATTTAGGAGAGTTCATCTTGGTCTCATAAAAGGCTATTTCACACCTATCATGCATAGACCCTCAAGATATTTCAATCCCTATTAGTGTCATATGCAAGCTTCTTAGAGCCATAGCTTTCATAACATGTATTTTGATGTCCTTAAACCTATATTTGTATGTGTGGGGTGTGTGTATGCATGCTTATGTATGTGTATTACATTTACATGCATCGTGAGAGCTTCTTCATGTCTATGAAATGCATTAAAAAGCTTCTAAATGTGTATGCAAAGGTTGGAGACAAAGAATTTAACCTCTATGTATAATTCTATTTGTGTGTGCCTTGATACATCTTTGTGTGTGTATGTCTATATGTGTGTATGTATGCATGTATGCACCTTATAGTAAGTAGGTGTAAGAAATTAGGTTGCTTGGATGTGTGAGAGGAGGGCATGAATAGCCGAGACATAGGAGAATGAAGAGCTTATTGAGATGGAGGATAGGGTATGCCATCAAATCCAATTAGTTTTCCAAATCTACAATATTTTCAAGGATTCCTCTTCCTAGTGCTTTTCTCTACATGTTATCCTCTTTTTTATAGCTTTTCTTTGCATGCTTTATAGCACACTAAATGTTAGAATTTTCCCAAACATGGATATAACCTTAGTTTTCTCTCCAACAATGGATCAATTGGAAATGAGTATTTAATCTGCTCAATGGTGATGTTTGAGTTATGGAATGACTTACTTGCCAAGATAGCACTTTGGAAAGAGTTCTTGCTATGAAGTTAAGATAGGCATAAAGATTCCTTATTAAAATTCAATCCTTCAACGAGTATGGTAATTTGCATGCTAGTATATGCATGTCCCTTATTTATTCTCATGTATGTCTATAAGAATTACATAGTCTTCTAGCCCTCATTTTCCTAACTTCAAGCACGTGGGAAACAACAAGCATTGCATATTTTCACATTGATCCATTGTTCCAAAAAGTTTTCTACCTTTAGGGAAAGGCCTACATGAATCTCTGCATTATTACTATTGCTCATAAGAGTATGTTACTAGTATTAGTTGATGTGCACTCTTAGGTAGAGCGATTTGAGCTACTAGTACACGTGAAAGGTTATTCTTCTTTCCTTTCTCTCTTTTCTTTTGTTTTTTTTTCCACGATCCATTTTGCGAACAATCAATGTGCCTAAAGTGATTGAACATAGTCTTGTTAATTGCTTCCCAGAAGCCAATGAGGTTAAGGGTGATGCCACACCAACTCTTCATAGAATTCGTGAAAGTCTTGAAAGTAAACTCAACATGTTCTTTTGCCTCCTTAGAGACAATACATGTGTAGGTTGATTTGACTTGTGTGAGTCAATGTAGTATGGTTTTTGCTTGTGTGATTGTGGTTCATTGAGTTGATCTTGAGACAAGGAACTTTAGAAAATCAAAATAGTGCCTCCATGTACTTGAGTATTGCTTCAGTTCATTGGGCTAATGTTTCCTCTCCTTGTCACTCTATTTTTGTGTTAGGCTCATCGGTTTTGTGAGTTGAGTTAGTCTCCCTTTCACTCATTTAATGGTCGAGTCATTGTGAAAGCAAACTTGTGTCTAAACACATTAATGTAACTTGATGTGGTGGTGCACATAAGTTCATGGATCTGAACATGTTTGCAACCTTACTACAAATGTGACTATTTTTATGTGCTAGATTCTTGAGAATCTAGTAAAGTACTTGACCACACATGGACTTTGGAATTTTGAATTGATATTTTCTTCATAAGTTGGAGAAATTATAGCTAAAATTATGAATTTTTGGGAACGCTAATTTCCACACAAATTTAACAAGGCTTTTTTTTGAACGCAAGTGGCTTAGGAGGAAACAAACACCTCTTCTCTTGAACCTTGATAAACTTGGTGTTTAAAGGTTTTTAAAAATGTGATGCCATTTCTAGTAGTTTTTAGATACTCTCACTATGCCCCATATAAGTAGATCTTGAAATCTACGAAGTTGTTGTATTAATCTTGGCTTCTCATGTAAAGTCACACAAACGCCTTTATTTTGTTGATTATAAGTTAATCTTATTCTTGTTAAGTGTTGTGGGTAAAAGCTATGATTTCTTTTTGCAAACACCTCTCTAAAAAAACTAATCATGATTTGACAACAAAGTCCTCAACATGAGAGGTACAGTTATCATATACTACTACATACACCTTTATATGCATATAAAATTGATATTTTTCTCTATAAAAATAACCATTCCAACTTCCAAGCGATTGAAACTCAAAATTCGTGCCCAAATCTTGAATATTAAACAATTGTTGTGTTTTTGGAGACTCAAAAATGACCCTACTATTCAATTAATTTGTTAGGATCTTTTTTTTAAATAAATAAATGTTGGGATAGTTTTTTAAAAAAAATGTGATGCCATTTCTGATAGGTTATTAGATATCCTCACAATGCCATACATAGGTAGAGCTTGAAAATCCAGGGGTCCATCCCTAAGAATTGATCCTAGCTTCTCACGCAAGGCATGTACACAAATGCCTTAACAACTGCTCTAATCTATAAAGATAAAGGTCTATATAGGTAGAGCTTGAAAATCCAAGAGTCAATCCTCGAGAATACAACTTGGCTTCTCTCATAGGGCCCACAAATGCCTTAACGGCTGCTCTAATCTATAATGATAAAATTCTATACAGGTAGAGCTTGAAAATCCAAGAGTCCATCCCCGGAATCGAACTTGGCTTCTCTCATGGGGCCCACAAATGCCTTAACGACTGCTCTAATCTATAATGATAAAATTCTATATAGGTAGAGCTTGAAAATCCAAAAGTCCATCCCTGGAATCGAACTCGGCTTCTCTCTCATAGGGCGCACAAATGCCTTAATGGCTGCTCTAATCTATAATGATAAAATTCTATATAAGTAGAGCTTGAAAATCCAAAAGTCCATACCGGGAATCGAACTTGGCTTCTCTCATAGGGCCCACAAATGCCTTGGGATAAACTTCGCCTTCACCAAGAATGCTACTAGACAGGTTACTCACTTATAAGTGAACCACGTTTGGATAGCAGTTTCTCTTGTATCCACGTGCAGGAGCTGGTGCCCCTCCTCCCCTCCTCGCGATGCCCCCTTATCAGCATCCATGGCTGCCAACCCGCTTGATCGCAGGCTCGACCTGATTTCTGTGCCTGATCAACAATGCCTCCTACTAGCCCCGGCCGCCGCCCGCCGCTTCTCTGTGCCTGCACACATGTGCCGCGCAGTTCACCTCAGACGAGAGACTACAGACAATCGTGCCTATGCATATGGCCATTGTCATCATTCGATATACGCCTGTGCAGTGATTTCACGAAGACATAGCACAACATCTCAACCTGATGTAATCATATGCCGCAATGCCTTCCTTACGGGCTCTGCTACCGCAAATCATACAGCACACTTTACATCGTTCGACGCTTCAATCGAGGATCAACAGAGAATCGCCTCTCTCTTACGAGAACAAATTTCCTTATCCGAAGGCAGGAGAGTCCACGTCCATGTCCTGATAACTGACCTGGATCGTGATGATTTCATCGGGGTTCTTCTCCTCAACATGTACAGCAGGTGTGGGGCTCTCGAAGATGCAGAGGACATGTTCCTTAGCATGCCCAAAACGAATGTCGTTTCTTGGAATTCTATGATTAGCGCATATGCACATCACGGGTGCAAGAGGGATGCACTACGGCTGTTTAGAGAGATGCAAGCAAGCCCTGTGAAGCCAACCAAAGTCACTTTCATGAGTGTACTGCATGCATGTGACAGTCCTGCAGCCCTTGCTGAGGGTTGGATGATTCACGAACAAGTTGTGCAAAATGGATTAGAGTTCGAACTTGCTTTGGGGACTGCGATTGTAAGTATGTATGGCAGGTGCTGTGCTGTAAGTGAAGCATACAAAATGTTCAACAAGCTGCCGCTGCATAATGTGGTCTCTTGGACAGCCATGATCTCCGTATATGCTGGAAATGACAATGGGAATAATGCTTATAAGCTCTTCCAAAAGATGCCCCACGAGAGTGTGGTTCCAAACAAGATCACTTTCCTCAGCATTCTTGGTGCAATAAATGATCAGTCGGTGTTGGTAATAGGTGAAGATATTCATGCCTGTATCATCAACAGTGGGTGTGAAGCTGATGTTGTATTGGGTACAGCTCTCTTGAATATGTATGGCAAGTGTGGGGCACTGGTAGAAGCACGATGGCTGTTTGACAGCATAAGAAAACGGACTATTGTTTCCTGGAATGCAATGATTGATGCATATGCCCAGAAAGAGGGAGGCAAAGAAGCTGTCGATCTCTTCCATGTGATGCAACATACAGGCATGAAGCCAGATAAAGCTACATTTGTTAGCATTTTGACTGCGTGTAGCACTTCAAAATCACTTACAGAAGGGGAGCAAATCCATGCTTTGTTAAAAAAGAGCAGGTTTGAGATGGATGTTGTATTGGCCACAGCCCTTGTCAACATGTACAGCAAGTGCGGAGCATTGGAGCAAGCCCGTGCAGCCTTTGATGAAATGCACCACCGCAACGTGGTCACATGGAATGCCCTCATCATTGGCTACATGGAACATGGACGATGCAGAGATGCTTTACTATTTTTTTGCTGTATGCTGGAGGAGGGCGTGATGGTTGACAAAATAACTTATCTAGGTGTCATGAGTGCTTGTGAAACCCTAGAAGATAGCAAAATGCTTCATGCTAGATGTTTTGGCACAGAACTGGAATCTGATACTTTTGTTGGTACAGCCATCATCAATATGTTTGGGAAATGTGGTGATTTGCGACGGGCTCGTATGATGTTTGATAGGATGCATCAACCTAATATTGTCACTTGGAATGCCATGATGTGCGTGTACATGCAGCAAGGACATGCAGAGGAGGCTCTTGTGCTTTTCAACTCAATGCAGCAAAAGCACTTTGTACTTAATGAAGCCAGCTTTGTGAGTATCTTGACTGCATGTGCAAGCATGTCTGCCCTTGTGGAGGGTCAGTCAGTTCATACATGGATACTTTATTCAGGATTTGAGGAAGCAACAGCCATAGGAACGGCGCTTATCAGTATGTATGGCAAATCTGGAGCTCTCCAAGAGGCTTGTGCTATATTTTCCTCCTTGCCACACCGGACAACTGTTACATGGAATGCCATGATTGGCGTATATGTACAGCATGGTCATAATCATGAGGCTCTTCAGCTCTTTCATGAAATGAAGAAGGCAGGTGTTCAGCCTGACAGGATAACCTTTGTCAGCACTCTCAGTGCTTGTTCTGACTCGTTTGCTTTAATAGAGGGCAGAGCATTTCATAGCCTTGCTATCAGCAATGGCTTTGAATCAGACATGGATGTTGGAACTGCTCTGCTTACCATGTACGGTAAATGTGGGTTTCTGCAGGCTGCACATGCAGTGTTTAATAAATTGCATGAACGAAACATCATGTCATGGAATGCCATGATGGCTGTGTATGCTCAACATGGTCTTGGGGAAAAAGCCTTTCAGCTTTTTATTCATATGCTGCAAGAAAACCAGAAACCAGATGGGGTCACCTTCCTCAGCTTGTTGTCTGCATGCTCCCATGCAGGCTTACTGGACGAAGGACTACATTGCCTTGTTTCTATGACAAAGGAATACAGCATTAGGCCTACAATTGAACATTTTGCGTGTGTGGTTGATTTGTTTGGACGGTCTGGCAAGTTGCTTGAGGCAGAGAGATTTATTTATAAAATGGGGCTTCAGTGCCACTCACTGGCATGGATGACCTTACTTGGTGCTTGCAAACTGCATAATGACCTAGAACAGGGAAAAATCGCAGCAGAACATGCTATGGACTTGAATAAAGAGAATGCAGCACCCTATATACTACTTTCCAGCATGTATGCCAAAAATGGAAGGTGGGATGAATTCGCCTTATTGAGAGAAAGGATGTCCAAGAATGGTGTTAAGATACCACGAGGATTTAGTAGAATTATTGTGAATAATAATGTAGTTCAGTTCTTTGCTGGAGATACTACTCATCCAGAGTCAGTAGCAATTTATACCACACTGGACAATCTGTTATCTCAATTCCAAAGGGAAGAGTATCTTCCTTACAGAAAAAAGGTCCTGTTTGATGAAGAGGAAAAGGAAAATGAGAAGTCATCTTGTTATCACAGTGAAAAGTTGGCACTTGCCTATGGTTTGACATATACTCCACCTGGAGCAGCTCTTCATGTCATAAAAAATCTTCGAGTTTGCTCTGATTGCCACACTTTTATGAAGTTTGTCTCAAAAATTAGTATGAGAAACATTGCAGTAAAGGATTCTTACGTAAACCACCAATTTAGGAATGGGCTTTGTATGTGTGAAGATTCTTGGTGATATAATTTTGTGTAAATTGAGAAAACAAGGGCAAAGATGGGATATGCAAAGATGGGAAATTGTGCAGGATTCTCCCTCTCTCCAGCTGACAGCAAGCGTGCTGTAGGATGAGTATCTGATGACTAAATGACATCGAAGGAGCTGAGCTGCAGCTATAAACAGACGTAAATAAATACAAGAAATATGTTTAATTGGCCAGCATAAATGGACACCATAAATGCAATTGGCCAGCAAATAATAACCAGTCACAAAAATGAAATGCAAGCTGACCATGGGTCATGGCACCCACAATCAACACTCTTTAACACCCAAGATGTGTACTCTTACTAACACCCTATCTTAGATCATGGGTGATTAGTATAATAATATATACAATAATCAAGGACTTATCATAGTATATACAACAATGACAAGGAGATAGAACCATGGATAATCAAGTAGTGGGTGCACGAGCTACCACCAAGGTGTCTCAAAAAAAAATGTTGCAACATAATTTTCACACCTATCATTAATGCCTTGCAAAAGCATTTGTGATCATGGATTTATCACCTTTGGTCAAACCACCAAAGTGTCCCCTCATGAGAGCTCAGACTAGAAGTAAATACCACTTTTAGTATATTAAAAAAAGCCAATTGTGAACTTGGAAATCATACCAACTCCAAGCTTCAAACTACCAAACTTCATCGATGTGTGTGGAAAGCTATAATCAAGGTCCGCTAAACTTGCATATAGATCAGGCTAGGATGCCCCACACCACCATCCTCTCACACACCCCTCTCTGGCTCTAGAGAGTCATAAGGGATGCCAACTTTAGAGCTAGAGGGCTAAAGAGGAGGCCTTCGTGGCCTTGGCTTTCGCTTGGCAAAAGAGGAGCAATTTCAAAAAACTTGAAGAAATCAACAAAAACATTTTTCCTTGCAGCCTTCACCTTTGCTGCATGGCTCCAATCGGAGTCGGAAGTTGAAGACAATGATGACTTGCTCGAGGTGTCTTTACCCCTCCTTTTTTTTTTCTTCAGCTATGCTGCTAATTCCTTGCAATCCTTCTGAAGGTGCCCCTTCTTGCCAACAATGGTAGCCAACTTTAGAGCTAGAGGGTTGAAGAGGAGGCCTTCATGGCCTTGGCTTTCACTCAGCAAAAGAGGAGATCTCACACCTTTCACCTTTGGGAAGGGTGGACTGCTGCAAAAAGCATTCGGAGCAATAAACATGTGAACACCCAAAAACAACAGTCAAACCTAGCAGGCAGCACTAGAACCAACATGCACAGACTCTAATACAGTGTCAGAAAAGGGTGAAGGAACAAAAGCAAAGAGACATAGCTAATATGAACTGCAATGAACACAAAAATAGAAAAGAACAGCAAGAACACAAGAACTCAAAGAGAGTAGCCTCAGGAAATGGAATCCATGTACCAAGACTCAAGAACAATACAATGGCAAGTTTCACACTCTCCCCCAGATAGCAAGCATGTAAATGGGCACCATAAATGCGGTCAGCCATCAAATAGTGACTGTTCACAAAAGTGAAATGCAAGGTGACTGTGGGACTTGGCAGCCACAATGAACACTTTGACACCCAGGATATGCACTCTTTTGATCATACATCAAACAAATACCAAACGTGAACAAACACACCTATGTATAAACTTCAAACAGCAAAGTGAAAGCACAGTTTCAAGTGCTGGCATGGTTGAGATGCAGAATTGCTCACTCCATGCTGTCTTGCGATGTAGCCTCATACACATGTCATTTTGTGGCAGCTGATGGCTTTACCAGAATCCTCATCATTAGGCTGCCCACTAGACTGCTGCCACAACTCCTCTGATCATTGCTATGCAAATATGATCACTGCCACCACTTTGTGCTGCCTTGAATTCAACGATGACTGTCTCTCTGCAACAGTCCTCTCTGCTTCTACTGCCCAAACCTTGCTCTATTTCTCGCTGCTAGCGCTGTTCAGATGTCAAGGACTAGGGTGCTGCAAACTCCAATTTGGAAGAAAAAAACCTGCAGGGTTTTCCTTTCCAATACCGAATCACGGTTCCTACAGGCGAGACACAGGATCTTGGGAGTCTGCTTTAGACCTGCATGTATGTTCCTGGATGCCTGAAGATGCTGCCTTGCTACGTCAAAAATGCAGATGTTCCTCCTAATACCAACGTTTACATGTGGACGCTCGGATGCAGAGTTGTTCCACATGGCACAGAGGGAAACAGCTCGAGCAGGAAGCAAGAGACATGTACTTCTATTAGAGTGCTGCGACGCGCGGACCAACAAGACATTTTACAAGTCCTGTTCATCAAAGTCACAACGCATGGCCCAAAGCCTTTCATTTTGAGACTAACTTTGAAAAGTGCTGAGCTGTACGAGAGCTACCGCCCATTATCGGTGACCTGCAAGCACGAATCAAGGTCACTGCCTATTGTAGGTGACATCCCAGCCTAATTTCGCCTAGGAAAGAGAGTGACCGAGAGTGCCAGTAAACTTGAAGAATAACTTGAAGAATGTCAATGGACGTGTGGCAACTCCTCCAATTTCAGGTTCTCCTAGTCGAAGGCATAGCGTGTGGCAGCACTCTTACTTTACACAATATGATGACAAAGACCACGCGCCCCCTCTTGTAGTTGTCCTCCTCCTCACATTCTAGTTTTCTAGAAAAACTCCCCTTTCCCATTGAGAAACCCCCCAACCTCTTTTCCATTTTTAAGAGAAGGCTTTCAAGGCCCACCTCCACCACCCCAAATTTGGGGAAAAGTAGTATATTTTAATATTCTTTGGAGTAGGAAGGTTTTTAAAAACTCCCTATGTGTCCTCAATTTTTTTTTTTTGGAAATGAAAAACTCTCTAGGAAATTGTTTCCTATTAGAAACCCACACTTGAATAGTTCCATACTCTTAAGATCAAAGCCCTGCATATAAAACCATGAGAATTGAAAATCAATGAGTTGGCACTCAAGCAATATATTAAGGCAATCTAAGGTTTATCCTTCTCGAGGCTTCTTTTGTTAAGTTGGGGGGGGGGGGGGGGGGGGGGGGGGTGGAGAGGAGGCAAGGGGCTATATAAAGGAATTGAAGGTGGAAATGTGGGGAGGAAGATAAATTGATGGAGTGGTTTAACCAAGGCCAATAATATATAATTGTGTTTATGTGTTGAGATGCTACATTGTTCGCGATGTAAAGGTAGGACTTGTCAATTATTCTCGAGTTATGTACGGAATGTTTCTTGTAGTCTTTCATGTGCTAGGGAGGGTTAGAATTGTGTTTATGTGTTGAGATGTTACATTGTTCAAGATGTCAAGGTAGGACTTGTGAATTATTCTCTGGTTATGCACGGAATGTTTCTTGTAGTCTTTCAAGTGCTAGGGAGGGTTAGAAAGTGCCAATGTTGTAGTCCCTCATTGTGATGAATTCTTGAGTTTGATAAAGACTTTGCTCAAGAGGTGATGCAATGTTTGAGTGCAACTATTTGTGGAGGCTTGTAGATGTTGATGATTCTTATTACCGAAGCTCAATATGTCTCTTGCAGTCTAATGTAGTGACATAGTATGTCAACTTTTACCACAAAGTGATGAGATGTATGTGCACAATGTGTCATTGATGTTCAAAGTGGTAATCAACAATCAGTTTGCAATTTTGACCAATCGTTTTTTTGATACATTCCCATGTTATGATCATATATGTTATTTCATCTCATATAATGTGCAGGATAATGTGAATGTATACATGGTTTGATGGTACCCATAGGAAGAAGTTGGTTGGACTCCTCACACATGAATGTACTTCTAAGGCACTTGCACAATCTAGCAAGGGAGGTAATGTTGCTCAATTATTATACATAGTAAAACATTATGATGCAAGTAGGAAAGCCAACAAATGAGAAGTTGCACGTGTAGCAAAGAACAAATGATTAAGGAATAATGCTAAAGACAAATGGGAGTGGAAGATCAAAGTGAGAGACAAAATAAACAATTTATATTCTTTAAAATTACTTTCAACTTTGCATTTGCAAAGACTAGAAGTTCTATAAAAACATAACTTGTACTACAACACATAGACCTAGTAGTGGCGTTTAAAGCAACAAAATTAATATTTTAAAAAATTACCATCGTCATCGTTGTTAACATTGGCATTGTCATCACCATAAAATTATCACTATAGGCGTCAATATGGGCATTCGCATATGCATTGCTATATGCATCAATATATAACGACACATATACCAACACCTAGATTGATGCCTATAGCAATGGCTACAGTAAATAGTGACACTTGTAGATAAATTTACAATGCAAATAGTAATGGTTGCACACACAAAAAAGGGTGGCATGGTCATATGCCACCAACTTTGCAACCCTTCTTGCTATATGGGCTCAATATTTTCATTTATAATCAAACGTACAACTAAGTTTCAAAGATTGTACATCGTGATTCGCCAAAAACAAGTGATCCATTGATTGAATATATGAACAAGTACAATGATAACATGACATCCATAGTACTACAACAAGTAATATGATAAAATTGCATGGATGCAGTAAGTGTCTCAATCCAAAAGCACTATAGTAAGCTTGCATGACTAAGCATAGTATAGACTCTTTCTTAAATAGTTCTATCCATGTGCTTTGCAGTATCATTTTGGGATGGGGTGTATGGCATAGTCAATTGATGCTTAATATCCCCTTCGTTGCAAAACTACTCAAATTCCTTAGAGATATATTTACCCTCATTGTCAGACCTTAGGCATTTCAGCCTATATCTAGATTAGTTCTCAACAAGAGCAACAAAGTGTTGAAATGTAACTAGAACATCTGATTTCTACTTAACAGGATAAGTCCAAACCTAACGCAAATAATCATCAATAAATGTGTCACAAAGTACTTCATGTCATCTAATGATTTATAGAACATGAAATGAGTAATCAAGAGGTGAAAGATTTTGCAAAAGAGTAAATACTTTCATTCCTTTCAAAGACATGTGCACAAGGCGATGATGCCACAAAGATACATGTGGTAAATCAATCATAGTAGTTAATACATGGTCAATAAAACCCTATTATAAACAAAGGATAGAGGTTGCTAGTCTTGACACCTTGAGCAAAAACAAGTCGATCACGAGTAATCTTCTATGCAAAATCACCAAAAGAGACATGATATCCTGCATCATCCAATTGTCCAACAAAGAGTAGGCTTTTGGTCAAAGCTAGTACATAACATACATGATGCAAAACTTAAAAGCAAACTGTAGTCTAGCATCCCCAATGCCAATGATATCTAATGTAATGTCATTTTCCAGTCTCACAAAACATGTAATGTTGCAATAGGTATGAAACCAATCTTGATGCGACGTAACATGGAAAGAAGCTTTTGAATTAAGCAACCAACACTGAGAGAGTAGATGAAGCATCAATCAACTGAGTAGCATCAAGAGACGAAGTAGCTAAGATATAGTCATGATTAAACTCAGGCTACACTACATTTATCTCTCCAATCTTCACACTAGACTTACTATGGATAATGCTATAATCATCAAACTTCACATTATCCTATGTTTTTCCCTTGCATTTCTTGTTGTGCATTTTACAACACTATAGCCTAATATGATCCTACTACCCACAATAATGACATGTCAAAGAGGACTTATGTCTGTGGAACTTACTACGAGATTGCTCACGGGACTAAGATTTTCCCTTGTTAGGTTGTGAGTCTCTGCTATTGTTATTATTTCCATTACCACTATCCCTGCCTCTCATAGTAAATGCATGAGAAGTGGGGGTTGCATCAATGTTCTTCTTGTTCACCTCTTTTGTCAGTAGAGCACTCTCTACATCATTGCATTATAAATCACCCTTAGGGGGGATGAGCACTCATAATAGTACAAAAGGTATCCTATGACTCAAGCAACATAATAAGCAAGAACAAAGTCTTGATATTATCTTCAAATAATGCATGCGAGACAAACTAGCTGAAAATGGAATGAAAATCATTCAAATGAGTAGATATAGTTGCACCCTCCTTCAAGCAAAGGTCCACAAGCTTCTTCAACTAACTAAGATGCAGGACTTTTCTTGTCATAAAGATCACAAATCTTTTTCCATAATGCATAAGCACCACCCTTATTGTTAGTGACATTAAAATACACATGCTTTGATAATGATAGAATGATAGTGGGCTTGCATAGCTCATCAAGTTTTGCCCAATCTTTTGCATCATAAAGATCTGGCTTCATGCCCTCTAACTTCAATGGTTTAACATACCTCTTCTACACCAAGTCTTGCTATATTTGCACATTTCAGTATTGGAAGTTATCACCATCAAGATTTTTGATATTCAAAATAGCACTATTGATTGATGAACTTGCACAATGATTGCAAATGAAAAGACTACAGACTGTTGTAATTATAGCAAAATAACCCCGAAATTGATCCAAATGGGTAGTGGCAAAAGAGCGGGAATAAAGTGACTGGATTTGTCCACAAACTACAATTTTGGTTTTCAAATCTTTGTTTCTAATAAGCCCAAAAGCCTTTTCTCGGAGCATCATCTAGGTATTGCAAACTTTTCCCATAAGCATCAATAGAGCATAGATCAATCAAATGCTTGTTGTCCAAACCAAAATTATTTTGTTTTGTGTAAGACAAAGATTTGAAAACTTCATAGAATCAACTCTATGAGTGCTCAAATCTGTGGCTATTGTCACACTCTTTGTTTCTATCTATAGAACACTTGGATCCAATATTGTACACAAAAGTTATGACCAAAATATGATATTGTGCTCAAATCTATAGCTCTTGCCACCCTCTTTGTTTCTAGCTATAGAACACTTGAATCTGATATGGTATACAAAAGTTATGGCCAAAATACGAAAGTGCTATCAAGTTGCCATAGTTGTCCATGACTTCTATAGTATGCTTTGTATCCACACAAAATAGATAGAATGGCTACTTCTTAGCGCAATAAGCACTCAACAAGACTTAGCTAAGACTTGGGAAGCTTCTCCACAAGCCAGCAGCAAGTTGGAACAAGCCAAGAGAATGGAAAACTCAATCCATACCTTGGAAGAGGAAGAAACAATGGCTACCACAAAACCTTGAGCTGAAGCTTCTTCATAGGCTCAAGGAAAATGATCGTTGAAGCTCGTTGATTCCAAGCTCTAATACCAATTCAAAGGTAGAGCTTGAATGTAAGCACACAAGTGAAAATAAGAGCAAAGCAAGAGCTATGGTGTATGGAGCAAGAGAGTAAGAGAGAGAGACACTGTATGTCACATTGATTCCACCTTTTTGGGCTTTACATGAAAGGCAAGAAATCTTTGGTTTAGTCTTGCTATAGATGGCATGAATCCATTCTCAACCTCGTACAATGTGTGGCTAGTAGTCCTTGTTAACTACAATATTCTGCCATGGCTTTCTACTAAGAAAGGACACACGATCCTTAGCTTGGACACTATAAAGTTAAGAATATGAATGTCTATCTCCATCCATTGGTTGACAAGTTTAAGATGTGGGAGGAGGGAATTAAAATGGAAGACATGGCTTTGTGGGTTTTAAGGAGTGCTCAAGTACATGAGTCTCCATTCCCACTACTTTCTCTAATACCATACTTTTAGGTTCATGTTGACAAGACAGATGGATTTTTGCAGGGCTAGTTATCTTAGGTTACCATGTATGTCCCATGCATGGACCAAAGTTGGACTCTCGAAAGCTCTCCGAGGATGAAGAAGATAGCTTATCAAGGATACGCAACATGCTAGAGAGTCATGATTTGAGAGAAGAATTCCTTGGATGATCTCTTGTAAGGATCAATTCCTAAAGGTGGTATAAGTGAAATATGGTGCATAAAGAATCACTTTCGAGTAGAATACGATGGTTCTCAATTTTGAATGAGTTGCCATATTGGACTCATTTGCATATCAATCATCTTTTGGATCCCATGCACATTTTCAAGAATGTTGGCCGCTTATTGTAGGACCATATCACATAAAAGAGAGACATGCTAGGGGAAAAGATGGACATGAAAGGAATAGGTAAGATAGAGGTGTATTAGCCACAAACAAGCTCTATGGTCATATGCAACTACCTTAGGCTCCTTGGGTCATAGTCACTAAAGAGAAGCACATGGTGAAGCAAATCTCTAGGTCTATCTACATGCCATTGAGTGTGATGTACTCTCTCAGGTTTGTGTTTTCTAAATATGACCAACTAACAAGATTCAATTGGTATAAGATATGCCAGGTTTGTATCGGCCAAGATAGTCATTGACTTGATTAAGTGATTGTTGTATTCTCTATTTTGCATAGATTTCTAATACTCAAAGTATTGAATTTGTGATAGTTCATACTATCAATCATGTTCACATAGGTTGTCTCACTCCAAAGATATATTCGACCATTTATAAATTGTCAAACTTAGTAAAATGGATCTCGTGGAAGAACATAATCATATTCTTAATTGAATCCAAAAGGTGTGGAAGTGGAGATAGTATGTCTCTTTGAGAAATACTTATTCATGACATAGATCTACCTCCTAGTACATCTTGTGAAAAAAGTAGAGGTTTTAGGACTAGTACATAACAACCGATGAATGTTCTTTTTAGAGCGCTTTATGAAAACCCTAAAAGGCTTTGTGCAATAGCCTACTCATCTAGAGGATAGCATGGTCAAAGGCTGTTGGCTAGTGTTAGAGGCTTTGGCACATGTTTTTGAGTAGCTTGTGATGGTGGATATAGATAATAGAATGCTATGGACCTAAAGGACAATGATAGACTAACTAGAGACATGGTAGTTGGAAATTGGACAAAGAAGCAAATGGATGGAACCATGCAGGATAAGGTGAATCACTTTTGTATGATGCACCATGCATCCATGGAGAAGTTGGTTTGTTAACCCCAAGGGAAAAGGAAAATTCAAAAATATGGAATAATGTGAAAAAAGACAGCCATACAAGGAATAAAAGAGGAAATGCCAAAAGTGCAAGGGTAACCGCAAAGGTCAAGTCGAAGGCAAAGGCACATTTTATAATGCAAATGTGTCACTAAAATTTTGTAAAAGAGCGCCACGCTCGCTCCTGTGTGAATTGTAAAACATAGATGGACATAGGTAAAGGGATAAGGCAAAGGCGCATTTTATAATGCAAAGGCACCACTAGAATTTTGTAAAAGAGCGCCAGGCTCCCTCCTATGCAAATTGTAAAACATAGACGGGCATAGTTGAAGGGATAATGTAACTAGAAGGGAATAGGCAAAGAGGACCTTGGCAAGATGCCCGGTCATGTAAAATGGGGATGGGTGCCCAAGGGATTGAGGGCTTGTATATAAACTCAAAAAGTCAATGAGAAGCTCATTCTTTGGTGTGTGTGGCTAAAGTGGTTTTCTTCTTCTCTTCTTCTTTTCTTCTTGCTTGCTTGTGTGTGCTTGAGAGAGGGAGTGTGAGAGTGTGAGAGTGTGAGGGTGAGAGACTGTAGTGGAGAAGCTCTCCATCATCTCCTCTCTTCCTCTTCTTTTCTCTTCTCTTCTCTTGTCTCACGCACGGCTATGGAGGATGGAGCTCAAAGGAGGAGGCTTGAGGTTGCTTGAGCTCGCATCTCAAATAGTGGAGCTACCGACTTGTTTGAGGAAGGAGGCTACTCATTCAAGCATCAAGGTAAGCTCACTACACCCTTGTGGGATCGAAAGCATGTGAGCTAGGTGAGAGATAGCCATTCGTGCTCGCTTGAAATGCTTGAAGCAACAAACGGTTCGTGGGTCTTGGCAATCAAGCATCAGCTCCCACTTTAGGGTTCATAGGTTTCAAGTTGCCAAAAGGCATTGAGAGGAAATGCGATTGAAATTTTGGTGTAGTACACATCAACAATCTATTTATTGCCATGAAAGTGGGTATACAAGTTGAAGAGTATCCCATGGTCACCTTAAGCTACCATATAAGGCTAAATTGGTTGCAAAGGGTTTTAAGCAATAGTATGGTGTTGACTTTAATGAAGTATTTTCTTTGTAGCCAAGATGACTACCCTACGCTTAGTCTTGGCCTTAGTTTCTCAATTAGATTTAAAGTTTTATCAAATAGATGTTAAGACGGCTTTCTTACATGGGAACCTACATGATGAGATTTATATGCAATAACTTAAGGGCTTTGCAAAAAAAGGCAAGGAATACCTAGTGTGCAAATTGAGGAAGAGTTTTTATGGACTTAAACAAGCACATAGGGAGTGGTACCATAAGTTTGATGATTTCATGCATTTGTAAGGGTATTCTCACAATTATATGGATTCATTTTTATACACAAATAAGTTCCATGATGATAGTCTTATTAGCTGGAGTGCTCATGCTAAGCTAGATGCTTTAAAGACTTAGCTCAGGAAGAGTTGTGAGATGAAGGACATGGGATAGGTCTCACACATAATTGATATGTGCATTACATGCAATCGCTCCAAGAGACTTCTCTACTTATCCAAGAAGGGCTGCATACATAGAGTACGTGAGTGGTTACATACATAGGATGGTAAGCCTATTGGTTGTCCTTTATCTTCTCATGTGAAGGTTAGTCAAGCCAATAGTCCTCAATTGAATGATGAGAGTGCTAAGATGGCCAAGGTTCCATATGCATATGCAGTGGGGAGTTTGATGTATGCCATGATAGCCACTTGTCCTAATAACATAGCATTTGCATTGGGAGTTGCGACACACTATATGGCTACACATAGTAGTAGGCAACATTGGGATATCATGAATGGTATCATGAGATACTTGAAAAGAATATTAGATATGTGCATTTGCTATAGCAACTCTAGCATATAAGAGTTGTGGGGTTACATTGACTCAGATTATGTAGGTCATATAGATAACAGGAAGTCCATCTCTAAGTATGTCCTTGCCTATGCTGGAGATGCTATCTCTCGGATGTCTAGGGCACAGAAATACACGGCCTTATCTACGACTAAGGTAGAGTATATTATAGCTACTGAGGCTTGCATCGAGACCCTATGGTTAGGCCGACAGACCTTGGTATTACTGTTAGAAGATAGGCACAGGAACCCACCATAAGCAAGGGTGTATGAGGGCAGGTGAGTGTGAATATCCTAAAGGACAGGGAAAACCCTAACCCTAGCCAGGCAAAGGCTATATAAACAGCCTATGGGACACAATCAAGGAGTGAGAGAGTGTACCCAAGTTGTACTTGTAAGCAACTTGGTAAACAAGATTTTTTTCTTGTACTTTGAGCTCTCTTCTCCCTCTTGTGCACACATTCCAATGCTTGCCTCTTTGATATTCTCACATGGTATTAGAGCCATCTCTGATCTACTCAGCTTCCCACAACTCTATCTTAGTTAAGTGCACAAGAAGAACTCCATTTTTTCATTCTATCTTCTAACACCTCCATAGCCTGTTCTGGACCCCCTAACCTTGGTAGACTTGCTGCATGCATATGAGGGAATTTCAGCTCTTGCTATCTTCTAGAAACCTTCACTCCACCTCAGGGCACAACTGCATGGCATGCTAGAGCTCAACATTGGGTGGCAGTCCCTCAAGAGCATGGTATTGCGGCTTTTCTCAGAACGGTGTAGTTCTGAACAATCTAGCAGTTCGTACGGTGGCGCGGCCTGTAGCAGGCACAATGATGGCAGTGACCATGGGGATTTGATAGTCCCCCAAGTGGGCTATCTCCATACAAGAGGGTTTCTTGAAACTCTTCTTCTGCTACTCCCATAGAGTCAAACCCTAACTCTGAGTTTCATGGTAGCCATAGCCACAAGCTTGAAAGCTTGACCTTCTTGTTTTTTTCATCTTCTGCTGTCAGTAACAATGATTTTAATCACTGAGGTATCTCTTCCAAAGTCAATTACTAATCTGGGAACTCCATTTCAGAGGTTCTTTCACTTGGTAGGGCATCACCAAGCTTATCGAGACCGACATCTACCATCTCTAGTAGCATAAACTAGAGATGAGTGCTGGTAAGCACTGAAGCGCATCGCTCAATCATTTTGCTATTGGTATTTACTCAATCTGAGTTTTTCATCAGAAAATTAAAACCATTAAGTGCTCTACTTCATTTTGCAAGGCTATGTATACAACTGTTAACACATAGACCATCCTATCCTAAACTTGTGTTGCTTGCTGCATATCATGTGTGATTTCTTTCAAATATCTTGGTCAATGAAATCAAAGAGATGACTGTCATTGTACTCTCCTCGGAGTCATTAGCAACAAGCGTTGAAATCATAGACTGTCCTTGTCCAACACAAGGTTCATCTACTAAACCATACCACAAGGAGGAGCTAGAAGTCAAGTCTAGGTTCACATCGTTGAAGCCTAAAAAGACCATTAGACCTCAGAAGAAGATTGCACATAAGAAAGGATCACCAAAAGTCATATTTTGAAGTACTATATATGTATGATTTTCAGCCTTTCTCTTCATTGCAATTTTGAATATCAATTGTTTGTAAGGGTGTCCTTGATTTGCTTCCGCATTCATTGGCAAGTTTGTAAGGGACTAGACATTGCCCTTGTCTTAGAAAGTGGTAAGACCTTCCCAATGGCCACAACATATAATGATGTCCGCCCTCAAATTTGTAAATTTGATGGCAAAGATTTCCACCCATGGTAGGTACTTATCAAGTACAAGATGATAGAGAGAGGGTATTGGCCTCTCATTCAAGGCACTAGAGCTGTAAACTCTGCAAATTTGGTTGATGTAGAGGATGACCAATGTGCCCAAGCAATCATCATGTTACACTTAGATGAGTCCTTGATTCATCATGTTGATCAACTAAATACCACTAAAGAAAAAAGGGATGAGCTTGAAAAGCTCTATGGAACCACTGGTAAAAATACTAAAATCTTCCTTAAAATTGAATTCTTTAGCTTGGAATATAAATCAAGAGAAGACTTGGGAAAATTCATTTCTCACATGAAGGGTCTCATGGCATAGCTTGCCTCAGTACAAGCTCCAATCCATGAAGAGGATGATATTGCTATTCTTCTAAAAGCTGTAAAGAAGGTGTTTCCTACCATTGTAACCACTCTTACCAACATTCCAAATCCTACCTTGGCAAGTACCATCAAATCCTGTTTGGATGAAGAAAAGAGGAACCACAAAGAAGGTAGCACCAGTCAGGCATCTTCAACTTCTCGTGATCAAGTTTGGTACATACAGTTCTCACTAAATGTTCTTTTTGTAAGAAAAAAGGGCATACTGTAAACAACTGTTGGAAGAATGAAATGTAAAAAATGCAAGAAGATAGGCTATATCATTAGTAAATGCCCCAACATTCCTGAAGTACCCAAAGAACTGGTGGCCAACTATGTCTCCAATCCATTTGATGATCGACTTTTTTGAGTCTCTAAACCATCTACCTATAAACACTCTTGTAGCCTAATCTATAAAGGCATCCCATTTGTTTGAGAGGGGACACCTCACATGCTTTGTAATCTGATATCACCCTGGCATTGAGGGGGGGTGTTAGAAGATAGGCATAGAAACCCACTGTAAGCAAGGGTGTATGAGGGTAGATGGGTGTAAATATCCTGAAGGACAGGGGAAACCCTAACCCTAGCCAGGCAGAGGCTATATAAACAGCCTATGGGTCACTATCAAGGAGTGAGAGAGTGTACCCAAGTTGTACTTGTAAGCAACTTAGTAAACAAGATTTTGTTCTTGTACTTTAGCTCTCTTCTCCCTCTTATGCACACATTCCAATACTTGCCTCTCTGATATTCTCACAATTACTAGCACTCCTACACTGCATTCAAATTCTATGAGTGCCATTCAGTTGACCCATAATCTGGTCTTCCATATGTGAAGACTAAGCACATTTGAGGTTCACTATCACTTTATCAGAGAGGTGGTAGAGGAAAAGTCCGCTGAGCCGATGATAAGAATTCTACATATTTACTCACTAAAAGTCTCTCAACAGAAAAAATTGCCTTCTTTAGGAGGTTCATGGTGGACATAGGATGAGATGATATCTTTCCTCATCCTATTGTATTTTATGTACATATTGTACTTTTCTCATTTTCTTATACTCCTCACACTGAGGCACAATTGCCTTTAAGTGGGAGATTGTTGTTGGGGATAAAGGCACATGTGCCTAATTGCCCACATTTATTCAATGTACATTATTCCCACACACTTGTATATTGCAAATGGTGGGCACCCATGATTATCACTTTATTACTTATTCTTTTAGTGACTATTGAATAAGGGAAGGTCAGTCACACATTGTGACTATTAGAGTTTCCACATACGATGTCTTTCTCTTGCTCTCTTGCTCCATCCGCCATAACTATTGCTTTGCTCTTGCTTTCGCTTATGTGCTTCCACTCGAGCTCTACCTTTCAGAAAGTGTCTAAGAATCCTATAAAAGACCATTTGACCCTGTAGGTCTTGTTGATACCTATAAGTACCGTAATTAAGACTTGTTAGCCCCATGGACTCATATTCTCCTCGAAAGAGCACAGAATCATTGGCATATGTATAAATGCTCTTGTTATCCATATCTAGCTTTCAACAACACTTATCTTGCATCATCACAAGACTAGCATCATGTTTCTAGATAGCAATATGTGACATTTCAGTATTCTGAAAAATCCCAAAAACATTAAAAAATTAGAATACTTTTTTATATATAAAAAATAAGTGTGTACTATATACCTAAACAACTGGATCACACTTACATCACTCCATTTGTACTTTGCTTGTCTACTCAAGCACGCAATAAGCTTCTTTAAGTGGGATACTCAAGACCCATCATATCATGGTATGGACACCTCCTCTTTCAATAGATTGAATGTCTCAACATTTATGGGTCGTAATGCCTCAATTATCACTTCCATCTCAAGCTCTAATATTTGAGGAAGATTCGGTTGGTCCCCAATTGCTTCTCCAATGGAGGGTGCACTAGATAAAGTGCCTTTTAAAGAGTTTATTTGCTTGAGTGCTCCTTGTATGCACACCCACAAACTCTTCTTATCAAGCACAAATTTTTCTTAGATGCAGATTTTCATAGATGAATAATGTTATTGAAGAATATTTCAATGAAAGTTTGACTATAAAGCACAATTAGTGCACACTTTTCTTATCACTAACTCGAAGTCTAAGATTAATTGATCAATCATTTCTAATTGAAACTCAATGTAGCATCACATATGGTCTATAAATAAACAACACTTTAAGCAAATTGCAAACTTGCATGGAGTGTAAGGACATGGGATATGGTGATTAAGATATGCTTCTTGATCTCTAGCATCATTGTAGTCATCATCATTGATAATTTTTACTATAGTAGGATAATACATCATTTAAATGATCAGGTCACCTTTCCTAAGCCAAGTGGAAATCAACAAATCTAATAGATTTTCATTAAAAACTCTAAAATTTAATGATAGGCAAGCTGGTGTTTCTATTCATAGACAAGCAACTATTGCTATTTTTGGTATTCTTAACTTCTAGATTGAAAAAAAAAACCAAAATCTCTAATCTAATCCAATTTTAGCCAACCAAACTTATCTTCTCAAATCATTTTCCAACCGTGCATTGATATTTTCCTATCTAATTTCCTATGTATGTCTTGCAAGGTCTCCACCATGGTATATTTTACTTATATAGATGACACAGATAATTGGTATATTGCAATTTCATTTGGACTTAGAAATGGAACCAAAATGTCATCCTAAGACAATAATATAATAGATTTAAATGAAATCATGTATACTAATTTATGCACTCATACCCCTCTCATGGCCTCTCATTGTGCAAGCATCCATGCCGTGCCGATCATGCTTGCCTAGCCTATCCAAAAAGTTACTCTATGGATGTTGTGCCTATCTTGCTTGCTTGGTCAATTCTCTACTTATGTTCTCTAAAGTCAAAAGTATGCATCTCTCTCTCTCTCTCTCTCTCTCTCTCCCTCCCTTTCTCTCTCTCTCTCTCTCTCTCTCTCTCTCTCTCTCTCTCTCTCTCTCTCTCTCTCTCTCTCTCTCTCTCTCTCTCTCTCTCATCACCCTTTCCTTCCCTATCTCTCCTTCCCTATCTCTCTTTCCCTCTCCCTCCCCTTCTTTTATTACTTCCAAAGCCCTCTCTCTATATATCTCTCTTTAAATTGCTCTCTCCATCTCCATCCCCATTCCCCCCCCTTCTCTCTCTCTCTCTCTCTCTCTCTCTCTCTCTCTCTCTCTCTCTCTCTCTCTCTCTCTCTCTCTCTCTCTCTCTCTCTCTCTCTCTCTCTCTCTCTCTCTCTCTCTCTCTCTCTCTCTCTCTCTCTCTCTCTCTCTCTCTCTCTCTCTCTCAAGCACAATGCATTAAGAAAAATGAATAAAGAAGAGAAAAAAAGCTTACCTCAGTTATCAAAGAAGTACGTTTTCTTCCAATGCCGCTTCTTCTTCTTCTCCTTCACAGTCTTCCTCCTCATTTTTTTCTTCTTCTCCTTCATGGGCATTGTCTCATTCACTCACTCTCACACACACACACTCTCTCTCTCTCTCTCTCTCTCTCTCTCTCAACCGCCCTTTTTTTCTTTATTTCTCTATTTCTCTTTCTCTCAAGTTTCATGCTATAGAAAATGTCGTGAACTGGTTTTGGTGCTTTTTTTCTCCATAGTGATATGTTTCTATTTATGTCACTAAACACATTGGTATCTGAGTTGGTAAAATTGTCTGCATTTGCCTTGGTATATCCATCGGTATATGCATCGCTATCTAGCAATGCTTTTAGTGATGCATATAATGATACCGAAGGAAAGCGTCGCCACCATTCGTTGCTATACTCTCAATGCCTTGTAATATTGAATTTACAAAGAAAGCAGCAAGGGATATAACGATGGATGAGATATTAGAAGTTGGTAATAAAAAATTGTGTGAGAGATGGGAAAGACAACATATAGCTAATAACCACCTAGACCATATTTGTGATCAAAACAAAAGGGATTTTGCTTAACTTGATTGCAAGATTGAGAAAGTTGCTACTTAAAAGCTTAAAAGTGTAACTCAAATTAAGGGATTGACATTAAATCTCTTGGTCATGGGATTTTAAACTACTAATTGCTACAAAAGTGGATAGGAGGGAATTACAATGGGAATTTGTCTAACACTTGTTTCTTTAACATAGACTTTGGCAACTCTGTTGTGACTTGTACATGCTCAAACTACTACAAGATCTATCCATCTCACAGAGTGACTCACTAGCAAATGTTCATGCCACATGTTAGGATGTGCATATGGATGCCTTGTCTTTGCATTCACAAGCCTTGGCTCTACATTCACAAGCATGAGATGGTTCCTTGTGGCCATAGTACAACCCTCTTCTGCCTATTCACCAAGCTATTTTCCCTTCAAGCTTGAGTGATGTATTGGTGGGTTCTCTAAGAATTGACATAGATGAGCACCTATCATTGCACATCTTATGGCACGGTGGCCTTGTGTGACCCTACTACCCATAATAATGACAAGAGAGAACTAGGACCACAAGATTTATTGTGTGATTGCCCATTGAGTCTCTACCACAATTATTATTCCCATTACACCTTTCATGCCCGTCACTATAAGTGCATGAGAAGTATGGGCTGCATAAGCATTCTTTCTATTTACTTCCTTTTTAAGCAAAGCACCCTCTACATCCTTGAGCCGAAATCCACCTTTAGGAGGTTTGCAGTCATAGTAGTACAAAATGTGTCCCAAGACTTAGGTAGTGTAACAAGTAGGAAAATAGACTTATATTCTCCTCAAACCTAAGGCCCTATGAAGTAAGCTAACTAAAAGTGGAATGAAACTCATTTAAGTGAGAAAACATATGCATTCCTTTCTTTGTACAAAGGTCCATGAGTTTCTTAAGCTAATACAATTGAGTTACATAGCTCTACTTGTCATAGAAATCACAAATATTTTTTCATAATGCATATGTACCACCCTCAATCTCAATGATAGTGAAGTATACTTGATTTGGAGCATCCGATTCGATTTTTGTGTGGATGTTTGATCGGACAGATGGGCTAGTTTGATTCTAATTTCAAATTTTGGATGCTCCTGATTGGATTAGACCGTTCGATTTGGGGAATCAGACTGTCTGATCCTGCCTGCACAAACACACAACAAGGCACTAAATTGATGTGTTTGGTTTCGATTCTCAACCCCGGGGCCCTGCAAACTCCAAACATAATCTATGATATATAAACAATTGAGGTAGCTCACTTGTAGGCGTATATGCACTCGAATCATGCAAATCAATGCGATCTCCACTCCCTTGGTTTCCTACAATCTCTCTCTCTCTCTCTCTCTCTCTCTCTCTCTCTCTCTCTCTCTCTCTCTCTCTCAATCCGTGCAAGTAAAAATGAGATCTTTGAATGAGCTCCAAACAGGATTTCTAATCGATCCCATGTCGCGTAAGAGGTTTCGTAGTCATCAACATGATGAATATAGTTGTCATCAAGTTCGATCTTGATAATAGCTCAAGCCTTATCATCATTTTTTTCCCATATGACTAAAAGTGTAGCTTCCCTTGGTTTCTTTTCTTGACCACGTGTGATTGACCACAAGTCTTTCTTTATTAGGATTAGTTTGGTCCTAGTTTACCATGTATGGAATCCAATGCCATTGAATTGGGATGTCGGTGAGTCCTTGCCCATGTTGATATTGCAAGATCAGCAACAAATTGGCTCCAAAAAATTCAAATATAGTTGAGCACAAGTGCCAAGAAGCACTAGGTGATTAGTATCAAGAGATACTAGGTGATTTGGAGACTATGATGCCTTTGAACTTGGAATCTTCAAGATCTTGCAAGTTCAAGTCTTCCCCTCCTTGATTTGATGCTGGAGTTGCAAAAAAAACTGAGAGTAGTTGAGGAGAAGTGTTGAATTTGAGTGTGTCAAAGGACACAAGAGGATTAGTGTTAATCAACACTAGTATTAAGAGATACAATGTAGTTGGCACTTGATGTTGAATCTTCTTCTTGCTGATTCGAAATGGAAATTTAGCTGGGAAATTAGTGTTGTAGTATATCAGAGAGTTAATGACATTACTGAGCCAAAGGAAGTAGGAAAATGAAGAAAAAATTGAGCTCCGAGGTTGATGGCTATGGAGTCTGCATTAGGGTTTCTAGGGGCAGCCTTGTTTTTCAACTCTTGTGAACTAAATACTTGATCATTTTCAAAACTTTCTTTATAGAAATGAAGCTTAAGAGATAGGCTATCAAATCCCTATGATGCTGGTTAGCATCGCGATGTATGCAAGCCGATTGAACCGTACGAACGACAGAGGGCACAAATTGACCTCCTGCAATTGAGATTCCACACAATGCTGGATAGTAGAAGCACCAATATCAAGTTTTGATGTGATGGGTAGGAGCACCCTGAGTCAAGGAGTATTTGCTTAGAAGAAACCACAAGCTGAAATGGCCTGGAGAGGGAGATTCAAGTCCTCCACTGAAGGTGGGTAGCTATGGAGGTAGGTGAGAGATTCATGGAAAAATGGAGTAATAATTAGATATAATATGCTGCAATAATTAGAAATGAAGAAAGAAGAGTTATTTTTAGTTCTAGTCATGGATTCGATGGAAGACCTGATCGATTATGATTATATGGATGTGCATCCGACGATGGCAGAGATTGGAAGATATGATGGCACAAGCTTAGATACAGTGAGTGCCATCATAGCAACACAGGAACAAATTACCTTGGTTGAAGAAGATTACCTTGTGCCAAATGTTGAATTTGAAGCACTATAGCATTATCTATTCAGACCAAGGCTCCAACTTCCTACTAAGGAGTTTGTAGATCCCTATGCCCAAAGAGGTGTCTCACTTGACACACGAGAAAATGAAGATACAAGATGATCTAGAGAAGATGAGATTTCTAACTACCACATATTTTTATGCGACGAAACTTTATGATAGGGTGCATCAGGTCCCCGAGAGTGCACTGGTGAAATCTTGGCAAAAAATAATGCCTATAGCTGCCCTGGCATATGGGGCCACTTTCTTCCACTGATGAAATCTTGGCAAAAAATGATGCGTGTAGTTGCCCTCTATCCAAAGTCTGGCTTGCCAGATAGGGCAGCTGCGCTAGACTTCGAAAAAGGCAGCTGCAAGCATCATTTTTTGCCAAGATTTCACCAATCGACTCGAGGGGACCCGATGCACCCTACCGTCAAGTTTCGTTGCTTTTTTATAACTCTAGGCTAGTTGCTAATTATATTGTTTGATTTGACTTTGTCATTCAGCATAGTATATATAGATGAGTTTGCATCAAGGCAAGGAGGAGCTTGGCGAATCAACAAAAGGATTCAACTCTAAGGAGTACATTGGCAACCTTGTTGTGGACTTGCTGGTCTTCCATAAGAAGTGCTCACCACGAGGACAGGAAACAATCATGAAAATTCAAGCTTTTGCTAAATATTTATTGAATAAATGTGTGATTTGTGTAAGTGTGATGATAATGTGGTATATGAATGATGCATTCACATACGTTAACATAATCCAATTTAATTATGGCAATGCGTAGTACTGCACTTGTGATTGTGCATAGGCAATAACATAACTCGTATACGTATGTATTACTACTTTCGATGTGTACGTATGTTAAACAAAAATTGAGAGTCGTGTGTTTCAAGAAACAAAACAAAACAACTTTATTTAATTATTTGAATTCAATACACATCGCATTAGATATTTTATACACACACACACACACACACATACACATTCCAATGTGGCAAAGTATACAAACGTTTTGGCCTTCCAAGATGCTATGGTGCTATAACACTCATTACAAAACCTTGTATCATTAATCTCATAACCTAGGAGTCCCCTTGCCATGTCGAAGCCGAATGATAAAGTTCATAGCTTTATCTATGATTGTGGCGCGCTTTGCATGGAGGATGGCCACTTGCTATGTATCATCCGAACAATTCAATGAGAAACCCCTCTGCAGTCATTTGCAATGCCTCCATAGCTGCAACAATCCACCTTCCTACTGGTGGGTCATCCCGCACTCACACCGAAAATCTTTCCATCCCTATTAGCTCCAAGTCTTGCATAACTTCCTGAACAACCTTTTGAAAAGATCTTTTCGAGATGGGAAGCTCATATCCACGCCGGATTCTCCTTATCTCCAGAAGGGCGACAAGGCCCCCCGGCTCACATGCTCATCTTATTTTTTTTCCAGAAAAGGATTCCCTACTACAATCTAAGCATGATACTCTGATACATCCTTTATGAAGTAACTTTGATTCAGATAGTAGATATCTAGGAATCTATATTTTTTAGGGACTTCAAGAAATTCGTCCTTTTCGTAGTTGTGACGGCTAGAGCAACCTCCTACGACTTTTACTCTATCAGTTGTTTGGAAGGATCTTCGTAACTTTCTCATAGATATACTGGTTTAGTTTGATCTTGTTGCGTCTAGTATACAAGGTTAAGTTTATATTGGCTTCATAAAATAGATAGATCTCGACAACTTTAAGATCTTCTATCCATTTTACCATTTTCAGATTATTCTGAAGATAAGCTAGATGACTTGCATTGGTATAGTAGTATGCTTCACTAATCATCCATCGTATTTCACAATATAGAGGCGAGGGGTTATACAACTAATCTAGTACACGTATCATCTAAATTCTCCATGCAAAACTGAATGAATACATAGTAGACATAAACATTACTCGAAAGATCAAGAATCGTTTCCAAGATTCGTTATTTTGCCATAATTCAAAAATATACATTAACAAAGAGAAGAAAGCATGTCCTATGTTGTATTTTTAAAATATATATTTTTCTTAAGCTTACGTCATATTCTATACTAACGTGCGCTCTGATACCAACTGTGAGGTGTCCGCCAAGGCGCGCCTTTTTTATAGTCCATCAGTAGGTTTTCCAAATGACGCTGCTTGGTGCTCCCTTGGAACATCATGGGGTTTATCACTTAGACCCCACTAAGTCTGCATCACAACGGAAGTGTTCCAGTGCCGAACCCACTAGGATCGACCTGAATTTTTGGGTACCTAAAATCAGACGAGTCTCCTAACAGTCAGCTAGCGTCAGTAATTTCGAGTTCCCACTTCTACAAGATTACTTGATCTGAAACGGACTTGCCATTGTCAAGATTGTGGGAGAGAAGGAAGGAGTCTCACTTGAAGCTTTCTTGCTTGCACAATGGGGGAATACACACAGAGATGGAGGCTGAAAATAGTTTTTCTCTTCTTAGTTGTGTAAGCCAAAAGAACTCACGTACATAGAAATAGAAGAACCCTATATATGGGTCTCAAACCAAACTCAACTAACTAAGGTGGCATACTAACTGAGCCACGAACTAGAGTAGATAAGGATAGCTGTCATCTAGCTATTATTCATGGGCGGTGTACCAACCGCATCTGACTGACAAGTCGGTGACATAAATACACAACGGTCACCCTGGCGTATCATGAGTGGAGCTCGATATCTCAACACTCTCCCTCGAGCTCAATCCCAATTCCTGCACACCAAGCAGGTCTCTGAACTTGTGCAGCTTCTCTACGCCCAATGCCTTCGTGAATATGTCAGCTACTTGATCATCTGTGCTGACATAAACTAGATCAATAAGACCTAGTAAAACCCTCTCCCGCACATAGTGATAATGCACCTCAATGTGCTTTGTTCTAGCATGATAGACTGGATTATTTGCCAAGTGTATACTACTCATGTTGTCACAATAAATGACAACTGGCCCATCTGTAGGCTGATGTATATCATAAAGTAGCTTATGCAACCAAGCTACCTCACATGCAGCCATTGCTGCGCCCCTATACTCAGCCTCTGTGCTGGATGAGGAAACTGTAGGCTATTTCTTGCTGCTCCAAGTGACTGCAGCACTCCCAAAGGAGAACACATATCCACTGGTAGATCTTCTATCAGAAATGCTACCAGCCCAATCAGCATCAATGTATCCATGCAACTGTATCTGAACCCCAATCTCATAAAATAGTCCATACTGCAATGTGGACTTCACATACCTGAGTATGCGTCTAGCCGCATCCAAATGCGGTTTCCTTGGAGCCTGCATAAACTGACTTACCAATCCAACAGCATAGCTCAAATCTAGCCTGGTAACAGTCATGTAAATCAAGCTTCCTACTATGCGTCTGTACATAGTAGGGTCTTCCAGAAGCTCACCTGCATCTGCGCTCAGCTTCACATTCTGCTCCAAAGGAACTGAAATAGGCTTACAGCCTGTCATCCCATATTTGGACAGCATGTCCAATCCATAATGCCTCTGCAAGAGCTGTATCCCACTTGGTAATCTAATCATCTCAATGCCCAAGAAATAATGCAGCTCTCCCAAATCCTTCATCTCAAACTTCTGCTTCAATAGCACTTTCACATGAAGGATATCTTCATCACTGTCACCTGTCATAATCAAATCATCAACATAAATGACAAGTAGCATAATACCTTTCTCTGTTTTTCTCACATAAAGTGAGAAATCTGCCTTGGAAATTTGAAAGCCAATAGTGACAAGATACTGTCCTATCTTGTCAGACCATGCTCTAGGTGCTTGCTTCAAGCCATACAAAGCTTTCTTCAACCTGCAAACAAACTCAGGATGAACAGCATGCACATAACCTGGTGGCTGCTCCATATAGACCTCTTCTTGTAAATCACCATGCAAGAACGCATTCTTTACATCCATCTGATGTAAAGACCATCCCTTTGATGCAACCATAGCAATGACTGCTCTTACGGTTGCCATCCTTGCAACCGGACTGAATGTTTCTTCATAGTCAATGCCATATGTTTGTCCATACCCCTTGACTACTAATCTTGCCTTGTATCTGTTCACAGAACCATCTGCATTGTGCTTCACCTTATAAATTCACTTACAGCCAATTGCATTCTTACCTTTAGGCAAAGGTATCAATTCCCATGTAGCATTTGCTTCCAAGGCATCCATTTCTTCATCCATGGCTTTCTCCCATTTTTCTTTTCCCATGGCTTGCTCAAAAGAAGTGGGTTCTGGTTACTGTATCACTTTGACCATATATGCATAGTGAATGGATGTAAATCCATCATATTTCAGCCTATCCACAGGATACCTAGCTCTTGTAGACCTACACAAAATAGGTTCACTCCCAGGTGCTCTCAAAACATCCCTGGTCTTCCTTAATCCAGGTGTAACAATAGAAGGAATACCCAACTCATCATGAATGCTCTGTTCTGAGCCACTGGATTCACCATCCACATAAGAGTGACCTGCATTCACATCAAACATGAGCTGATCAACCTTCTCTTTTCCTTTTCGTGATACCTGCATACCACTATCTGCATTGCTTTGAGAAGATTCTCCTGATCTCAATCTGCTTGTCCATGGCGAAGAATGTGAAGCACTGTTAGAGGACGCTCCAGGTCCACTAATATTTTGTGACTGCTGCTGTGAATTTGGTGCAGCATTACCATTTTGTGCATCTACATCATCAATCACATTTACTGGTTTATACCAGCTACTCATCTCATAAAAAACAATATCTCTGCTCACTGTAAACTTACGAGTAGAAGGGTTATAGCATCTATACCCTTTTTGCTGCAAAGAGTAACCAATAAAGATGCACTTCTCAGCTTTTGGATCCAACTTGGATCTCAACTCATCTGGCACATGTATATAGGCAATGTAACAAAAAATTTTCAAATGAGAAATATCTGGTTTCCTACCAGTATATCTCTCCTCTGGAGTCATCACATGTATTGCTGCAGTGGGAGTCTTATTCATTATGTAGACTCCTGTAGCAACTGCTTCAGCCCAATAAAAATCTGGCAGGTCTTTTTCATTGAGCATGGTACGAGATACCTCCCAATATACCTGTTTTTCCTTTCTGCAATTCCATTTTGTTGTGGGGTATGACTGCATGAATATTGCTGCTTTATGCCATGCTCTTGCAGGAACCTTGCAAACTCATTTGAGAGGTACTCTCCCCCTCCATCTGACCTTAGGCATTTTATTTACAGACCTGTTTCTTTTTCAGCCATAGCTTTAAGAGTTTTGAAATGCCCAAAAACTTCACTTTTCTTTTTCATAAAATACACCCAAACTTTTCTGCTATAGTCATCAATAAAAGTGACAAAATAATGACAGCCTCCAAGAGATGCAGCTTTAGTAGTCCACACATCAGAGTGGATTAATTCCAATGGCTTCTTACTCTCTTGAACATGTCTAGGAAATGGTTTCCTTGCCTGTTTTCCAAACTGACAGGCTTCACATACCTTATGCATTTCTGCAACCTTGAATTTAGGCAATCTTGCAACAATGTTTTGGGCCTGCATTGATTTAAGTCGTTGTACATTAACATGACCAATGCGTTTATGCTAGATATCAATATCTGCAACTACACCGGTCCCATTTGCAAACATTGTTGCACTCCATTCAAGCATGTCTGCATCCAATGTAAACATTCTGCCTTTCTTCTTTCCTTTTGCTATCAAGCGACCTTTATTTTTCATATCCTCAACAAAGCATCCATGAGGATTAAATCTGACCTGCAAGCCCTGCTCAACCATTTAACCAACAAAAACCCGATTCTTGGTGATATTCGGGACATGAAATACATCGGACAGGTATTTCTTTTTCCCATCCTGCATAAACAAAGGAATTTTTTCAATCTGCATAATAGGATGTGCAGTATCATCACCAGTCTCCACAAATCCTAGTTTTTCCATTTTCCTTGCATCCTCCATCCATTTTGCATGACCTGTCATGTGGTTTGATGCACCTGATTCAACATACCATACATCGTTGCTTTCTTCTGCACTTGCCACAGAATTGTTCATGTGCTGCACCATAAACAAATGCTCATTTCTGTCATCACCCTGTCTACTAGAAGATGCATTATTCCCTTGTTGCAATTTCCCATTCATGATGTCATTCTGCTTTTTATAGCAGTCTTTAGCCATATGACCCATTTTACGACAGTAGTAGCATTCAACATTGCTGTTTGCATTTTGGCCTCTTTGCCATCCACCACGACCTCTTTGGCTCCCCCTGCCTCTAGAGTTACCACGTCCTCGTCCATAGGACTGGTTTTCTTGAGTTTGCTACATATTCTGATTTCTACCATGGCCTCCAAATCGGCCTCCTCTACCTCTGCCTCTACCTCTTCCAGCATTAGAGTAGAAGACAGCTTCTTTTGAAGTTCCTCCTGAAGAAGATGCACCACCATTTCTTTGCTCCTCAGAGATTAGAAGATCAATCAGCTCCTCAAAATTAGGAAATCTTTCACGAACTGAAATGGATGTTCGAAACTGTGCATAATCCTTTCCTAGACCATTCAAGGTCACAGAAACTAAATCATCATCTTCCACTGGCGACCCAATGGAAGCAAGTGCATCTGCAATCTTCTTCACCTTCATGTGGTAGTCATTGATGCTCATACTTTCTCTTTGCACATTATGCAACTCTTGCTTGAGCTGCATTTTTCTGGCTTGCGTATTTGTGCTATACATTTTTGACAAAGTATCACATGCCTCCTTTGGCGTACTTGCATCCTGAATATGTACAATCATAGAGTCTGAAATACTGATAGACAGCACGTACATAACTTTCCTGACTCTCTCATGCCATGCTTTAAATGCCTGCATTTGCTGTTGATTGGGAACATTAGGAAGAACTGGTTCTTCTTCATTTCCTGCAACAAATTCCCAATATCCTTTTCCCATAAGGAAATTCGTCATTCTAAACTTCCATGCTTGGAAGTTGTTCTTGTCAAGCTTTTCAGTGACAATCTGTGAAAGAGAATCAGACGCCATTACAGAACACTGCAAAAAATTCTGTCACTGCAAAGAACACGGCAAATCTACAAAACTGGCGAAAGTGGTATTTGACCACACAGTCACTTCCTAGTGACGATTTTGCATATACAGGAACCAAGGATGATTCTGTAACTCCCAATGTCTCTGCACACGAGCATACGATGCAATATCTGTGGTAACTTTTCTCCGACCTGTAGAACAGTGGTCGCACAGCATAAAACAGGGCTTTTTCCTGAGTGCGTGCAGAAAACTTCCGCCTCCAAAACAGGCCCCGAAATGGCCTCAAATAAAAAAAACAGGGTCGCCAAGGGCTAAAGCCCTTACCCACAGCATATACTGCCCTCTTGCTTCACCGCGAAGGGCGTCTCAACCTGAGACAATGCACTCTTGCAATTTCCGGCTGTGCTGCCTGCAGAGATCTGCTCCCAAAATAGAAAATGAAAGCAACACTGCTCCTCTTACCAGAATACCGCGAGCCTGGCTTGCTTTCTTGAGCTCCTTACTACGAACAAGGCTCTGATACCATGTCAAGATTGTGGGAGAGAAGGAAGGAGTCCCACTTGAAGCTTTCTTGCTTGCACAATGGGGGAATACACACAGAGATGGAGGCTGAAAATAGTTTTCCTCTTCTTAGTTGTGTAAGCCAAAAGAACTCACGTACATAGAAATAGAAGAACCCTATATATGGGTCTCAAACCAAACTCAACTAACTAAGGTGGCATACTAACTGAGCCACGAACTAGAGTAGATAAGGATAGCTGTCATCTAGCTATTATTCATGGGCGATGTACCAACCACATCTGACTGACAAGTCGGTGACATAAATACACAACGGTCACCCTAGCGTATCATGAGTGGAGCTCGATATCTCAACAGCCATTACACTTGGTTCAAAGAGAATGGGAGACGGAGGGAAGTACGGTACGTCAACCCTCCTACCCATAAGGCAAAATCCCATTCCGGTCCCCTAAAACAATGCAAGTCGGTTCTACCTAATGACTAATTGGTCAATTTATCAACTTCCTATTTCTATCGTCGATTTGGAAAAGCTCTCGACTAACCGGGACCACCCTAGCATTGGATGGACCCGTCGGGGGTTACGCCTACTCATTTTTCTTTGATGACAGAATCATCTTTTTTTTAAAAAATACCTATAGCATATTTATTGGAACATATACAACTAGATTCCTTAATTAGTCTGTTAAATCACAGGTTCATTCACGTAGTTTTTCTCACAGACATGCATACAATTCAAACAATCCTTGAATAAAACAAACTTCTTTATTATATTGGAATCTTATTACAATTTCCATCTTTCTGACCCTACGGAAGATACACAGAACTCCATAAGGGTATTCTGCACACCAAGATTCCAATGTAACTAGTATTTAGAGTTCCAGGATCCCATCCTGGGTCACAAAGGGGCTTGTCAGATTCTATGAATAATGCAGGATTTACATCCAGAGCTCCCCCTAGCACCCACATTTCCTACTGCCCGAGACTATCCGTATGGATAAACCTTTTGCTACTTATGGAGCCGATCTAAGCCTCTCAAAGCGATAATCATAATCCTCTTGAAGTAGAGTCTCGTAGCTAGCTTGGGGGTAGCCTAGCACGACCTTTCCTTTATCCTATTTGTCAATGTTCTTAATTAGATATCTAGATTCTAGCAAACACAAACAGTTCTTTCAAATGTATATCAAATGATGTAATGACAATCACACCATTGTGCAGTTCACACCTTCCATAGCCAAGTTAGATCTTATCCTAAGGTAACCTTACATTCTAATGAGGATTCTCCTCCCCGTAAAGAAGTGCTGAGTACATCTCTTACAACATGTTAAGTAAGGCATTAATTTCCCATTTGGGCTATCTTACCCAACATAAGCAAAATTCCTTAGAGAAATATATTGTGCCAATAACTTAACAAGATGACTTACAGATCCTTTAAATAGAGTTTCACTTTTTAAGCGTTAGGTAACACTTAACCTTGTCGCATTTGACAGTTATTATGTCGAGTTATTTTACTAATCTCGAGTGCACATAAAGTCATATGTGCAATAACCTCTTGCAACTATTTCCATCATGATTCTATGATTTAGAATCTCAATTAAGCTAACTACAAATCATATCAATTAATTGTTTGTGCATGTACTAGTATACTTTCTAAATGAAATTATCAATTCATGTAAGTGTAAAATATAGAGCTAATATTTTACGTAATTAATTCTTATATGAATGATGTCCGTGCGATCTAACAAGTAGCTCTTGTATCGTTTGATGCAAAGGCTAACATTTATTTTTTGTAGAAATTGGGCATAAACCTTATTATTTTATGTGGCGAAATAATAGCCTAGTAATGATTGAATAACCTGGTTTGGCACGATGGCATTGGAACTTTTGTCTTTGCTCATGCTCACGTTCACCACATCCAATGTTTCGTTGTTGGTAGTGGAAGCTCCAACAACCTTGAGCACTCCCGTATCTCTAGCAATAACCGTTCCCTTGACCAATTGCGATGGTTCTCATGGTCTTTTCACCTTGTTGATTTGGATCCATCATTTGCAAGTGGATTCGAGAGAAAAAGAATGAGGATTGAATTTCAAATGGGAGAGCGTAAGAGAAGATGGCTTAGTCGAAGACCGAGATAGGGGGATTAAGCTAACTCTCTCCCTCGCAGTTTCGAGGTAGCCTCTCTCTCTCTCTCTCTCTCTCTCTCTCTCTCTCTCTCTCTCTCTCTCTCTCTCTCTCTCTCTTCTGCCTCTTGGAGGAATATCCTTCTACCTCCCTCTCTCTACCTCTCTCTCATAGCCTCTCAAGGTCTCCTTGTGCCTCTCTAAACTGCTCCCCATGCCTCTTATTTATAGCTAAATTAGAGAAGAAGGATTTGGCTGAGATAAAGAGCTCTTTATGAAGACTTTGTGACCACCATCACTACCTACACATACTCCATGGCGACTAGGACAGTTGCCCGAAGTCTCATATCTGGAGCCACTTTCTATTATCTAAAGTCTGGTGTTTGGGGCCACTATCCACCCCAGATACAAGACTTCAAACATGGCAACTGCATGCATCATTTTTTACCAAGATTTTACTAATGGAATATAGGGATCCAATGCGCCCTAGGTTGAGTTTCATTGTGTTTTGATAGCTCTAAATCAATTACTAATCATGTTGTTTGATTTGACTATGTCATTCAAGATATACTATATATAGATGAGTTTGCATTGGGGCAAGGAGGATCAAGTATACTACTACAAAGTATGAAGACATTCTTGTATGAAGCGATGGAGTCTATCCTAACCATGTGTCAAAAACTAACTCCTACTTTTTGTGCAGTAGAGATCTTGTACAATCTCACAAACAAGTATTAAGAAACTCACCTTCAAAATGATGAGATCAAAAGAGCATTGATACTTTATGATTTCTCTCAAGGCCATTATTCCTAGCTTTCACTTGCATTTCTTGTGGGGATGCTTAAGAGAAGCCCTCTCAAGGGGGCTTGAGGAAGCTAGGTTAAATTAAGAAAGGTGTGGTTCATTTATAGGCAGTGAAGTGTCGTTTTCCAAGATTGTATTTAAGCTAGTAGTACTCCATAAAGCTGAATACAATATGGGGTTCTAAAAGGATGCTTCTTCACAACTACCTTAGACCTAGCCATCTTTTCTACAATCAAGAGATTTGAAATCTCAATTAAAAAATAAAGTGAAACCCTCTTATATAGTGCTTAAAGTTTAAGACTCATTCACGTAAACACACACTCTCTTTCTCTCTTAAATAATGAATTGGGTTTATACTGAATGCATTCTTCATCATACTATCTTAGGTCCTTTTGAACCCATTTGTTGCCTTCTCGAAGCCTTGTTAGCCACTTGTCATGGTTTTCTTTTGTACTTGAGACACCATAACGTGCTCTCTTAGTAACACAAAATGATTCAATCACATACGTGGCCGATTTATCAACACTTTCATTTTCTCTCTTTCGCAAAAGTTGAGCTTCATCCACTACTATTATCCTGTACCACCAGGATAGAAATTGGATTATTGGATTACTACCATTCACCCCTTCACCATGATCGATTTTTCTTTGGTATGCACCATGTGCTGTCCAATGTGGATTTTCTATCCCTTGCATGGACCAAACTATGATGCTTCCCTTTTCTCCAAAGTATGGTCTATGTGCCTTAAGGATATGTTACAAAGGCACATATCACACATGAGTAAAAATTGTGAGAATATCAGAGAGGCAACCATTGGAATGTGTACACAAGAGAGAGAAGAGAGCTCAAAGTACAAGAACAAAATCTTGTTTACTAAGTTGCTTACAAGTACAACTTGGGTACACTCTCTCACACCTTAATAGTGACCCATAGGCTATTTATATAGCCTTTGCCTTGCTAGGGTTAGGTTTTCCCTTGTCCTTTAGGCTATTCACACCCATCTGCCCTCATACACCCTTGCTTACGGTGGGTTCCTATGACTATCTTCTAAAATCCACCCCCCCCCCTCCAACAAATGGATGCCTTTATAGATCAAGCTACAAGAGTGTTTATAGGTAGATGGTTTAGAGACTCAAAAAAGTCGATTGTCAAATGGATTGGAGACATAGTTGGCCACTACTTCTTTGGGTACTTTAGGAATGTTGGGGCATTTACTAGTGATATGCCATGTCTTCTTGCATTTGTTACATTTCATTCTTTCGGGATAATTCTCCCAATAGTTGTTTACAATATGCCCTTTTTCTTACAAGAAGAACATTTAGTGAGAACTATATGTATCAAAACTTGATCACGGGAAGTTGAAGATGCCTGACTGGTGGTGCCTTCTTTGTGGTTCCTCTTTTCTTCATCCAAACAGGATTGGATGGTACTTGCCAAGGTAGGATTTGGAAAGTTGGTAAGAGTGGTTACAAAGGTAGGAAACACCTTTTTCACAGCTTTTAGGAGAATAGCAATAGCATCCTCTTCATGGATTGGAGCTTGTACTGAGACAAGCTGTGCCATGAGACCCTTCATGTGAGAAAATGAATTTTCCCAAGTCTTCTCCTGATTTATATTCCAAGCTAAAGAATTCAATTTTAAGGAAGATTTTAGTATTTTTACCAGTGGCTCCATAGAGCTTTTCAAGCTCATCCCTTTTTTCTTTAGCAGTATTTAGTTAATCAACATGATGAATCAAGGACTCATCTAAGTGTAACATGATGATTGCTTGGGTGCGTTGGTCATCCTCTACATGAACCAGATTTGCAGAGTTTACAGCTCTAATGCCTTGAATGAGAGGCCAATACCCTCTCTCCATCATCGTGTACTTGATAAGTACCTACCATAGGTGGAAATCTTTGCCATCAAATTTACAAATTTAAGGGCGGACATCAACACATGTTGTGGCCATTGGGAAGGTCTTACCACTTGCTAAGACAAGTGCAGTGTCTAGTCCCTTACAAACTTGCCAATGAATACGGAAGCAAATCAAGGACACCCTTACAAACAATTGATATTCAAAATTGCAATGAAGAGAAAGGCTAAAAATCATAATATGTAGTACTTCAAAATATAACTTTGGTGGTTATTTCTTATGTGCAATCTTCTTCCAAGGTTTAATGGTTTTTTTAGGCTTCAACGATGTGAACCTAGACTGGACTTCTGGCTCCTCCTTATGGTATGATTTAGTAGATGAACCTTGTGTTGGACAAGGATGGTCTATGATTTCAACACTTGTTGTTGTTGATGACTCCGAGGAGAGTACAATGACACTCATCTCTCTAATTTCGTTGACCAAGATATTTGAAAGAAACCACACATGATATGCAGCAAGCAACACAAGTTTAGGATAGGATGGTCTATGTGTTTATAGTTATATGTAAAAACCAATAAACAGGTACTATAACACAAAGGACGAGGCCAAACTGAGGCTTGACCTCATGCTTTAACCTCGCCAAACATTCACACACATAAATCTTATTTTTCCATATTTTTTTAGCACGAAAATCCTAATTTTCTCTATTTTTTCTATTATTATTCATAGAAAGTAGGTATTTTTTGATTTATTTATATTGGCTTATTATTTTGACTGAAACTTAACATTTTCTCTAAGTTTATCCCATTTTCACTCCTTTTCTCCAACTCAAAAATGGAAAAAACCACTAATTTTCATTAAAAATGACATTTTACGAGTTTTAAAGAATTAATAACGGCCCTAAATCATTAGGGGTCCTGTATTTTTGTAGTTACAGCCCTCAAACATGACACAACCAAGGTTTAAACAAAAATTCATCGCATATGAACAACATTTGGACCATGAAACAACAAAAACAAGCAAATTTCTTCAAAAATTTGGAGCATACTGCGTGTCTTGTGTGTTGCGGATTTTTAAATAATTATTCTAGGTAGCCCACAGATGGACCAGCAACCATTCCTCAGTGCTGAACGTATGGGTCAATTTCTAATAGCACTTGCTCCACATTCCTACATGTTGCAATGGCTTCTTTTTTCTATTGTATCCTATAAGCAGAACAAATAGACTCATACACAATATTCTCTAGAATTATGAAAAAAGCATGCAATGAACAAATATGAACACAATCCAATGGAATATTGAAGATAGGCTTCTAATTGGGATCTTATTTATCATACATCAGTGCAACACTTATCACCCTTTGCCAATTCTTCTTTTTGAAATTTCTTTCCACCCTCTTTGTTAAGCAATACATGCATGGATGCTTTGCATTTGCACCATTGAAAATTCCACACATACATTTTAAAGGTTTTAAGTCTTTTGCAAAATGCCATTCCACCAAGTATTAACCATACCCTTGAACTAAGAGCATCTTATCATGGTCCTGATGATGGATTATGTTAGGAATGCTTATGTGCGTAAAGAACACCTTGTAGTACCTCAAATGTTTTTTTAGGAACCTCAAATGCAATGAGCCACCACACATGGTACTTTGTGTAAACCCTAATGTTCCGTGGATTGTTTTTGTCAAATTGTAAAGCTATGTTCATCAAAGTTATACTAAATCTTTCAAGCTTTACTCCTTTAATAACCTCATTTTTATCTAATTTTATAACAAGTTACAGTTTTTCATTATATCCTATAGCAAACATATAATAATGCATTACCATTGTTGTCTACACCTTGTATAGATCTAGATAATAATTGTTGAGTTTGTTGAACTTCACCTCATATGCATTTTTGGTCCCAACCTTTAGTGTTTTCACGCCTTGAACATACATGGCATTTCATATTAGCTCCAAAGCCTTTGCATTAATTTATCGTTAAGTCTTTATTAACTTTGAAGATCTATGGAGATACATGATTCTATTTCTCTTCACCATACAACCAAACCCAATCTGTATACCCTTGAATATTTTTTAGTAAGCCAGTATACTAATATCTACTCTCTCACAAATGGATTGTGCATCCATAGCTAAGAATTTGTTTTTAACACATCTTTCAATGTGGACTTAAATCACATTCTTATTCACAGCCTTGAACTTTGGATTGCTCAAAGCATTTTCCAATGTACTCGCCTTTAGCAATATTCTAGTAAATAATCCAAGCTCACCCTCACCTAGGTTTTCATTTTGAGCTTCCTTACATACTTTAATACGTCGCTTTCACTAGCCACTATTCACAATGAACGCATTGATTGGTTTCTTCTTTCATTCACGCTCGTGTTAGCTTATGATTGATCTTTCTAAGGTCATTCAATTGTGTTTTTGCCTCCTCATATGAGATTACCAATGTCATGGATAGTGTTTTACATTGCGACAATCTGATTATTTTATTGAATTATAGTCTCATTTAGAAGCACTACTTGTCATATGAGCTATTGTATATGAAATTCATATATAATGATTAAATCATTAAAAATTTATATAGTTGCTCGGTAGGTTGTAAACACTTTGAATACTTGATCATTAAGACACTTAGTGTGAATGAGCAACCTATTATAACCCTCACACACATACTTTAAAAAATTATAATTCTCGAGAAAATCCACATGCTTCAATCACATCTGCATATAACTCTATAGAACTTGAGAATTATCATTAATACACTGGGTCCTTTTAAACAATGGAACATACTCGATCTCTACCACAATATATAACTCCTTGTCTATATTCATTTTACTTATTCCTTGTGTCTCAATTACAAGCATATGAATTAATTATATAAAGATACTAATGAGAATATGAGGTTTAGTATCTATAGAGTTAGACTAGAGAAAAGCCAAATGACACACTTACATGTTACTAGACATAAGGCTATTGAGTTTACAATGATAAACTAGAAAGTCACGTATAAAGACATTGAGATAGACACATAAAGATGTTAGTGGAAATAGTTGACTTAGTTTCTATATAAAGACAAGTTAGAGAGAATGCACAAAGATATTAATAGAAATGAAGAGCCAAGCTCGATTGTCTCAGAAGATAGAGTAAAGAGGCACACAAAGATATCAAGGAAAAGGAGATAGCTTAGTGCAGTTAAGGAACATAAATACACATATATAAATACATTACATACAATGGTTATGAATGAGTGATTGTGAACAACAAATGTGTAAGTAGTTCTCTGTGTTCATGAAGATTATATAATCATAGAGATGAGATCACAATAAAGCCATGAGAAAGTAAAGAAATGAAAAAAAATAACTGAAAGTGAAAATATCCAAGAGTTCTTGTATTTTAGAACATTTAATGTTACCTTCAAAAATCTCCAAAAAAATAAAAAAATTAACCAACATTTTTTCAAACCAAAATCTATCATATAAACAATCCCCGAATTTTCTTTAAAAATATTTCAAATTTTCATTTTTTCCTTTTTTGATTCAAATATCAATTACTTTGTATCTACAAATCGTTTCACATTGAAAACCAAACACCACACTCCCATAACTACTTTTTTAATGTAAAATTTGATTTATTTTTTTAATTAAATGAGAAGAGTGAAGGAGTCTAAGCAAATCATTTGTAGATAATATAGAAAATGCAAAATGAGATTGCAAAACTAAAGAGAGAATAGAACTATATTACTAATTTTTATCTTCTCTTTTCCTTGTTTTAAGAAGAAGAGAGAGAGTTTAATGGCCCATTTCTAAGTTTATTTTCTTCCTTATAGAAACATGCAAGTTCAAGGAACAATCAAATTTCATGAAGAAAAACAACCAAGTCAAAAAGACAAAAGAGCATCCTTTTTAAAGACAAGAAAGAGGAGACCTCAAGACCTCAAGACAAGAGCTGACCACCCACTAGGAGTAGCCTTAAAATGCAACAATCAATCACCTTTTATACTACAACTAGTTTTAGCTTTTCCCCTCGCTCCACTAGCCAACCTCCCATACTTGTGATGGCACTAACCAACCCTTTGGTTTTGAGCTTTTGACTTGAATATTTACTATTCTTTTGTAACATTCTCATTTTGGGAATAACACATCTCAAGAACACAGGAATGTAGAGCAACACTAAACATAAGAGTAACAAATTACAATGACATGAATGCGAGTAGTTAGATGGCATTGCCTCAAATGTAGTAATACACAATATCAACAAGACCTTAGAACACCAACTTGTAAATAATAGAGAGAAGAGAGACCGACAAATATGCAAAACAAGCACAAAAGACACTTGAACAAAAGCAAAGACAATGAACACATCTCACTTACCAGCAATGAAATCCCTATCACTAATCAAATATGTGAACCATACTAGTGAACGCACACATCTCTAAGGGTGAACCATGTCTCTTTCTCATAAATAATTTTGCACTTGAGAAGTAGAAATTCAATGAGCAGACAACCAGATTGGCCTTCGGACCTAGGCAAGCAGAGAATGGTTGTGTGTTTACAGGAAGAGAGTTTCCAGAGCCCTTTGAGCAAGCTAGATATCCCAAAGGCCTCTCTAAAGGTTGCACTGATAGGAGGGTTATGACGTTAACAATTTCAGATTTTGGGGGTTGCACAACGGGACAACTATGCCATGGCAAAAATATATGTGCAGTATTTACACATGTATATATACATAGATATGAGCCCCTTGCTAACCCCTAAAGTCTATAAGTGAGAACTACCTTTGGACACCTGACTGCAATGGAGGGCAATTAGTTCAGAGAAGCACCACATGCTAGCTCAATTCCTAATAGGAATCCTAATCTGAACTCTTCATGGGAGAAGCCTGATTGCAGAAGAAGAAAGGCATCTGAACTTGTGTGAAAGGACAACACCATGATTGAAGAAGTTTACAAGGGCACTAATCCCAAGTCTGACGGCACCATTGGGCCTCCCAGCCAGTAGTTATAGAAGTAGTAATGAAGGTAACCATCACCGGGTCCATACTTCAGCTCCTTTAGAAAGGACTGATTCTCCATTATATCAAGGGCATGATATTTGGACACCAGAATGCAATGGAGGGCGATAAGTTCAGAGAAGCACAACATGCTAGCTCAATTCCTAATAGGAAATCTGAAGCAGTGTCAATGCTAATCTGAACTCTTCATGGGAGAAGCCTGACTGTAGAAGAAGAAAGGCATCTGAACTTGTGTGCAAGGAAAACACCATGGTTGAAGAAGTTTACAGGAGCACTAATCCCAAGTCTGACGGCACCATTGGGCCTCCCAGCCGGTAGTTATAGAAGTAGTAATGAAGGTAACCATCACCGGGCCCAAACTTCAGCTCCTTTAGAAAGGACTGATTCCCCATTATATCAAGGGCATTGAACACATCATGGCCCTCTCTCTTGGCGACAATGAGGACGTCGCTCATGAGCTGAGCTAGTGGCGTATTCGTTGCCACGTTGTAGAAAGAATAAGCAGCCTTCAGGACATCGTAGTTCTGGTTACCGAGTATGGACGATGGGAGAGTATAAAAACTGCAGAAATCTGTAATTTCGTGGCTTGCAGGGTCCTCGACCACATAGCTATTCATCACATCTTTCACTGGCACCAGCCAATGCTGAACATCCTCCTCTGAAAAATCAGGGGCTACAATGTATGGGGCTAGATGCTTGCGCAGAAGATGATGAACTGCCTGGACATCGTGCCTTGACATGGCTCTAAACCCTGGGGTGCACGGCTTCCTTGGAAGGCGATACCGCTTGATGGTCCTGCTCATGGTCATGCGAGAGCTGAGGATAGAAAATCCTACCTCTATGAGTTTCTTAGGATTGAGGGACCTGTGCCAGTACTGGCATGTTGTGAGTGGGGTCGGCAGTACAACCCCGGCTGTGTAGACAGCCTGCCATACATTCTCTAAGTGCACCCTTCTGGTGATTTCTCTGATTAAGACAGGGGCAAGCCTCTTGGCTCTGAGTTTCTTGTGGATGCAGAGGAAGTTGATCTCAGCCATGGTGAGGCTGAGGCCATGAACACAGATGCGGGCGGGGACTCCTGAGATGAAAGCGACAAGCTTCTGCGAGGCCTGAACCCTAACGCCGACATGCCAGCTAGGGATGTAGCCAGGGGGCATGAGGGCCCATCTGAGGAGCTCTCTGGAGTAATCAAACCGGAACATGCTCTCATCGTCCTCAACGTAGTTGTCTCTGAGCAAGCCATAGATCTCATCCAGGGTCTCCTGGATGCGAATGTCGCATGTGCACCATTCATAGTCCTTGGGAAGCCTGTAGGGCTCCTGCCTCAAATCCGAGGCGTTCTGAGGAGCGGCGATGGGACCTTCCTCGAGCTGCATGCCGTTGTCCGTGTACTGCTGCACAGGCTGGGTTTCCCAGAAAGCATGATGCCTTGTGCTTGCGAGGGAGAGGGACTCTTGAAGATACCGTGAGAGCTCGTCCTCTGATCCCTCTTCGAGACTTTCTTCTTCGTCCGTTTCTTCATCTTCTTCTTCTGGTTCTTCTTCCTCTTCTTCTTCTTCTTCTAGTGCTACTGGTTCTTCTCCGTCTCCTTCTTCTACATCTTCTTCTTCTGCTGCTGCGGCTGGTTCTTCTCCTTTTTCTTCTTCTTCTTCTTCTTCTTGATGGATATGATCTTCTGGCCTCGGAGACGCCATGTCATGTTGGGTTGCCTTTTCTTCTTCTTCTTCTTCTTCTTCTTCTGCTGCTGCTTCTGCTTCTTCAATATGATATTGGGAACACGGAGATGCCATTACACGTTCGGTCGGCCCCGACTGTAGCCAAGCCTGGATCGAAAAAATTAAGAAACGAAAAATATTTTATTACCTGAATTAGAAAAAGGAGTGCATGCATCTTCTCCATCACACACAATAACCCCAAGCTACAATTGATGCACCCTAAGGGTCGACTCACACACGTTCGGACTCCCGCTTTGTGCAGGTGCGTTTGGCGGACGTGTCAATACGAGATTTGTCTTCAAAAAAGAAGGTGGACAATAAAACCATCCGCCGCTCATAAGCCGAACAAAAAGAAGTCAAACTGACATGTTCTCAACTGCACAGTGCAACTATTGAACCTGCCCCACGTAGGGAGGAGCGGGTTACCCTTTCCAAGTGGCCAAGAAAGATTAGTTGATAAATGGCTTGCAAAAAAATTTATCAATTTTTTGTCCGCCTGTTTGTGAACACGAGGTGTGCGGACATGGATTTTGATGGTCTGTCCGTCCGCCCTACTGTGAACCCACCCTAATATGCACCAACAATTTATGAATTCATCATGCTCCCAAGTTCCAACATAGCAAGATGCCCAAGAATGTCTTTTTTAAATCAACACTCACATACGCCCAACAACACGAGCAAGGCTCGTGCGCATAATGGATATGACAATAGAAAAATGTACTGTTCTTGGAGATGCATTTGAGTTTTCGATGCATGGTAATGTGTGTAGACACGGGTAGGCATCTGAAGAAGCCATTTTAAAAAATGTGTGATCTTGAGCACATCAAGGAGTGAATAAAAAAGCAAGAGAGGCCAAATTTTAGAAAGCATCGATCATCGATTTATAAAGAGTTCCTTCAGTCTCTCAATTACGGGGAATGCCAGGAGGCACAATTCATGGTGCATTCCGTAAAACTATTTATTTGTCAGGGCTCGTACACAATGTGGATTCTCTGTGCGAGAAGTGACGGAAACGCCTGTCCTTTTCGAGCATGAGATTAATTTCATGTGCACATGGGTGATTCCATAGCGTGTGATTTTATAAAATATATATTAAATCAATGGACGTTTACGAGTTTAGCATACGCACTCGAATTAAATTAAGGTTAAGACAGAGTTCCAACCTATTTAATTATTTTGTAGCTGAAGACTGCTAGGCATTTACTTTTGTTGTTGGGTCTTATTTAATTATTTTCTAACAATTGTGAATGCTTCAATTGATGTATAGAGCAAGCGACGGTGGCGTTGGGTAGCATCGGGCGATGGCGTGAATCCAAATGCCTAGAAGAATTACTATTTTTTATGGATATGCGTCTTATCACTAAAGGCATAGCGGTAATATTTATATATCACTAAAGGCATAGCGATACTATTTTTTATGGGTACGCGTCTTATCACTAAAGGCATAACAATAATATTTATTTAAGCACGCACGCTTATTTATTAAAATGCTTAACAAGACATTTATTATCTTGTATGCACATAGGCACTCGGTTAAATATTTCATTATTTAATATTTGTATTTGGACACAGCCCTGACTTTTGAACGCCCAAATGCTTTAATTTATATTTGGCCAAATGTAAATGCAAAATCAAAAGCATGTTATTTGTAAAGTGGGCTATTTTTTAGCTTGAATATAAATAAATCTATAAATACATGCCTTGTGAAGCACTCATGGAAGGCATGGGGGGAGATTGCACCCAATTTGTCTCTTTTGTCTCATGTCGGGAAATTTTTCTTTAGCTTTATACTTGAATTTATAAAGGTTTGTAGAGTTCTTTATTCTTGGGGACCTTCCGGCATTCACTACGCACACGTCGCACACCAATGGTATCAAAGCGAAACTAAGATCAAGAGCTTCCAATCACTTACCATCTCGTGTGAAGACGAAGCTCCTGGAACAAACGGGCTCTATAGGTTGTCTCGCGACGAATTGACAATACAGGCATGTTCCTAGCGATGAAGAACCCCCTATTGTACCCTTTGATCGTGAAGGACCTCTCTCAACTGGTGGAGGACTACTTGGGAAGTCTCTTTTAGTTTATACGGAAGACTATTTTGCTTGGAATAAGTCTGTTCTCAATTGTTGTATCCGAGAAAAGCAAGATCGTAAAAGCAAAAGCATATTAATAAACAAAGCAAGTTCGTGGTGGCCTTATTCACACGTGATTAGAGGACAAGTGACGTATCTTAAATCAAATCTAGGATGTCGCATCATAACATGGATGATTTTATGGGTGAATGCGATTTGCTAGAGTAGTCAACCATGGAACAAAAATTGGATCTACTCATGATACCAACTTTAAGAAGAGTGAAGGGAATGTCGAAACTTGCAAGCACAATTAGATGCACTTCAACAATCCGTTGTCGAGCAAAACGGATCGCAACTTGAAGATGTCATTCAACGTACTATTGATACAACACTCAATACATAGGCTCTTAGAAAAGAGACAAATATAAGTTTAAAATTTTTAAATTCTGCACTTTTAATAGACAAAGTGATGGCAAAATTGTTATTGCTTTCATTAGTCAGTTTGACGACTATTTTCATGAAGAGCAATATGCTGAAAAAGATAAACTTAAATGTATAAGTAACTATTTAGCAGACAAAGCATCATTATGGTGGACTGTTGTCCGCAAGAGTGTTGATTGTCCCTCTACTTGGGAAGCCTTTCAAAAGAAATTCTCGTAGAATTTCCTTCTGCCTCAATTCCATGAGAAAGCCATCAAACAATTGGATCTCCTACAACAAAGAGATCGTGAATTCATCCCGCAATACGCTAAGCATTTCTGGAGTGCCTTACTTCAACTTCGAATGTTTGAAGATGTTCCTGAGGTGACCCACAAGCACAAGTACATGTCCAATTTGCTTGATCACTTACCAAAGCCTTTGGAGGATGAGATTTCTTTAGTGCATGATGCAGAGGATAAAATTCCTCGATGAGAAAAGTGACCGTAACAATTTTTGGTTAATTGTACCTTTGGTACAAAGCAATTCAATTCTAACTTTCGAAAATTCAATCAAAATCGCCTTGTTCCTTCTCCTTTCCGTAAACCCTGGACTCTTGACCTCCTCCTTTACCATCAACTACTAATTCAAACCCTAAACGTTCCCTCCAACCAAATCCCAATATACCCAAACTTCTAGCCCTTAGCAACAATGTCTCCAAAGCAAAGCTTATGGTTTGCTACAAGTGTCATCAGCCTGGACACTTAGTAGCGAACTGTTAGTCTAAGAAGCAAGTTGTTCAAATCAATTACTTGGTAGTAGCAACTGATGACGAGGACCATGAAGATATGCCAGACTTCACTAAAGACGATGATGATATCGGTGATACCTTAAATACTTTACCAGATATGCCAAATCCTCATTCGTTATTAACAATGAAATGTTTTGTGCAAGGTCAAAAAAAATTGTTTTGCATGATGATGGAAGTACGCATGATTTTATTTCCACAAAGTTGGTAAAAGAATTGAATTTATCTACTGTTCCAACTCATTATCGTATAAAGACTAATTCTTAGGCACTAGATATAATGGTACATAATAAGTGCATGATGTAGATATTAAAATCAGTGATTATGTTGAGCACAAAAAATTCTTAGTGGTGCCTCTGCAAGCTAGTGATATTATTTTAGGAATACCTTGGCATCATAAATATAACCCTAACATAGATTATTCCACACATTCCATGAAAATTCATTTTAATGGAAACCAAATCACATTGCATGGATTGCACACCCTTGATAATTTTCCATTGCTTAGTCACACACACGATAAACGTGCATTGAGAAAAGATAGTAAGTCATATTTACTATGGGTGAATGAAATTGAAGCTAAGGAAAATAAGATGCATCCTAGGAATGCACAATTTCTTTCATAGTTTAAAGATTGTGTTGCTGCTCATTTACAACCTGGTTTACCATCTACACGTCTTGAAGTCCATAAAATAGATTTAATCTCAGGTTCTCAACTACCATGTAAAGCACCTTATAGACACAATCAGATTGAACAAAAAGAAATCCAAACACAAGTTGAGGAATTGTTGAACCGAGGACTCATTAGGCCCGGTAGTTCTCCTTTTGGTACACATGTCCTATTAGTTAAGAAGAAAAATAATACCTATAGGATGTGCATTGACTATTGTGCCCTAAACAAAATCACTATTAAGAATAGATATCTGATCCCTAGGGTAGACGACCTCATGGATAAACTACAAGGGGCCACTATTTTTAGCAAGATATATCCCAAGTCTGGATATTATCAACTACGCATGGACACACCTGACATTTTTAAGACTACATTTAAAACTCAATTTGGTAATTATGAATTTCTTGTTATGCATTTTGGTTTGTCCAATGTACCAACTATATTCAGTCGTATGATGAATCGTATATTTTTTAAGTATTAGAATTGTGTGATTGTTTTCTTTGATGATATTTTGGTTTTTAGTAAGGATGAGAATGAGCATTGTGAACATCTATCTTTAGTTTTCAAATTGTTGAAAGAGAATCAATTGTATACTAACCATAACAATAGTGAATTTTTCCAAACTCAGCTTGAATACTTAGGTCAAATCATTTCTTCTTATGGTATTCGTGTTCATCCTAAAAAGATAGAGGCAATTTTGAATTTTCCAATCCCTAAAAATGTGCATGAGTTACGTTCTTTCTTAGGCCTTACCAACTTTTATAGAAAATTTGTGAGAAACTTTTCATTGCTTACATTGCCTTTGACGAAACTGTTAAAGAAAGGTGTTGTGTATCATTGGTCTGATAACCAGCAAAAGTCTTTTGATTTATTGAAACATGCTTTAATACATGCACCTGTCTTGTAATTACCTAATTTTAGTTGATCATTCTTGATGCCAGGAGGCATATTCCACGGTGGATTCCATAAAATTTTATTACCGGGGCTCATACACAAGGTAGATTCTTTGTGCAAAAAGTCGATGGGAACGCCTATCCTTTTCGGGTATTTTGTTAATTTAATGTGTAAGTGGGTGATTCCATAGCGGGTAATTCTGCAAAATACATATTTAAATTAATAAATGTTTATGAGTTTAGAGTGCACACACGTAATAAATTAAGGTTAGGATTGAGTTCTAACCAATTTATTTTTGTAGCTGAAGACTGCTAGGTATTCACTTTTGTCGGTTTAATTGTATTATTTTTCTAACAATTGTGAATGCTTCAGTTGATGTGTAGAGCAAGCAGCGGTGGCATTGGGAAGCATTGGAGGATAGCGTGTATTCATATTATCATCAATTTTTGATAGGCGCGTATCTTAGGCATGGCGTCCATATTTTGATGCGCTTATTTATTAAAGTGTTTGATATTTATTTATTATTTTTGTATGTGCATGAGCGCACGATTTAAATATTTGTATTGGACATTGTATTTGGGTATCGCGTGACTCCTTGGGCGCCCAATAGCTTTAATTCTTTAGTGGCACAAAAGCAAACACAAAAGCTAAAGCGTGCTAATTGTAAATTGGGCTATTTTTTTGAGCTTGAAGATGAATAATATATAAAATACATGCTTTGTTTAGCGCTCACACAAGGGCATGGGAAAGATTGCACCCAATTAGTCTCTTGCTTCATGTGGTGCAAGCTTTCTTTCTTGTTTTTATGTGCAAAAGTAGAGTTATTTTATTCTTGAGGACCTTCTGACGCTCACTACGCGCGCATACGGCATCCGATCTATGCACCAGTGGTATCAGAGCGAAGCTAAGATCGAGAGCTTCCAATCGCTTACCATCTCGTGCGAAGGCGGAGCTCCTGGAACGATCGAGCTCTATAGTCAGTCTCGTAGCAAACGGTCGATACCAGCATGTTCCTAGCAATCAAGAACCCCCTGATGTACACTCAGATTGCGAGGGACCGGCCTCTGCAGAGGCAGAGGACCACGCAGAAAGATCCTTCATGAAGTCGTTGGTTTCTTCTCAACAAGAGATAAGAAATTTCTTCCATAGCTCATAAAGCTCAAAGTTAAGCTTCTAAGGCTTCAAGAGAAGCTTATTAAAAAGCTTCAGAACTCGTTTTAACCCGTCGGCGGCGGCAGCATGTACTGCCCGTCGCCGAAATGGGCGACAACATCCTCAAGTCCTATAAATCCACGCTTAGACAGAAAGATTAAAACTATTAGTCACTAAGGTCCTAAAGATCATAGACTTCAATCTTCAACAATTACTATAGAGGCAGTTCATATTCAGCAGCACATGAATCTGTTTACTACCCTCTGGAAGTCCCTATTCACACCTGTGAACTGACATAAGCAGATTACAACAAACAATCGGCAACACGTAGTCTATACGCAAAATTATTTTCTTGGAAGACGATTGTGACATTGAATTTCGCAATCGTAAAGGAGAAATACTACAAAAGCCAAACGAAAAATATGTCTATATAAGCCTTGTAAACTCGCTTTTGAGCTACACTCATCCCGCTAACAAGGTTTCGAGTGTGTGAGGTCTTTTGGAATTTTGCAGAATGACTGATCAAACCATGGAAGATTTTATGGCTAAAGGTGATCTACCCAAACCAACAATGGAGTAAAAATTGGATTTGATTATGATGCAGCTTCAAGAAGAATGAAAAGCACGACAAACTTTGCAAGCTTAATTGGCCAATCTGCAATGATCTACCACCAACCAAGATGGATCGCAACCTGAAGATCTTATACGGCGTACCATCGATGCAACACTTGAAGCCCAATCTATTCGGAAAGAAATAAAGATAAGTAAAAAAACTTCAAATTTCATACTTTCAATGGATCACACGATGGAAAGGTTGTACTTGCTTTTATCAATCAATTTGATGAGTATTTCCATGAAGAATCATATGCTGATAAATATAAAATTAAATGTGTCACTAACCATTTAGTTGACCGAGCATCCTTATGGTGGACTGTGGTCCGCAAAAGTGTTGATTGTCCCACTACCTAGGAGACTTTCCAAAATAAATTTTTACAGAATTTTCTTCCACCTCAATTCCACGAAAAAACAATCAAACAATGGGATCTTCTACATCAAAGGGATCACGAACCTATTTCACAATATATTGAGCGTTTCTGGAATGCTCTATTGCAACTATGTATGCTCGAAGATGTACCTGAAGGCAAATCATAAACGCAAGTTTATGTCTAGCCTACTTGGACATTTTTATACGGAGGTCAATATGTTCAAGCCAACAACCCTTGAAGATGCAATTTCCTTGGCCCATGACACTGAAGACAAAATTCACAGACGAGATAAGTAACCACAACAATTTCCAATTAATGGTAACTTTGGTTCCAAACAATTCAATTCAAATTTTTGAAGATTCAATCAAAGTCGTTTTCTTCTATCTTCATTCCGTAAACCTTGGACACGACCACCTGCCTTGCCATTAAACACAAATCCAAACCCTAAGCCATCTCTTCAGTCAAATCCCAATATTCCTAAACTTGCTGCGATTACCAATAATGTATCCAAAGCAAAACCCATAGTTTGTTACAAATATCATCAACCTAGACATCTAGCAGCCAATTGTCAATTCAAAAAGCCATTTGTTCATATCAATTATCTGGGAGCAATAGAAGATGAAGAATGTGAAGAGATGTCGGATTTCATGGAAGATGATGACGACATTGGTACTACTTCTGATACTTTGCCAGGTATGCCAACTCCCCATTCCTTATTAACAATGAAATGTTTTGTGCATGGTAAAGAAATGACTATTTTACATGATGATGGGAGCACACACGACTTTATTTCTGCAAAATTGGTCAAAGAATTGAATTTACATATTGTTTCTATACATTATCGCATCAAGGTTGCATTCCTAGGTACCAAATATAATGAAACACAAGAGGTGCATAATTTAGAAATTAAAATTGGTGATTATATTGAATGAAGAAATTTCTTAGTTGTACCTTTGCAGTCTAGTGACATTATCTTAGAAATGCCTTGGCGTCATCAATACAATCCTGATATAGATTATTCTACGCATTCAATAAAAATTTATTTTCAGGGAAAACAAATCACGCTGCATGGTATGCATGCTTCCAATAATTTTCCATTGCTTACTCATACTCAGGCTAAATGTGCATTACATAAGAGTAGCAAATCCTATTTAATATGGGTGAATGAAATACAAGCTAAAAAAAACCATATGCATCCTAGGCATGCACAATTTCTTTTCCAATTCCAAGATTGCTTTGCTACTGATTTACCACCTGGATCACCACCTACATGTCCTGAATATCATAAGATAGATTTCATTCCTAGAACACAACCACCATGTAAAGCACCATATAGATATAACCAAATTGAACAGAAAGAAATTCAAAACCAAATAGATGAATTGCTTAACAGAGGATTAATTCGACCTAGTAGTTCTCCATTTGGTGCACCTGTCTTATTAGTGAAGAAGAAAAATAATACCTATCGCATGTGCATTGATTATCGTGCCCTAAATAAAATTACTGTTAAGAATAGATATCCGATTCCTAGGGTAGATGATCTTATGGACAAGCTACAAGGATCCGCCATATTCAGTAAGATAGATCTTAAATCTGGATATCATCAAGTAAGATTGGACAAATCTGATATATTCAAAACTGCATTTAGAACACAATTTGGACACTATGAATTTATGGTTATGCCTTTCGGTTTAACTAATGCACCAGTCACATTCAGTCGTATGATGAATCGCATATTTTTGAAACATCAGCATTGTGTCATTGTTTTCTTTGATGACATATTAGTTTTCAGTAAAAATGAGAATGAGCATTACGAACATTTATCTTTAGTTTTTAAGTTTTAAAAAGACAATCAATTATATGCTAATCCAAAAAAGAGTGATTTTTTTCAAACAAAAATTGAATATTTAGGACATATTATTTCATCAGAATGTATTAAAGTCGACCCTAAAAAAATAGAAGCAATTTTAAATTGGCCGATACCCAAAAATATACATGAATTACGTTCTTTCCTAGGTCTTGCTAGCTTTTATAGAAAATTTGTGAGGAATTTCTCATTACTTGCATTATCTTTGACAAAACTCTTAAAGAAGGGTATCGTGCATAATTGGTCTGATAATCAACAAAAGTCCTTTGATTTGCTGAAACATGCTTTGACTCATGCTCCTGTATTACAATTACCTGACTTCAATAGACCATTTTTCTAAGTAGTTACTGACGCTAGTGGATCTGGAATAGGAGTAGTCCTTATGCAAGATTCTCATCCCATAGCTTACTCTAGCTGCAAACTCAAACCAACTAAACTTAAATATTCTATAGATGACAAGGAATTGTTAGCCGTAGTACAAGCCTTACGTCAATGGAAACATTATTTAATGGGATCTAAATTCATGATCAAAATTGACCAACAAAGCATTAGACATCTCCTTAGTCAACCACAAATATCTGACCGGCACATTAAATGGGCTGCTTTTATTCAAAGTTTTCATCCCCTTATACAATATCAACCTGGAAAGGAGAATGTTGTTGCTGATGCTTTGAGTAGAAGACCGACAATTCAAAATATTTATGTGATATCATTTGATTCCCTTATCCCTATGAAAGATACTTATCACCAGGATCCTACTTTTCAAGCTGATTGGAATAAACTAGTTGCAAATAATTGGATTCCTATTGATTCATTGTCTTATACTAATGGATTTATGTTTTATGAAAAAAGATTATGTGTAACTGTTCCATTTCGATCATTTGTTTTGCATGAAATTCATTGTTCCCCATATCAAGGTCATAGAGGAATTATATCTACTTTACGTACATTGATTGAAGATTTTTATTGGCCACACATGGACACTAATGTATCTAATTTTGTATTTGAATGCCTAATTTGTCAACGAGTAAAAAGACACCATGGTAAACAATATGGTTTACTAATGCCATTATCCATTCCATCACGACCATGGGAACAGATTTCAATGGACTTTATCACTGGTCTACCTAACACTAAAGCTAATCATGATATGATTTGGACTATTGTAGATAGGTTTAGCAAACAAGCATATTTTATTCCATGCAAGAAAACCTTAACTGCATCTCAAGCTGCTCAATTATTTTTTAAAACTATTTTTACTAACCATGGTTTACCAAAAGTCATTATTTTTTATCATGATTCTAGATTCTGCAATAATTTTTGGATTACTTTGTTTGCTAACTTAGGAACAAAGATTGATTTTTCATCTGCATTTTATCCTTGAAATAAATGGTCAAACAAAAGCTACTAACAGTACCATTTTAGATCTTTTGCATGCCTACACAATTTCAGAACCACACACATGGGATACATATCTACATTTACTTTAATTTGTATATAATAACACACCACATACAGCTACAAAGAAAGCACCATTTTAAATTATTTATGGATATCGATTGCCTACACCTGTTATATCATTATCAAACAAAATTCAGACTGCTGATGATATTGCTAACATGCATGCTACTATTTTTTATGAAGTTAAAGATATGATTGCCAAAGCCCAGCAATCATACACAAAACAAGCAAACAAGAAAAGAAAAGCTACGAGTTTTACGTTGATGATTATGTTTGGTTACGAATTGAAAAGCGAAGATTACAAAGTGTAGATAAACACCCTGTTGTCAAATTAGCACCTAGATTTTATGGACCATTCAAGATCATACACAAAATCAACGACAATGCATTTAAACTAGAATTACCACAACATTGGAAAATCCACAACACCTTCCATATCAGTTTATTACAACCTTTTAGAGAATAACTACGTGTACACCCTATCTATGAAAACCCTCCTTTGCTAGACGACGAAACTGAAATCCTTGAACCTGAAACTATTATAGATACTGACTTTATGACCACTAGAACTGGCCGTAGATATTCTAGATCTTTGGTCAAGTTTAAAAATCATCCTCTTGAAGAGGCCCAATGGATGCACGCTAGAGACCTAAGTGCTTTTCCCACACTGTTAGCTCCACATTGAGCTAATAGCAATTGAGGACAATTGCTATCCCACCCCAGGGGTATGATGCCAGGAGGCATATTCCACGGTGGATTCCATAAAAGTTTATTACCGGGGCTTATACACAAGGTAGATTCTTTGTGCGAAAAGTTGATGGAGACGCCTATCCTTTTCGGGCGTTTTGTTAATTTAATGTGTAAGTGGGTGATTCCATAGCGGGTGATTCCGCAAAATACATATTTAAATTAATAAACGTTTATGAGTTTAGAGTGCGCACTCATAATAAATTAAGGTTGGATTGAGTTCTAACCAAATTATTTTTGTAACTAAAGACTGCTAGGTATTCACTTTTGTCGGTTTAATTGTATTATTTTTCTAACAATTGTGAATGCTTCAGTTAATGTATAGAGCAAGCAGCGGTGGCATTGGGAAGCATTGGAGGATAGCGTGTATTCAAATTATCATCAATTTTTTATGGGCGCGTATCTTAGGCATGGCGTCCATATTTTGACGTGCTTATTTATTAAAGTGCTTGATATTTATTTATTATTTTTGTATGCGCATGGGCGCACGATTTAAATATTTGTATTGGACATTGTATTTGGGTATCGCCTGACTCCTTGGACGCCCGATAGCTTTAATTCTTTAGTGGCACAAAAGCAAACACAAAAGCTAAAGCGTGCTAATTGTAAATAAGGCTATTTTTTTGAGCTTGAAGATGAATAATATATAAAATATATGCTTTGTGGAGCGCTCACACAAGGGCATGGGGGGAGATTGCACCCAATTAGTCTCTTGCTTCATGTCGTGCAAGCTTTCTTCCTTGTTTTTGTGTGCAAAAGTAGAGTTCTTTTGTTCTTAGGGACCTTCTGACGCTCACTACGCGCGCATACGGCGTCCAATCAATGCACCAATTCTTTCTAACAGTCAATTGATGCTAGCGGATCAGGAATAGGAGCTAGCCTCATGCAAGATTCACATCCCATAGCCTATTCTAGTTGCAAACTTAAACCTTCTAAGTTGAAGTATTTCATCTATGATAAAGAATTGTTAGGTGTAGTTCAAGCCTTACGTCAATGGAAACACTATCTCATGGGCTCCGAATTTATGATTAAAACTGACCATCAAAGTATCAAACATCTCCTTAGTCAACCATAAATTTTTTATTGCCATATTAAATGGGCTGCTTTTATTCAAATTTTTCATCCACTTATCCAATATCAGCCAGGAAGAGAGAATGTTGTTGCCGATGCATTGAGTAGGAGACCAAGTATCCATAATATTTCCGTTCTATCCTTTGATTCCCTTACTTCTATGAAGGACACCTATGACCATGACACTAATTTTCAAGCTAATTGAAATAAATTAGTTACTAATAACTGGATTCCAATTGATTCTTTGTCTTATTCTGATGAATTGATATTTTATGAGAAAAGATTGTGTGTCACTGATCAATTTAGATAATTTGTGTTGCACAAAAGTCATTGTTCTCCATATTAAGTCATAGAGGTATTATTTCCACTTTAAGAACATTGGTTGAAGATTTTTACTGGCCACAAATGGAATCTGATGTTTCTAACTTTGTTTTTGAGTGTTTAATTTACCAAAGAGTCAAGCGACACCATGGTAAGCAATATGGTTTATTAATGCCTTTACCAATTCATGACTGTCCATAGGAACATATTTCAATGGATTTTATTACTGTTTTGCCTAATACACAAGCTAATCATGATATGATTTGGGCTATAGTAGATCGATTTAGTAAACAAGCATATTTTCTACCATGCAAGAAAACATTAACTGCATCTCAAGCTGCACAATTATTTTTTAAGATTGTTTTCACTAATCATGGTTTGCCAAAAGTTATTATTTCTGATTGTGGTTCTAGATTTTGTAATAACTTTTGGACTACTTTGTTTGCTATTTGGGGTACTAAGATGGATTTCTTATATGCATTTCATCATGAAACCAATGGGCAAACAGAAGCTACTAATAGTACAATTCTAGATCTTTTGCGTGCATACACAATTTTAAAACCATAAACATGGGACATACATTTGCATCTACTTCAATTTGCATACAATAATACACCACACATAGCTACTCCTAAAGCACCTTTTGAAATCATTTATGGACATAGATTACCTACACATGTCATATCATTATCGAATAAAGTTAAAGCTGGTGATGATATTGCAAATACGCATGCTACTATTTTTGCTCAAGTTAAAGATATAATTGCAAAAGCCTAGCAATCATACACTAAACAAGCTAATAAGAAAAGATAAGCCATGGGTTTCAATGTTGATGACTATGTTCGGTTACGCATTGAAAAGAGAAGATTGAAAAGTGTTAAGAAATACCTTGTTGTTAAATTAGCACTAGGTTTTATAGTCCTTTCAAAATAATTCACAAGATCAATGACAATGCATTTAAATTAGAACTACCAAAACATTGGAAGATCTATAATACTTTTCATATCAGTTTTTTACGACCTTTTAGAGGCCAATTACCACCCTATCTATGAAAACCCTCCTTTGTTAGAAGAAGAAACTAAAATCCTTAAACCTGAAACTATTCTAGTCTATGAAAACCCTCCTTTGTTAAAAGAAGAAACTAAAATCCTTGAACCTGAAACTATTCTAGACATTGACTTTATGACCGCTAGAACAAGCTGTAGATATTCTAGGTATTTGGTTAAGTTTAAAAATCATCTTATTGAAGAGGCCCAATGGATCCACGCCCACAACCTAAGTGCTTACCCCTCACTATTGGCTCCACATTGAGCTAATAGCAATTGAGGACAATTGCTATCCCACCCCAGTGGTATGATGCCACAAGACATAATTCACGGTGGATTCTGTGACCACGATGCATTCCATAGTAAAACTATTTATTTGTCGGGGCTTGTACACAAGGTGGATATCTTGTGCGAGAAGTGACGGAAGTGCCTATCCTTTTCGGGTGTGCACGTGGGTGATTCCATAGCTGGTGATTTCATAAAATACATATTAAATTAATGGACGTTTACGAGTTTAGAGTACGCACTTGAATTAAATTAAGGTTAGGACAGAGTTCCAACCTATTTAATTATTTTGTAGCTGAAGACTGCTAGATATTCACTTTTTTGGATCTTATTTAATTATTTTCTAACAATTGCGAATGCTTCTATTGATGTGTAGAGCAAGCGATGTTGAGAAATAGACAAATGATGTATGCTCCAAGAGGAGCTGTCCTGAATCCCATATGCACAGTGAGGAGAGTGGAATAACTCAAAGCCTATAAAGCATTGTACTTGACTATGAAATGAACACAATATCATGATGCTTTGTACTTTCAGTTAAGTGTCTGTCATTGTCGATTCTACACAAGATTGTGTTTATGAGTCCAAGCTAATCTATCTTGGAACCTAATTCACTTGTGTAATAGTTTGTCTCTACTTATCCATGTCATTATGAACTTGGTTTACATCTTTGATCCACCATAGCTTGTGTAATGTCCTAGATCCACATCATTTAACATGGTATCAGAGCCCAGTTGGGCATGGCACAGCTCACACTCTGAATCTCTAGTCTCTCTTCATCTCTGGTGATCTCTAACCAGCCCACATTCAGCTCATATCTTCAGTTTCAACTTCAAATCTCAGTTGGACCTTGTGGCAGCCATAGCCAGCAGCACCCTGTCATCTTGAAGCTCATGTATCTCACTCCACATACCAAATCTCTCTGAGCTTCCTTCTGGAAAGTTATTCTCCACCTCACAAAGCTTCCCTGTATCACATCAATCCATGAGATTTGGCTATCTGGACCTTAGCATTGTCACTATTGTCAGTTGCTACCATAGCCCCAGTTTGTGGCCTGCAGGACATACCTCACTTTGAGCTCTCATATCTCTCAAACCAGGCAATATTTCAGTGTGATTTCTTCAAGAGGATCGTTCTTCTACTCAAGGAGCTTCTGCCTATCACATCTAAGCCTGGCATTGGATACCTACAAGCCTGGCATTGCTGAAATTTGACGTCGCTGCCATAATTGTGCCTGGTTATGTTTCATTGATCTGCGCGCATATTGCTGTACCCGATCTTGACGATTATCATGGGGCTCTTATAGAGCATGGAGTAAGCTACATTTCCATTAAAAAAAGTTTTCAAAATGATCAACTCTAGCTCTAGATATCTGAAAAAAACCAGGCCTAGGTCAAAACCCTAATCCAGGAAGCCATAGCCATCAAGGTGCAAGCTCATTTTTTCTTCAATTTCTCATTCCCTTCAACTTAGGGCACACACTGCCACTCTTATCTGAGTTTGAACTCAGTTTCCAGCAAGATTAACACTTCAAATCAACAAGCAAGAAGAAGATCAAGCACCCACACCCACATTCAATACTAAGCTCAAGAATAGTATCTATTGATACTCAACTAGTGTCAGTTGACACTAACCTCCTTGTGACATCTCACAAATCCCCCTTGCTGGTCTTTTCTCAGTTAATTGGAGCTGCTCAACATGGCAGAACTTGAGCAAATAGCAAAGTTCAATGGAGAAGGCTTCCATGCATGGAAGGAAAAGACCATATACCACCTGATGCGAAAGGACTTATGGGACTTGTTTGAAGATGATGCAGATAACAAGAAGGAAGATGATGAAGACGGGTTCATTGAAGAAGACCAGTTCAAATCCAAAGAATGGAAGAATATGAATAATAAGGCACTAGGCATCATTGCTTGGGGATTAAGTGATGATGTGCTACATCATATATCTGGCATTAGAAATGCTAAAACCGCCTGGGAGGAACTTGATAAAATGTTTGGTACTCAAGCAAAGAATTCAAAGGTAAAACTTCTCATGCAGTTTTATAAACTGGATATCAAAGACAGTACTTCTATGACCATACATATTAATAAGTTTAAGAGTTTAAAAACTCTGCTTGCATCTCTTAAAAAGAATATTGAGGAAGATGAAGCAATAGCCGTACTGCTTGCAAGTGTAAACAAGGATCCATATGAAAATCTTGTGTCCACTTTGAGTAATGTTCCAAGCCTCACACTTAAAGATATTGAGCACTCACTACTCGATGAAGAAGGCAAAGTAAAAACCAAGAATGCAAAAGATAATATCTCATCATCTAGTGACAATCTTTTGTACACCAAAGGAGCTGCTGGACCTAAAGGAAGAGGTCGAGGATTCATCAACAACAATTACAAGGATCGGATTACATGTCACTATTGTGGTAAGACTGCCCATGTAGCCAGTAAATGTTTCCACAAGAAGAGAGCCCAACAATTGCAAAGTGATCATCACTAGAACCAATTCATGGAAGAAGGAGAAGAAGAAGAATATGTTTCCACTGCCATCAACAACTCTGACATATTATTTTGAAGAACTTTCATTGTATCTTACATATGTTTTTCCCATAGTGGATCTTTCTTTTCCTTAGTGAATTTGATTTGTACAACCCTTGCCAAGATGTAAAGTCTCAAGCTTTAACTTGACTAGGCTGCCTATGAGCTAGTCTTCCGGGCCATGTTATCATGAAGGGGGGGCAAAAGCCAGCAAGTGTAGGGACTCATCATTTGAGGGGGGGTGTTGAGAAATAGACAAATGATGTATGCTCCAAGAGGAGCTGTCCTGAATCCCATATGCACAGTGAGGAGAGTGGAACAACTCAAAGCCTATAAAGCATTGTACTTGACTATGAAATGAACACAATATCATGATGCTTTGTACTTTCAGTTAAGTGTCTGTCATTGTCGATTCTACACAAGATTGTGTTTATGAGTCCAAGCTAATCTATCTTAGAACCTAATTCACTTGTGTAATAGTTTGTCTCTACTTGTCCATGTCATTATGAACTTGGTTTACATCGTTGATCCACCATAGCTTGTGTCATGTCCTAGATCCACATCATTTAACAAGCGACGGTGGTGTTGGGTAGCACTGGGCAATGGCGTAAATCCAAATGCTTAGAAGAATTACTATTCTTGATGGGTGCGCGCCTTATCACTAAAGGTGTGGCGCTAATATTTATTTAAGCGTGTTTATTTATCAAAATACTTGACAATATATTTATTATATTGTATGCGTATAGACGTTCGGTTAAATATTTCATATTTGATATTTGTATTTGGGCACAGCCCAACTTTTGGACGCCCAAACGCCTTACTTTATATTTGGGCAAACGCAAACGCAAAAGCAAAAGCATGCTATTTGTAAAGTGAGCTATTTTTGAGCTTGAAGATAAATAAATCAATAAATACATGCCTTGTGAAGCGCTCACGGAAGGCATGGGGGGAGATTGCACCCAATTTGTCTCTTTTGTCTCATGTCGAGCAAATTTGCTTTGGCTTTGTACTTGAAATTATGAAGGTTTGTAGAGTTCTTTATTCTTGGAGACCTTCCAGCATTCACTAGGTATGTGTCCATGGTACACCAATGGGTTACTTTCTCGTACTTGGTAATGAGTCCCTCTAATAGATTTTGATTAATTAACCCTAGTTAAGCCACCGTGTTCAACATATAAACATGTACGAAAACATTGAACTCATAGTAAGCAAAGTCACATGAAAATTGTCATTGCAAATATATAAATGTCAAATAACAATTTTTTAAGTGAACACATGCATTAAAAGATACAACATATATATAGAGAAAATGTTGCTTATAAATTTTGAAGGATGGATTTTTTTGGTGATTTGAAAATATTATATTGACTATGTGATTTGTAATATATTTTAAAAATTAGAAAGGTGAGTGGAATGGAGACAATGTTGAGAGTATAAGCATGTGAATCCTCCTTTTCCCGAGGGGAAGGGGAAACCCTAACCCTAGCTATCTAGGGCTATATAAACAGCCCATGGGTCTACATCAACTAATGAGTGAGTGTGACCCAAGTTGTACTTTCATGAGCAACTTGATAAGAAATACTTGTTCTTGTACTTTTTAGCTCTTCTCTCCCTCTTGTACACATCTCAATGCTACTTCACTTTGATTTTCCACATGGTATCAGATCTCCTTAGCTTCCTTTAGCATCATCTATCACTAAGTGCACATGAGCCTTCATCTTCTTCATCGAACTCTTCACTTCCATAGTTGCCTGCCATAGCCACCTCTATTGGAGGACCTAGGGAGAGCAAAAGAGAGCATTTTAGCTCAAGACCTCTTCTAAAGATCTCGTCCCTAGCTCAAGGCACAATAGCAACATAGCACTTAAAACCCTAACATTGTGGTCGCAAGAGCACGGCATTGCAACAAACATAGATTTGGCCCAATTTCACGCAGTGACCTGCTTTGAGCTAAACCACGAGCAGCATAGGACGCAATGGAGGCAGTTATTATGGGGCTTTCATAGCCCCCTAAGATTGCCATCTACACCTAAGAGGATTTAGAGAAATTCCCTCTCTATTGCCCATAATTAAAAAAAACCCTAACTGTGGTTTTTGTGGCAACCATAGCCACAAGCTTGAAGGCTTAACTTTTTTGTTTTTTACTCTTTAATGTTATCATTAATAGTGATTTTAATCACTAATACACTTCATCCAAAGTCCATTCCATGTCTGGAGATCCTCAACTAAGCTTCATTAAGGAGGTCAAGTGCATCAAGTCTGACTATTCCGATTATGGACAATCATTATACTAAGCTTGCAACTAGTGTTTGTTAACACTGATACTAAAGTATTTTGTTATATTTTTAATTGTCAATATTCTCTAGTTTGATTCTCTAAATCAACAAGCTTAAATCATAAACCACTTCCTATTAAGCTTCTTTCATTTTTTGTAATCTTTGTGTGTCCACTTATAAGCACACAAATACTTGCCCACTTTGTCTAGAACATATTGTATTACATTTACCTACATTGAGCTATTCTTAGCCTATTGTAAAGTATAAGACACTGCTACTTGCACTTAGCAAGACGCAAGACATTTTTATGGCCTCAATCTATGCTGTCATTCATCCACAAATCCAAAAATTTAACGGAAATGACTTTCATCCATTGCAAGTGCTTATCAAATACAAGATGATGGAAAGGGGTTACTGGCCTCTCATCATGGGGACCAGACTTGTTAATCCTTCCAACCCAAATGATGTGGAAGACAATCAACGAGCCCAAGCTATTATCATGCTCCACCTTGATGAATCTTTAATACACCATGTAAATCAGCACTCTACTACCAAGGCCAAATGGGATGAGATGGAAAAACTCTATGGTGCCCATGGAAAAATTTCACAAACTTTTCTTAAAATTGAATTTTTCAGTCTAGAATATAATGAAGGGGAGAATCTTGGAAAATTTATCTCCCATATGAAGGGGCTTATGGCCCAACTGGCTTCCATACAAGCGCCAATAGCAGAACCTAATGCTATTGCTATCCTTTTGAAGCCCATCAAAAAGGTTTTTCCTACTCTTGAAACAACATTAACAAACATCCCAAATCCTAGCTTGAAAGGTACCATCTAGTCATGCTTGGATGAAGAGAAGAGGAACCATAAGGAGGGCACTTCAACATCTACTTCCCATGAGCAAGTGTTAGTTCATACAGTTTCCACAAAATGTTATTTCTGTCATAAAAAAGGGCATATTGTAAGTAATTGCTGGAAGAAGTACACAAAAAAATGAAATGGAATAAATGCAAAAAGATTGGGCATATTACCAGTAAGTGTCCCAATGTTCCAGAACCGCTTAAGTAATTGGAGGCTAACTTTGCCTCCCAATCGACTCTTTTGAGTCTTGAAATTCTATACCTATAATCATCTTTGTAGTGTGATTTATAAAGGCAATTGTGGATTAAGGGGGGGCATCCTGTCATGCTTTATAATCCAATGCCCCTTGGCATTGAGGGGGGGTGTTGAGACTGTAAGCATGTGAATCTTCCTTATGCTAGAACGATAAGGGTAGCTAAGTGTAAATGGTCCTAAGGAGAATGGAAAACCCTAGCCCTAGCTATCTGCTATATAAGTAGCCCATGGGTCTACATCAATTGATGAGTGAGAGTGACCCAAGTTGTACTTTCATGAGCAACTTAATAAGTAAGACTTGTTCTTGTACTTTTGAGCTCTTCTCTCCCTCTTCTTGTGCACATCTCAATGCTACTTCACTCTGATTTTCTACAAACAGCAACATATTCATTTTGAAAAATGGCATACTTATTCCACAAACATTGAAATGTACATCTTGCAATTCCTCCTTGAAAGAGTAGAGACATTTTTAATCTTTGCTCCAATAATTGAATGGCAATCCACATTTGCAATAGCAACACACTAATTGCAAGAAATAAAGTCAAAAGGGCAATAAATTGTGAAAGCAATAGAGATGTATTTGCAAATGTTTAGAAGTAGAAAATTTCATGGCTCAATTTGATTAGAGGCGCCAACCCATTAACATCAGAAACTCATTGAACCTAGCAACATACATTTTTAAAGATGCAACTTCCTTTTTCAAGCTCATAACTTGCTTAACATTGTCCTAGTTGCCCAAATTATCCATTGCACTCTCCAATCGCCTTGAATCATGCGTCTACCCCTTTAGCACATTATCCATCAATCACCTTATTTCATATACCCCCCTCTATTGTACCTTTTAACTCATAGCACAAATCTCCTACAATGCTATAGAGATGAAGATATGCATTAAGCAAACATGTTAATTTCTCAACTTCAGCATCAATTTTTTGAAAACCCCAAGAGGAAGGAGAACAACTTATCGCCTCTATAGTTCTTTGATGCATGGGGATGTAAGGACATGCATCTTGGCTCATCTCATTTATTGGTCATGGGTCCCCTCTTTCGCTAGCACAAAAGACTTGGATGGTCCTAAGGAACATATAGATGCAACGTTTTCATACACATCTCAAAATAGCAAACCTCAACCTTTCATAGAGAAATGTAGAAGAGCTTTGAATAAAAGAATGCTAAAGAAACACCCAAAAAAAAGGAAGGAATATATACCCCGATGAACTGTCCCAAGAACGTAAGCATCACCAAGATGTGTTTTTTCGAAAATCTTTCAGATTACACAAATTCATTGAATTGGGAGATGTTGCAAGCACAAGTTTAGAAATTGCAACATGCATAATAGGGATAGAGGAATCCCCACACTCCACCGCCATGAAAAAGACTAATCAATATAATAAAACGTGATAATTACACATACATATGCAATTAACAAAAAGGAACGAAATGGACACAATATATGGAAGTTGGTGGCACACAAGATAGGCATATAAATAAACTTAATTATAAGATGCCCTTTGAAACATCTCTTAATACACTTGCATAGTGATAAGTCTTCTCACATGATGCAAAATAAAAATTGTTTTATTCAAACTACCAAGGCAGAACATAAAATCATCTAGCTTTTTGCAATACCTCAAGGTACACAATGTTTGTAGTGGAATGAATAGTCACACTCCAATCTTCCAAAAAAACCTTTATGGAACCAATAGATCTCACTTGGCTGCTAAAAGCAATATATAGCTACCCATGAGAGAATACTGGCATCTTGAGGTACAGCCCTAAGAAGGTAAATGTTTGCCCTTGAGACTTGTTAATAGTCATAGCAAAAGCTAGTCCATTGTCTTCTACACATGACAAAGGGCAATCCCACTGACATTGGGATAAAGCTAATCCTGAGTATGAAGATAGTAACACCAACATTAGTTCCAATGATAATTTGATCCTCCAACACTTTTCTGTGAAACTATTTGCATATCAATCTTATACCATTACAAAGGCCTATAGCAAGATTCAAGTTCCTTAGTAGCACCATTGGCATATTTCTTTTCAAGTCCAAAAAATGTGGAGGAAAACCACCTCCTAGATCTATGGAGTTCAAATACTCCCTTGAGTAAAGAAATATTTTGCATCTATCTCAACTATAGAATCAGCATTGTAATACGTATGACAATACCTAGCATTTCGTGCAAGGAAGCGATGTTCAATGCATCATAATCTTTGTTTTTAGAGTCCAAAATAGCTCATCCTCCAAAAAAAGATGCATAGTCTTGCTGAAATGAATGCCCATGTAAACATGCGCGATGAAACCATCCGTGGCCACCTTGCAAAACCATATGTGCTAGAATAACAACATGATTACTACCATAATTATGACCATCACCAATAGAGAGAAGCCATTTGACAAACCCATGATTCCTATCTTGCACAAAAACTCACATATTTTGAGACAAATGTAAAATATGCATATGATTCCACAAAGAAGAGAGACAAAAGGTTGCATCAACCATCTCTTCACAACTACCCTTTAGTACCATTGGCAATATCTAACAAAAGTCTCCACCAAAGAAAATGACTTTTCCTCCAAAAGGCATATCATATTCCATAATATCCCTCAATGTTCTATCTAATGCCTCAAAAGCATGTCAGTGCATCATTAGTGCCTCATCCCAAATAATAAGACATGCAAACCTTGACAATTCTGCAAGCTCGCACTGCACTAGAATGTTGCATGATGAAGTACTCTTGAGCTCAAGGGGAATCTTAAATCTGCATTATACGTTCCTTTGGCAACAACAACGCAATAATCCAAGATGATGTTATCACTAGCACAACTTTTCTCTCAGCTCTCAATTTTGCAAGCAAGCAATTGTACAAATATGATTTTCCTAATCCATCAGGTCCATCTAAAAAGAAAATAATTTTATGCGAGGAGGTAACAACATCAAGCACAACCAACTATGCCCTTCTTTGACACTCATTCAAACTAGGTTCCATTGAACATGCAATGTTTTGTTGGCTAACAATGTCAACATCTCGCTCCTCACAAATCAAAGGATTACCTAAATATAATACCAAAGATCTATTAATTTTAAGCATTCCATCAAACTATATCAAACATCACCCATGTTGTCGGAGAATGTCTTCCAAATGCAAGAAACCTAAATTCAAAGCCAAGTCTTGAATATTTTGATTATTCCCACAAGAAGAAATCAAGCCATGCAATATATCATCTGTCATGGAAGCCTTAAATTGTTTTCACAATTGGTGACACATGGAATCACAAAAAACCAACAATGTTGCAAAAAGTGCATGCAATTGTTTGCATGTCTAAAAGATCGCATCTTGCTCCATGTAGATGTACCATTGATGGTCGTTTTCTAGCAACCCCTTAGCTATGCAAGCAGCTTTGAAGGTCATATACAAAACCGTATCAATTATGTTTAAGTCCTCACCAAATGACTTACAACCCCTATACTCAGTGAGAAGCATTCTTAAGTAGAACTCTCCTACGCATAGAAGGAGAAACAAAATAGATGCGACCATAAACATCTCCCTTTTTTCACTTTGTCAATTTTTTTCTTTTTGCATTCCAAACCCAGTGCTAGGGGAACTCCTAGCATACCAACACATTTGCCTCAGCATGATTCTCATTGCAAACAAACCACTCAGTCAAAGTTCAATGAATGCTAGCATTGGAAACAACGTCTCTTATATCGTCATTGTAATGGAAGGTGACAACATTTTCCCTTGGCAAGTGCACAAGCAAACATATGATATCTAGCTTCTCATTATGCAACTTGTACTCAAAAATCTTCCAACATGCCTTGGATATAGAAATGTATACAGCATCCACGTACATTTATATTTCATCGACATTTGCAACCATTGCAAAACCATTAACCCAGATGGCCACATGGGCCATGCATGTCACAATAATGGCTTTAAAAGGCTCAAAGAATTTATCCTAGTCTGGAAGCTTTGCACAAACTATCCTATCATAGTGATCAACATCCTTTGGCTTGAAAACATAACGTAATATCAATATGTGTGAGTGTGGTAAGCCTCACTTCTGGAACTCCACTACACTCTCATATGTTGCAACTTTACTGAACAAAATTTTCTTCATAAGTTTCTCCATAATATCCTAGTGGTTTTTATAAAAGACTATGGTTGTCAAGTCTAGCCTATCATGCATTGTCTAACCAGGCAACAAAGCATTCCTAATTTCCACCCACCTTGGATTACATACGAAGGTGATGAAGAGATCTGGTTTGCCTCTACTACAAACTATCACCATGGCGTCTTAATATAGTTGGTACATGTGTCAAGGACTCGTCAAGGACCTCTAGTAAAGGATGACAAAAGAATAATATATTTGCCTATTGATCTCCCAAGAACAGCATCATGCCTCTTGTAAAGGACGACAAAAGAATAATATATTTTCCTATTGATCTCCCAAGAACAGCATCATGCCTATCAATAGCAGAAATCATATCAGCAAGTCCTAAGTAGACCTCTACACACAAAGTGGATTGATTAAGATGACACCACGTTAACCTGCACTAGTCAATGCTGCAATATGCATCCGCAATAAATTGTTGTAACAATCTTCCACCTCTTAG